>NC_141606.1:57418324-57776198 GCF_047967505.1 Dipteris shenzhenensis | reverse complement strand
TTTGTATTACCATGAACCAAATCTACATGGCGTGTCTCATCACTTCCTTTCTCATGTGTGGATTCTTGCACTTAGGTCCCTCCAATGAAGTTGAACCTTGTTGGATGACACCCTGAAAGTATTCAAGGATAATCTTTGACTGCATTTTTCTTGCTTCCTTAATGGGAAATTCCTCCCACACATGTTGAAGGATCTCCAATGCAGGAGCCAATTCAGGAAATCTAGGTGCTTTTGGCGGCGGCATCACAAAGTGCATTGCATCTTTCTTAGAAAGAAGAAACGATCTGTTGCTCATTCTTGACTTTGTGTAAATCATCATTGTACTGCTGTCTTTTTCAATTTTTATTCCTACTAAGGTGCCCCCTTGAATCAAATTGCTCTTGGAGAAAGATACATTTGATGCGCACTCATCTTTCTCCAACTCTCTCTTTGTCATCACTAGAATGAGATTTCCTTTACTTAAGACCAAGAACCATGCTTTCTTTGTTGTGTCAACAACTGTCCAGTTTGTGAAGTCCTTTGGGGCATAAATTCTTCCATTGTATTTCAGTGTCATACCATTGACAAATGCTGTAGCCTCAAGATCCATCCTGTATTCAAGCACAACACAAATTTTAAGTACTTTGACAAACTACAATTACTTTGAAAAATCAAAAGTACAATGAGTCCCATTAATACACCTCAAGTTTTTATTCTTCCCAATCATATAAGTATCAATTTCATGCTTTGGGAATAGCCTAAAAGGCTTTACAAGGCTTAGAGCATAAATGCTTTGGGAATAGCCTAAAAGGCTTTACAAGGCTTAGAGCATAAATGCTTTGGGAATAGCCTAAAAGGCTTTACAAGGCTTAGAGCATAAATGTGAAAAAAAATAAGGATTTACAATGATCTCTGAATACAAATTTGAAGTCTGTCATATATAAGTACAAAATGCTCTGTCAACTCCCGCAACTGATATAATTGTAAAATGCTCTGTCAACTTTCACAACTGTAATCTGTCATGTCCACTGATACAACTTTCAATCATCTTGAAAGTTTAAAAACCTTAATCGTTGCTTAAATGGTAGGGTTGTTGTGACTGTGAAACCGAATGTGAACGAATGGACTGACTCCGATTAGGAACTAGTCGGGAAATTTTGAGCATGGCTTTGATGGGTTTTTTTGGAGTTCTCTCCTCTAAGGACAAACTAATCTATGCTAATCTAGACTACACCAACCGTCGAAGCGAAGAAAAGCAAGAAATAATTTCTTTTCCATTGTTCTTTTTAATATCCTTAGGTTGCGAATTAAAAGCAAAAATAATCTATTTTCCATTATTCTTTTTAATACACTAAGGTTGTGAGTTTAAAAAAGATAAAATTTATATTTTATCTTTTTAAACTCACACCCCTTTCTCTCTCTCTCTCCCCCCCTTCTCTCCCCCCCCTTCTCTCTCGCTGCCACCCCATCCTCCCACCCCACCTTCCCCATTCTCACTCCCACGCCCACGTCCATTCTTTCACCTTCCCCATTCCCACTCCCTCTCCCACTCCCATCCTCCCACCCCTTTCTCTCTCTCTCCCCCCCCATTCTCTCTCGCTGCCGCGGCAGCGGCCCCCCCCTTCTCTCTCTCTCTCTTCTCCTTCTCATTTTAAAAAAGATAAAATTATATTTTCAAAAACTAATTTACTTACAACTCATAAGAATTGAACATTCACATTAATAAGAAGTTAAAATCTTAATAAATTTGAATTTATATAATAAAAACTATAAAGTAGTTTAACTTAAAGTTTATGAAAAAATAACGTAAAATAAAGAAAACAAGACTTAAAATTAAAATTTTAATATTTACCTAGAAGAATATATTAATTCTCCCTAAAAAGAAATAAATTAAAGTAATAATAACGAATATTCTCCCTAAAAAGAAATAAATTAAAGTAATAATAACGAATGTAAGTTAAACTACTTTTAAAATTTTAATTTAAAATGTAATAAAATTAAAATTATACTCTTTATATTCCAAAACAAAATGCATTATAGTCTAAATTAAACTAGTAAATTAAAAATGAAAGTGAAACTCATTTTAAATTCAAAAACAAAGAAAAATTTAAAATTCAAGTTTCTACAAAATTTGCTTTTAGCATACATTTGTCTTTTCACATCCACGCATTTGTCTTTTGAAACACAAGGTTGTCTTTTATCACAATTTTCACATCCACGCGTTTGTCTTTTGAAACACAAGGTTGTCTTTTATCACAATTTTCAAGTTTTCACACGTTTGTCTTTTCAAACACAAGGATTCATAGTTTAAAAAAAGGCGGGAAATTTTGAAATTCTAGTTTCCACACGTTTCTCTTTTCAAACACCAAGGTTTGTCTTTTCAAACACAAGGATTCATAGTTTAAAAAAGGCCGGGAAATTTTGAAATTCTAGTTTTCCACACGTTTCTCTTTTCAAACACCAAGGTTTATAGTTTTGTTTGTTTAAGTTTCGACTAAATCACACACCAATCTCCTCTAATATGCCTCATTGATCGTAGCTCCCAAATTCTTCCATCAAAACATCTCTCCTTTATCTCTTCTTGATCGTCGCCCACTCATTTTTTCTCCTCATTGGTAAGATTTTTTATCTCGATCGTACTTTCTCTTGTGCCCTTCCTCTCTAAATTTTCATCAAACACCAAGGTTTATAGTTTTGTTTGTTTAAGTTTAGACTAAATCACATACCAATCTCCTCTCATATGCCTCATTGATCGTAGCTTCTTCATCTTGTCTCGATCGTCGCCCACTCATTTCTCCTCTTCATTGGTAAGATTTTCTATCTCGATCGTACTTTCTCGTGTCCTCCCTCTCTGAATTTTCATCTCTCTCACTCTTCTCTCTCTCTCTTTCCTCTCCGCTCTAGTCTACGTTTCCTCTCATCTTAGTCTACTCTCTCCCCTCCTCTTCATTTCCCCTCTCTCTCTCTCTCCCTTTCTCCTCACCTTTTCCGTCTCTCTCACTTGCGCTCCCCACTCTCCTCCCCACTCTCTCTCTCACTTGCCGCGATCTCCCCCCTCCCCTCTCTCTCTCTCTCCCCCTCTCTCCCTCTCGCTGCCGTGGCAGCGGCCTCCCCCCCTCTCTCTCTCTCTCTCCTCCCCCTCTCTCTCTCTCTCTCCACCCCTCCCTCTCTTTCGCTGCCGCGGCAGCGGCCCCTCCCTCCTCTCTCTCTCTTCTCCCCCTCTCTCTCGCTCTCGCATCTCCCCCCTACTCTCTCTCCCCCCCCTCCTCTCTCGCTACCACGGCAGCGCCCCCCTCTCTCTTCCCTCTCCCCACCCCTTCCCTCTCCCCCCTCCCCCTCTCTCTCTCCCTCCCCTCTCTCTCGCTACCCCCCCTTCTCTCTCTCCCCTCCCTCCCTCTCTCGCTGCCGCGGCAGCGGCCGCGGCCCCCCCCTTCTCTCTCTCTCCCCCCTCCCCTCTCTCTCGCTGCCTCCGCCCCCTCCCCCCTTCCCCTCTCCCCCCCCTCCCCCTCTCTCGCTGCCGTGGCAGCGGCCGCGGCCCCCCCCTTCTCTCTCTCCCCCTCCCCTCCCCTCCCTCTCCCCCTTCTCTCTCGCCGCCCCCCCTTCTCTCTCTCCCCCCCCTCCCTCTCTCGCTGCCGCGGCAGCGGCCACGGCCCCCCCCCTTCTCTCTCTCTCCCCCTTCCCTCTCTCTCGCTGCCCCCGGCCCCTCCCCCCTTCCCTCTCCCCCCCTCCCCCTCTCTCGCTGCCGCGGCAGCGGCCGCGGCCCCCCCCTTCTCTCTCTCCTCCCCCTCCCCTCCCCTCCCTTCCCCCCTCTCTCTCGCCGCCCCCCCTTCTCTCTCTCCCCCCCCTCCCTCTCTCGCTGCCGCGGCAGCGGCCGCGGCCCCCCTTCTCTCTCTCTCCCCCTTCCCTCTCTCTCGCTGCCCTCGGGCCCTCCCCCCTTCCCTCTCTCCCCCCTCCCCCTCTCTCTCTCCCCCTTCCCCTCTCCCCCCCCCTCCCCTCTCTCGCTGCCGCGGCAGCGGCCGCGGCCCCCCCCTTCTCTCTCTCCCCTCCCCTCCCCTCCCTTTCCCCCCCCCTTCTCTCTCCCCTCCGCTCCCTCTCTCGCTGCCGCTGCCGCGGCAGCGGCCCCCCCTTCTCTCTCTCCTTCCCCCCCCCCTCTCTCTCTTATTTTCTCTCTCTAAAAATCTTTCCTTCACTTTTCTCTCTCTATAATAAAATTTCAAAGAATACAAATTTTAAAAAAAGTACCTGGAAAAAAGTTGAAATCGATGCTTGTGCTTGCTTTTGCTCTTCCTCCTCTTTTTGCTTCTCCTCTTGCTCTTCCTTGTTGAAATGAGAGAAACAATGAGAGAAGGAGAGTATATATAAGAAAAACTAGGGTTTTAAGTGCTTCTCTCTCATTGGTCCTTCTATAACATTATCTCCTCTCCCATTGGCCTCTCTATTAGATTATCTTCTCTCTCTCTCCCACCGACTCCCATCCCTCCCACCCCATTCCCACTCCCACTCCCACCCCCATCCTCCCACCCCACCTCCCCCATTCTCACTCCCACGCCCACGCCCATTCTTTCACCTTCCCCATTTCCACTCCCTCTCCCTCTCCCATCCTCCCACCCCACCCCTCCCACTCCCACCCTCACTCCACCCCACCCCTCCCCATTCCCACTCCATTCTCCCACCCACTCCCATCCTCCCACCTACACCTCTCACTCCCACTCCCATCCTCCCACCCCCACCCCTCCCCCCCCATTCCCACTCCCACTCCCATTCTCCCACCCTTATCCTCCCACCTCACCCCTCCCACTCCCATCCTCCCACTCCCTCTCCCACTCCCACTCCCACTCCAATTTTCCCACCCCCCCACCTCCCCCATTCCCACTCCCACTCCCATTTTCCCACCCCCCCACCTCCCCCATTCCCACTCCCACTCCCATTTTCCCACCCCCCCCACCTCCCCCACTCCCACTCCCTCCCCCATCCTCCCACCCCACCCCTCCCACTTCCACCCCCACCTCCCCCATTCCCACTCCCATCCTCCCACCTCACCCCTCCCCACTTCCACCCCCACCTCCTCCATTCCCACTCCCTCTCCCACTCCCATCCTCCCACTCCCACTCCCCACCCCTCCCACTCCCACTCCCATCCTCCCATCCTCCCACCCTCACCCCACCCCCACCTCCCCCATTCCCACTCCCTCTCCCATTCTCCCACCCCAACCTCCCCCATTCCCACTCCCTCTCCCACTCCCACTCCCATCCTCCCACCCCCACCCCACCGCCCCCATTCCCACTCCCTCTCCCACTCTCCCTTTCTCCCACTACCACCCTCCCACACTCCCTTTCTCCACTTTCCCACTCTCCCTTTCTCCCACTACCACCCTCCCAACTATCAATTCCACTATTACTTATGAATTCTAATTAAAACTATTACTTAAATAAATGATATTACTTGAAAACACTCATAGGATTTAAGGTTTAGGATTTCGTGGTTTGGGTTTAGGATTTGGGGTTTGGTGAGTTAGGGTTTAGGGTTTAGGGTTCAAGGTTTGAGGGTTAGGGTTTGGGGGTTAGGGTTTAGAGTTTGGTGGTTTAGGGTTAGGGGTTAGGTTTAGGATTTAGGGTTTAGGGTTTAGGGTTTGGGGGTTAGGGTTTAGGGTTTAGGGTTTGGGGGTAGGGTTTAGGGTTTGGGAGTTAGAGTTTAAGGTTTAGGGTTTAGGGTTTGGGGTTTAGGGGGGTTTGGGAGTTAGGGTTTAGGGTTTAGGAGTTAGGGTTCAAGGTTTAGGGTTCAGGGTTTAGGGTTCAAGGTTTAGGGTTTAGGGTTTAGGGTTTGGGGTTTAGGGTTTGGGAGTTAGGATTTAGGCTTTAGGGTTTGGGATTTAGGGTTTAGGGTTTAGGGTTTGGGGAGTTAGGGTTTAGGATTTAGGGTTTAGGAGTTAGGGTTTAGGGTTTAGGGGTTAGGGTTTGGGGGTTAGGGTTAAGGGTTTAGGGTTTAGGATCTAGGGTTTAGGAGTTAGGTTTAGAGTTTAGGGTTTGGGGGTTAGGGTTAAGGGTTTGGGTTTAGGGTTTTGGGTTTCTGGTTTGGGAGTTAGGGTTTAGGGTTTGGGGTTTGGGAGTTAGGGTTTAGGGTTTAGGGTTTGGGGGTTAGGGTTTAGGTTTAGGGTTTAGGGGTTTGGAGTTAGGGTTTAGGGTTTAGGAGTTAGGGTTTGGGGTTTGGGTTTTAGGGTTTAGGGTTTGGGAGTTAGGGTTTGGGGTTTGGGGGTTAGGGTTTGGGGTTTGGGGTTTGGGGTTTAGGGTTTAGGGTTTAGGGTTGTTATTGGTTAGGGTTTAGGGTTGTTTTGGTTTACGGTTTAGGGTTTAGGGTTAGGGTTGTTATTGGTTTACGGTTGTTATTGGTTAGTGTCTAATTAAATTTTCAAACACGTTCTGGATTTTTAAATCATTAATAAAGTAGATTATTGAGAAGAGACTAATGTTCTTTATAATGGTTGTTACAGCTTGTTTGCAAAGGAAACTCACAAAGGAGATGGCTACAAAATTTATTCCGGGGATGGAGGTGATTTTATGTTGCAAAAGAGAAGTAGTTGCATTTGCTACAATCCATGAAAGTGATCCGAATTCTATTTGTCACTTTAGAAGACTTGGCGAAGATAAGGTAGCGGTTATCATATCAAGGATTCTTAGTGCACATGTTGAGCTAAAGCATAAGTGTGGGGATATGGAAATCCTTGGAGATGTTATGCCCTATAATACTTCCAACAAAGCATTTATTGCATGGGACAGAGATGAGACTTATCCAACACATGTCATCAGGAATACAAAGTGCATATCTTTGGATTTTAGAGTGGGAGATATTTTACAAATGTTATCATTTACAAATAAGTATGTAGCAGAAGGTCAAGTCTTGGGATTTGAACAAGTTGAACACTGGACATTTGCGCAGATGAGAATTCAAAAAGTTACTGATGATGGTATGGATGATAACTCAATGTCATTGGATGGTCCCTACTATGAGGTAGGTAAGGATTGAGATGGAGCATGCAATTTTTAAAGATTGGAAAGACTCGGCATGTGGTTTTTAATGATAAACATAATGTATACTACAACATCAAAGAATTGAAAGAATATGCCAATGTACCAAGCTCTATTCCTTCAGAGATGGATGATTCCAATGCACTCAACTATAGCACTGACATCTTATCAAAAGTCGATGAGTTCATTGGTACCGAGAAAGAAAAATATTTCACAAGTGATGCCTTATCCGGGGTGGATGAGTTCATGCACATTGAGAACTTGGGCAAAGATGTGAAAAGTGTTATATCTTCAAGCATGGATGGCTTCATGGATACTGATAAAGTTCTTGGAGTCAAAGCAGGTAACTATGGAATTATGGAAATCATGCACGATAGTATAATGAGTGATGTTCTCTCTGGAGTAGAGGAGTTTCAAGACTATGGAGTTATGAAATCCATAGAAAGTGCATCAATGAGCGATGTTCTCTCAGGAATAGATGAGTTTGAAGATCATTCTGGACACTCTATCACCACTGACTATGGAGTTATGAAATCCATAGAAAGTGCATCAATGAGTGGTGTTCTCTCAGGAATAGATGAGTTTGAAGATCATTCGGGACACTCTAATGCCATTGTGACAAGTGGTTCTACGATTGTATCAAAAGTAGGGATGAGATCAACGAAGGACTATTCGGTGTTTGACTTTGATTGTGAACTTGTAAATGTTACAAATGGTTTGACGAATGTATCAAAATCAAGGATGACATCAACAAAGGAATATTCAGTATTTGACTGTCAGAGTGATAAGATCAAGGATGCAACATCTCATGAAAACAACGTGACAAATAAATCTTACAAGGAGAACTACACAAATCCAAATAAGAATGAACAGAAGGTCCCAAAACGGACATACAGATGCATGAAAAGACAAACGAGTGCAGGCAGATCCAGAAAAGCAACCAAAGAGAATAAGAGTAATGAATGAAGATGTTATGCTAAAAGCAATGCGATCTACATGATGTAAGCATACATGTATGCGATCCATTAACTTACATGACATCAAGGGTTGTAGAGAACATGTCTAGCAAAGGAAAGGAAGCAGAAGAAATGAATACCTACTCACGAGATTGTCTTGCTTTCTTGTAAATGATAAGAGAAGGCGAAGTTCAGGACATCAAATAAGGCCTCTTATAAATGGAAAAAGTATATGCAATAATGCATATCGCATTATTACAGGATTATCACATGGCACATATTGGAATTTGGCTAATAAAGCAAAGTATGGAGTTAAATTTAACATTCATGGAAACATAGGAAGGCCCAAAACAAGAGCCTCAACGGTTGCGGCAACAGCAATTTTGAAAGATTACATTTATGAAAATGCTTTACCGCAACCCCACCTATCAGAAATGCATTTTCCGATAGGTTTGACCAAAAAAGAAGTATTTAACTCTATTGGAGAAACACAGAGCAAAGAGGGCATGCACCGGCATCTTTTCATACTTTGTATACTCTTTGGAAAAAAAGCTTTGGACATGTTAAAATCCCAAAGAGGCAAAAAATGTCAAAGTGCAACGACTGTGATGATCTAAAGCGAGCACTTGAGAGTGCAACATCTCCAGAACAAAAAGAAGCTTACAAAAGAAAGAGAGAATTTCATCATGGACTTGTTCGACATTCTAGAATAAAATATGCATTTTGGAAGGAGCAAGCTATTTCTCACCCAAATGAGTACATGTGCATTATTGTAGATGGTATGGATCAAAATACAACAACATTACCTCGATTCGTTAACACTCCACCTAAGCTACAAGGCAAATACTTTTTAAAGACACATCTATGTGGAGTGTTAGTGCACGGATTTAAGTTTTTTGCAGACATATGGATTGATTCCTTGCATCTACACGATAGCAATCAAGTTGTAACATCCGTTATGAAGGCAATTCACAATGTACATGCAGAAAAAGGTCGCCTACCAGCAACTTTGAGAATACAAGCAGACAATTGCGGACGAGAGAATAAGAATGTACTCTTCTTTGCATTTTGCTCAATGCTAATCGCTCATAGAATCTTCAATGAGATTGAAGTTGGGTTTTTGTTGGTTGGGCACACACATGAGGATATCGATCAGGTTTTTAGCACAGTTTCAAGAGAACTAAAACACAAGGACATGGAGACAATGGATGACTTGATAAGAAAATGCGGGAGGCAAGTTGGTGGCCGTAAGGAAGGAACAATATGCTCAATGGTTGAGAGGATGTATGATTGGAAGAGCTTTATTCTACCTTTCATACAAAAAGGTGGTGATGCCCTGATTGGTCATAGCGCTCCACACTATTTTCGATTTTTCTTGATACAAAATGGGAACCTGAAGAACCTTACTCTCTCTTAACTTCAATCCCGAGCAAAGAAATGCATCCAACATGGGCTCCTATAAAAGAATTCAGCGAGAAATCCAAAGGTGAAATAGAAGGCTTAAAAGCTTTTATTGCATACAAAGAGGAAATGCTTCGGAGATTTCCTGATTGGAAGCCCTCTTGGAAGGAACACACTACTGTTGTAATTAGCAAGACCTACCAATTGATAAAGGACCTTGCAAAAATGCGAGAAGATGATATTAAGGCAGAACGGCCTTTATTTTGGCCAAATGTTGGTAATGACTTGCGTCCAGCATGTGGTCTCTTTGAAAATGAGTTTGAATCGTTGCTCCCACGTCCATATTGTGGACCCAAGAAGAGAGAGTTTATGCCACAAATAGACATAGATGTCCATTGTTTTGTTGCAGTTCAACCATCGGATGATGAACATGAGAACGTGAAGTTTTGGGTTGCAAAAGTAGTTGACGTGAGCATGGATGACCGGGGAGAGCTACAACATTTACAGCGGTATGGTATGAGCCAAGGGGCAGGAAGGAGAACCAAGATAACAGTACATTGTATAGTAGTTGTTTGAAAAAGGAATGGGTCCCAAACCATGAAGCAATTTCAAGACTTTCCACAGAGACAGTCATAGTATCCTGGAAATCAAGGTCAAAGAAAACAAAGAAGCACATGGGGTATGATGTAGAAGACAAAATAAAATTACCGCAACCAATTATTACGCACATTACAGAGTTCACAAAGATGCTCGCCCGGGAGGAAGTAGAAGGAGATAGCGCAAATGAAGAATGCCCATGATAACACCATTCAAATATCGAGAAAGAGTGAAGGTGGTGGTGGTTGTCAGATGAGAGTGAATGAAGATGGCACCCAAGCGACAAGTGACGACAGAAAGGACATTCTGAACAAGCAAATGTTTGGATCACTCATTTCTGTGATCATGATAGAAAAGGACATTCAAACAAGCAAATGTTTGGATCGCCCATTTGTACTAAACTCATTACAGTAAAGGAAAAATTAAATTATTGAAAAGGCCACAGGAGATCCTTTGTACAAAGACTCATCCAGAGCAATATTTGTTGTAAAACTTATGACATGATAATGTAAAATTGCAAGCATAGCTATTGCTATTTTTTGGAGTACAAAAGAGGCTTCCATCATGTCTCATGTGTATATAAACCATTTAATTTCTTGAATATTCAAGAGTGCTATAGTTTTCTGCATTGAAAGTAAAAAGAGTCTTACAGGTCTCTTATGTATACATTTTTAAAATGTTGTGAATCCTCAATAGCATGGTTTTTCATGGATTTAAACTAATAACTCGGATTTCTTATTTTAAGAATATGATTCTTATAAACAAGAAATACAAATTTAGGATTTAATAGTAGTTTTTGCATTATTTGTACAACATTGTAGAGAGATATTTTGAAATGTCTTATGTGAAAATGATAGTGCCAGAAAGCAAACTTTTGATTCTCGAATGACAGTTTCATAAAGTAAACTTTTCAGTTGGGAAGGATTTTAAGGAATAGTCCAAAAGTAGACATATGAGTCCAAAATTAATGAAATAAGTGTTCCATCATCTTCGCCATTGTTCTGAACAAGTTTCTCCTGCAGCCTTCTCTTGCCATGACTTCTTCACTACACCAGCTCCCCCTGTACATAATCCCATGAAGACATGGCTTGTTTCTGTCCTCTTACGCCCTCCTGGTGTTCCTCCTTACTCCCTAGTTGCCTTAGTCGACACCGGCTCAGGGTTTAACATTTGTAAATATAATGCCTTACCTACTTACTGCTAGGAACCTCTTGCAGACGCTAATCAGATGCGAAGAAGGAGATAGCGAGGATATGGCGTAGATGGAGTGGAACCACAAGCACGATCGGTACGAGACGAGGCGAACATAAGACGATACGTGATCCGAAGAGGAGAGTCTTGCTTGGAAAGGGCAAATGCAAGAGACAACATAAGACTAGCTAAGAGCACACGAGAATAGCTAAGAGCACACGAGAGTAAAAGCAAAGCCTTGTATATTCCGAAGGGGAGAGAGGAAAAGCTTAAGATACAAAAGGACTCGGGCAGACTCTACCTCAAAAATGAAGGACTTGGTCCTTATATACATGGTGAGGCTAGAGAGAATACCGGGGCTGGCTTGCTTTTCGGGTGCTACTTTTACATTCAGGGGGTAAAACCCGGGGGTAGTGTTAATGGTTTTTAGAAAAAGTGAAGGTCTTATCTGGAATAGTCGAGACAGTGTCTATTCACTGTACAAAAAGGTTAGTGGCTGAACTATTAGAGTGGAGCGCAGTACGATGTTGGATGTTGGGCCCAGTAAGGAGCACCTTCACGAGACAACATATCAGGAAGAGTGTTGGTGCTGCCTTTTTTTCATTCAACCTGGAAATCGTACATCGAGAAGAACTCTTGCCACCTGGCTAGGCGGCCACGGCCAATCTGCTTATCAATTTTCCACGTACAGAAGGTGCGAAAATTCTGGTTGTCTGTTCGAACTGTGAAAGGTTTGTTGAGGATGAACAGCTCGAGTTTTTGAATTGCCTTCTTGACCGCCAGAATTTCTTTCTCAATAGAGTGGTAGTTACGCTCAGCACCTTGAAAGATTCCAGAACGAAAAGCACAGATGACTTTCTTTTGATCCGCAGTTCGTTCTAAAAGGATTGCACCCCAGAAGTGATCTGATGCATCAGTTTCAATGATGAGGGTGGCATCCTGAGTGGGAATCGATAAGGGAGGTAAGGTGTGGATGTGCTGCTTAATGTTGGCCAGTGCTTGAGTTTGAGCTGGACCCCAGATTGGGCCATCCTTGCGTAGACATAACTGCAATACATAGCGATCTTTAGCTAGGTGTTGGAAAAAAGGGGAAATGTAATTCAAACACCCAAGGAACCGCTGGAGCTGTTGGCGATCTCTGATTTCAAGAGGAAAAGCATCAAGTGCTTTCAACACATGATCTTGCAGTTGATGTTGGGATATCTCAAGGTGTATGCCTCAGGCACACCTTATGTTCCTATGTGTGAGTGCTAGAGGCACAGTTAGGTGCCCACAAGCACAGTTAGGTGGTGGAGAGCCACATAGGATGATTGAGTGAATCTAGGAGCAGATTGAGGAGATGATTGTGGAGCTTTGAGGTCATCAGTGATGTCAGTGACCTTGTATGAGGTGCCTACTTAAGGACCTCTTTCTTCTTCATTCTATAAGCAAGTATTCTGATTTTGTGTCAACTCTACTCTTTCCTTTCAGTATTCCAACATGGTATCAGAGCAATTTGATCCTCCTTGAGCCCATTTCTGCCACATCATCATCATCTTCTTCTTCTTCTTCTTCACCATCTCTCCCTCTTCTCCCAAAAATTTGCTTGAGCTTGTTCTCCTTCAATCCTCAACCATTTCCCACGCCCTTTCTGCTGGAGATCCCTCTTGTTAGGGCAAATTTTGGGCTGCAAGCAATTGGAGAATAACCCGCGCTGCTGGTCGCCATTGCGCGAAAATCGTCGATCCTTCTTCCTGCAAGTTCTCTGCACCTGCTCTGTCTTTTCTTAATTCCTTCCAGGGCAAGCTTCTCCATACCTAGAGCTACCTTGTGCTGAAATCTGAGCAGCAATGGCTGCATATTGAAGGAGAAAACAGAGAAAAACCAGTCGACTTTGTTCAAGAAGGTGAAGGCGACCTGACGCATATTTTCGCCTCTTCTTCCCAGAGGATCTACTGTGGTATACCAGCTTTCTTTTGCCTCAAAAATCCCCCTTTCTTTTGCTTTGAAGAGTGTGATATGAGCCCTCCAAGTTCAGCTCTTTAGTTTTGACAGTTTTGACATACTTTTGAAAATGATGCTACATAAAATGCTACTCTAGCATTTCTGGTCTTTTGAAGTTTTCAATAACTTCACTACAAGTGTTGCTTCAGTTTTGTTTTGACTTGCTAGACCTGGTTGTGATTGGAAAGTACTCATTTTAAGCCACCTCTGTGAAGCATGTAAGAAGAAGCATCATTGATTGAAATTTGGTCACAAGACTTTGCTACATTAAATGCTTATATTTTGAAGCATTTCAGTTGTTATTCTAAGCCCTGTAAGAGAGAAGACACTGCCCAATACCTGGGTTAGACCCTCTCATGGCTTGCTTATGCAAAATATGTGAAAAGCCAAAACATAAAGCAATGTCTTGTTATGCTACAAAGGATGAAAATGCCAATCTGACTTCCTTGTTGAAGATTGCCAAAACAATGGTTGCCAAAAAGGAAGCAACTTCAAAGACAGAAAATGCAAATCTACTTACAGTGAATGAGCCTCCACAAGATGAGGCATCCTTTGAAGATTATGCATTTTAAACTCATCTCTATGTATGCTCCAGATCTCTCTTTTTATGTCAAGGTACTCAGCCTGGATAGTCCTCCAAAATGAATGCAAATAAACTCTTGTGTTTTGTGTGTTTTGTAAACACCTCTGGTCACCTTATGATGTAGGCCATGTGTATGTTTTGTTCCATGGTACCTCTTGCAGACATTGTGTGCATGTACATGCAAGGGAGATAACCATTGGAAGGTCTGTTTGTATCCCTTTCTGTTTACCTTACACCCAAGGGAACCCTTGCTAGCATGAGAACCTAGCCATAGATTTATCCTTGACCACCATGAGATGGCATGAGAAACTATGAGACTAGATGTATCCTTGACATAGCCTGAGGCATTTCCTTGAGGGGGGGTTTGTTGGGATATCTCAAGGTGTATGCCTCAGGCACACCTTATGTTTCTATGTGTGAGTGCTAGAGGCACAGTTAGGTGCCCACAAGCACAGTTAGGTGGTGGAGAGCCACATAGGATGATTGAGTGAATCTAGGAGCAGATTGAGGAGATGATTGTGGAGCTTTGAGGTCATCAGTGATGTCAGTGACCTTGTATGAGGTGCCTACTTAAGGACCTCTTTCTTCTTCATTCTATAAGCAAGTATTCTGATTTTGTGTCAACTCTACTCTTTCCTTTCAGTATTCCAACAGTTGAATAGCTCCATTAGTGATAAGAACTCCCAAGAAATCAATGGACAGTTTGCCAATCTGAATTTTCGAAGGAGAGAGGACCAGACCATGCTTTTGAAGAAGATCATGAATGATTTGGAGGTGCTGCAGATGCTGGTGAGGGTTTCTGCTATAGATTAGAATATCATCAATGTAAACTAAGCAGAACTCATGGAAAGGGGCAAATATAGAATCCATAAACCGTTGAAATTCCACAGGGGCGGTCTTAAGACCGAAAGGGAGAACCGTCCATTCGTAGAAACCTTGTGGAACAACAAATCCAGTTTTATGCTGATCTTCAGGAAGGAGACCTATTTGCCAGAAACCAACTTTCAAATCTAATTTTGAATATATCTGGGCTCCACTGATCTTTTGCATCAAGTACTCTTTGTTAGGGAGTGGATAAGAGATTGAAATAAGACATTTGTTCAGGGGTTTGTAGTTAATTACCAATCTCTTCTTACCGCGCTTTTGCTCTGAATGCTTGTTGACATAAAAAGCTGCGGCAGCCCATTCAGACTTTGATTCTCTGATGAGTCCTTGTTTCAGGAGCTCATTAATTTCTGCAGTGCATAAGAGACGATCTTCATTTGTAAACCCATAAGGGCTTTCTTTGTAAGGCTTGGCTCCATCTTTGATCGGCAATCCAATTTGATGATGAAATACGTGCTTGAAAGCTTGGGGGGAATCACTGCTACAGTTATGGAGTAATTGTTGCTCCATTTCCGCAAGTGTCTCACACAGCAAGAGAGTATGAGTTTGCCGACGATGATTCTTTGCTGCGTCCTTTGCTATCAGATCTTGAACCAGGTCCTGAAGTTCTTGGTCAGTTAATAGGGGCTGTGCATCTGGAGGAGGACTGAACTGACCAGTAGCATTTGGAGGGGAAGGCGTTGGCGAAGCTTGGTATTGTTCAGGAACCGGACAATAAGGAGAGGCTTGATTAACAATCTCAAGATCTTCAGAGTAAGGCTTGAGGACCTTAGACACTTTTTCGTGAGCGGGAAGCTGTACAAGCACGTTATTAATAGTTAGAGCCATCGTGTCAGTGGAAAACCCAAAAGGGAGATGGCGGTTTAAGAAGTCATTTCCAATGACTAGGTCAATGCCTTGAGATTCTAGCTGGTAAAAGCTGATCTCAGTGGGATGGTTATTGAGGGAGATAGAAACATTGGCAGCATAGCGTTTGCAGGCGATAGACTGTCACCAGGGACATCATATGTCCATAAAATATTTTGAGGATGTCCTTGATTGCTTGCAGAGATGCACCATCTAAATTGAGGACGTATCCGGGGAAAGATTTATGCTAAAGCCGAACACGGAGCTCACCAGCTTCATCCAATGTACCATCTGTGTATTCGAGCTGGTGAAGTAACTCGCCTCGCATGAACTGAGAGCCGGGTGCATCGGGAAAGCCAGACTTACGACCTCTCCAGGAAGACGATTCAGGCACATCCTGCTGCATAGGATCCGCTTCGGTTTTGACACCGCCATCATTCATGAAAACAGGAAAAGGAAAGGAAGTAGGAGCAGGAGGAGGAGTATGCACAGGAGGGGTTGGAAGAGGAGGTTCAGGAGGAACATCATCCCCAGAATCATTATCACTGTCATCTGGAGGTGCCATTCCAACTGGTCCTAGGGAAGGAGAAGGAAGAGTAGGAAAGAATAAATCAGGATTAAGAGGAATAACTCCTCCAAGGGGAGGCCGAACAGCTGTGATATCAGAGGTGTCTTGATCAGTCCACCGGAATGCTCGAATGATAGGGTGGCTGGGATCAAGCCATTCGGCTGCTCTGACGGCGTCATAGGGGAGTGCATCAGTAACCTCACAATCCTGGAAAAAGGAAGTGGAAAGAAGCATAAAAGCCGGAGAGAAGTTATACTGGAGAGGAGGGGCTGTCGAAGCAGGCGGAAGAGTATATGTAACAGAAGGCTCAGAGGGAAAAGGAGGATATACAGGGGCGGCTACTTAAGGCAGTAGTAAGCTTGTCGTCTAGCCGCGCCAAGGCCAGCTGCAGATTATAAAGAGCAAGTCGACACTCGTCCAAACTGGCTTGCACTTGTATGTTGTGTGCGTTGCACCAGTTGAGTTGTTGTTGCTCGACAGGAATCTGAGAGAGTGGAACAGTCGAATCAACAACAGCAAAAGGAGAGTATACAGACTTACTATCCGGGTCGGATGCCGCTTGATAGCCGCGGAAGTGGTCGGCCAATCGGTCGGCTGAAACATCATGAGGGGAACCTTGTTGGTGATAGCCTCGAAATTGGAATGGGCGTGAGGCACATGATTGATAGCAGTCTCGCGTCGATAGTGGAGACTAGTATCGGCTGGAAACTGTTGAGCAGCACTCGTAGTAACCCAGTCATGGACAGCATCAAGTCGAGCAGCACTATGAGAAGTAGAGCTATCTGGTTGACTGAGCGTATCGGAAGGAGGCGTGCTCGAAATAGAAATATGCGAGGAAGCAGGAAAGGCAAGGCGCATAACTTTTTTAGACCTGTCACCTGAGCGGCACCGAACAATTGCCTTCGTAGGAGCATCTTCGATTTGGTACGGTGCTTCCAAAGCATCCACTTCATTGACTACTTGTTGGTAGTCCATCTCCCATTCGAGGGGCATTGGGAGAGCATCAAATTTAAACCTCGTAACCTTAGCATTTGTAGCACCATAAAGAATACACTCATCTAGAGAATGAATGTTGCGAGGTATGGGGTTGATGGTGGAAACCATGTAATTAATACTACGGATGTGGATCACACAGTGCTCAGACCTTGGTTTCATTTGCAGCCCTTTCACCTGCACATAGAGTCATAGGGCTGTAGAGAGATGAGGAACGGAGAGAGACATCTTAAAATTTGGGTATACTACTGTATATACAGGTTCCTTGTTAAGGGAACCATGGACTAGACCAATGCGTGCCGCTTGTATGGACAGATGTAGGGTGTCTACTAGGCTAACCATACAGGTGGCGTTAACGCCAGATCTGAAGAGGGGTTCGATAGCCAGAACAAAGCACCCAAATGAATATACTGGTAACCCGACCGAGTGAAAGTATCAATCTCGGAGGGGGTAAACAAAGGCAAATACACACCAGAGTTTCCTTCGTCTGCAATATTGATACAGACTTCGGAAATCTTTATATGACGAAGGGCTTTGTACTGGAGCGGGAAACAAATGTATTTGGGAGAGAGACATCTTAAAATTTGGGTATACTACTGTATATACAGGTTTTCCGAAGTCTGTATTTGCAGCCCTTTCACCTGTACATAGAGTCGTAGGGCTGTAGAGAGATGAGAATCGGAGAGAGACATCTTAAAATTTGGGTATACTACTGTATATACAGGTTCCTTGTTAAGGGAACCATGGACTAGACCAATGCGTGCAGCTTGTATGGACAGATGTCGGGTGTCTACTAGGCTAACCATACAGGTGGCGTTAATGCCAGGTCTGAAGAGGGGTTCGATAGCCAGAACAAAGCACCCGAAATGAATATACTAGTAGCCCGACCGAGTGAAAGTACTTTAGACATAACTTGGGTATGTCCTCAAGCAACCTAAGAACCCAAGCGTAGATGGAGTGGAACCACAAGCTTTGTATAACTAGTATAAGGAGACGAGGATTTCATACACATAACTATTAATAACTAAGGAATCAAGCTCGGGAAAAAGTGTCTAAAGTACTGCCTGAAAAAGTGAAGGTCTTGTGTGTGAAAGGACTAAGATACTGGAGCGGGAAACAAATGTATTTGGGAGAGAGACATCTTAAAATTTGGGTATACTACTGTATATACAGGTTTTCCGAAGTCTGTATTTGCAGCCCTTTCACATGTACATAGAGTCGCGAGGATTTTGCTAGGATACCAGTAAATCCCTTGGTGGTTTCAACAGCAGCATCGCGAGGATTCCAGCGATAGACTGTCACCAGGGACATCATATGTCCATAAAATATCTTGAGGATGTCCTTGATTGCTTGCGGAGATGCACCATCCAAGTTGAGGACGTATCCGGGAAAAGATTTATGCTGAACCCGGACACGGAGCTCACCAGCTTCGTCCAATGTACCATCTGTATATTCGGGCTGGTGAAGTAACTCGCCTCGCATGAACTGAGAGCCGGGTGCATCAGGAAAGGCAGACTTACGACCTCTCCAGGATGAAGATTCAGGCACATCCTGCTGCATAGGATCCGCTTCGGTTTTGACACCGCCATCATTCATGAAAATAGGAAAAGGAAAGGAAGTAGGAGCAGGAGGAGGGGTATGCACAGGAGGGGTTGGAAGAGGAGGTTCAGGAGGAACATCGTCCCCAGAATCATTATCACTATCATCTGGAGGTGCCATTCCAACTGGTCCTGGGGAAGGAGAAGGAAGAGTGGGAAAGAATAAATCAGGATTAAGAGGAATAACTGCTCCAACGAGTAGCTGTGATATCAGAGGTGTCTTGATCAGTCCACCGGAATGCTCGAATGATAGGGTGGCTGGGATCAAGCCATTCGGCTGCTCTGACGGCGTCATAGGGGAGTGCATCAATAACTTCACAATCCTGGAAAAAGGAAGTGGAAGGAAGCATAAAAGCCGGAGAGAAGTTATACTGGAGAGGAGGGGCTGTCGAAGCAGGCGGAAGAGTATATGTAACAGAAGGCTCAGAGGGAAAAGGAGGATATACAGGGGCGGCTAAGGCAGTAGTAAGCTTGTCGTCTAGCCGCGCCAAGGCCAGCTGCAGATTATAAAGAGCAAGTCGACACTCGTCCAAACTGGCTTGCACTTGTATGTTGTGTGCGTTGCACCAGTTGAGTTCGACAGGAATCTGAGAGAGTGGAACAGTCGAATCAACAACAACAAAAGGAGAGTATACAGACTTACTATCCGGGTCGGATGCCGCTTGATAGCCGGAAGTGGTCGGCCAATCGGTCGGCTGAAACATCATGAGGGGAACCTTGTTGGTGATAGCCTCAAAATTGGAATGGGCATGAGGCACATGATTGAGAGCAGTCTCCCGTCGATAGTGGAGACTAGTATCGGCTGGAAACTGTTGAGCAGCACTAGTAGTAACCCAGTCACGGACAGCATCAAGTCGAGCAGTACTATGAGAAGTAGAGCTATCTGGTTGACTGAGCGTATCGGAAGGAGGCGTGCTCGAAATAGAAATATGCGAGCAAGCAGGAAAGGCAAGGCACGTAACTTTTTTAGACCTGTCACTTGAGCGGCGCCGAACAATTGCCTTCGTAGGAGCATTTTCAATTTGATACGGTGCTTCCAAGGCATCCACTTCATTGACTACCTGTTGGTAGTCCATCTCCCATTCAAGGGGCATTGGGAGAGCATCAAATTTAAACCTCGTAACCTCAGCATTTGTAGCACCATAAAGAATACACTCATCTGGAGAATGAATGTTGCGAGGTATGGGGTTGATGGTGGAAACCAAGAAGTTAATACTACGGATAGGGATCGCACAGTGCTCAGACCTTGGTTTCATTTGCAGCCCTATCACCTGTACATAGAGTCGTAGGGCTGTAGAGAGATGAGGATCGGAGAGAGACATCTTAAAATTTGGGTATACTACTGTATGTACAGGTTCCTTGTTAAGGGAACCATGGACTAGACCAATGCGTGCAGCTTGTATGGACAGATGTCGGGTGTCTACTACTAGGCTAACCATACAGGTGGCGTTAACACCAGATCTGAAGAGGAGTTCGATAGCTTGAACAAAGCACCCGAAATGAATATACTGGTAACCCGACCGAGTGAAAGTATCAATCTCGGAGGGGGTAAACAAAGGCAAATACACACCAGAGTTTCCTTCGTCTGCAATATTGATACAGACTTCAAAAATCTTTATATGACGAAGGGCTTTGTACTGGAAAGCCGAAAACTTATATACTTCTTCGGGATCAATAAGGGGAAGGTTCCAAGAAGCCTTGGAATCTGAAAGTCAGAGGTGGTAATGGCGGAACGAGGGGAAGAAAATCGAGCAGAAATGGCACGGATGAACTTAGCCATCAGGAACCAGAACAAGCAGAGATCGTGTAGCTTCTTACGTCACGCTAATGCTCAACCTCACACGGCACCCTGGCCTTCAACGGGGAGCGGGTAGCGACTTGGTCCCAGACCTCTTCGTAAGCACACACAAGATCAACACAGGCTCTGATACCAAAAAGACGAAGCACACCAGAAACCTTAGATCGACTCAGATTTCATACACATAACGGTGACCGATGATAATAGACAGTGGTATAGAGAAATGAAAACTGGGGGAGACACAACAAGAAGAAGGAGATAGCGAGGATATGGCGTAGATGGAGTGGAACCACAAGCACGAGCGATACGAGACAAGGCGAACATAAGACGATACGTGATCCGAAGAGGAGAGTCTTGCTCGGAAAGGGCAAATGCAAGAGACAACATAAGACTAGCTAAGAGCACACGAGAATAGCTAAGAGCACACGAGACTAGTAAAAGCAAAGCCTTGTATATTCCGAAGGGGAGAGAGGAAAAGCTTAAGATACAAAAGGACTCGGGCAGACTCTGCCTCAAGAATGAAGGACTTGGTCCTTATATACATGGTGAGGCTAGAGAGAATACCGGGGCTGGCTTGCTTTCCGGGTGCTACTTTTACATTCAGGGGGTAAAACCCGGGGGTAGTGTTAATGGTTTTTAGAAAAAGTGAAGGTCTTATCTGGAATAGTCCAGACAGTGTCTATTCACTGTACAAAAAGGTTAGTGGCTGAACTGTTAGAGTGGAGCGCAGTACGATGTTGGATGTTGGGCCCAGTAAGGAGCACCTTCACGAGACAACATATCAGGAACAGTGTTGGTGCTGCCTTTTTTCCATTCAACCTGGAAATCGTACATCGAGAAGAACTCTTGCCACCTGGCTAGGCGGCCACGGCCAATCTGCTTATCAATTTTCCGCGTACAGAAGGTGCGGAAATTCTGGTTGTCTGTTCGAACTATGAAAGGTTTGTTGAGGATGAACAGCTCGAGTTTTTGAATTGCCTTCTTGACCGCCAGAATTTCTTTCTCAATAGAGTGGTAGTTACGCTCAGCACCTTGAAAGATTCCAGAACGAAAAGCACAAATGACTTCCTTTTGATCCGCAGTTCGTTCTAAAAGGATTGCACCCGAGAAGTGATCTGATGCGTTAGTTTCAATGATGAGGGTGGCATCCTGATATGCGTTTTCAGAGTAGTAATATTTTCCTGCAGGGACTGGAACTGGAGAGTACATGGAGAAGAAGAATGAGCAGAGGCTGGAGTTTCGAGTGTATGTACAGGTACCTGGGTAAAAGGTGGAGGAAGTAAACGAGGGCGAGAAAGAGGAGGCTCATGGACAAAATAGGGAGGCTGAAAAACAAAAGGGCCCTGGTAAGGTAAGTGTGTAGAAGGAGGAGGAGCAGGGGTACCAGGGAATGTTAAGACAAGTGGAGGTGTAGGTCGTGAGGGACGACTGGGTGGCGGAGAAGGAGGAAGAGGAAAATCAAGAATGTCAGTTGGAGTGTCAGATCCTGTATCGGAGTCAGAACTCCCAAGCAAGTCAATGATATTTGGATGATTCATAAATAAGCTGACCTCAGAATGTTGGGGAAGAGCGAGCTGGCAACTGAAGCAATCAGGCGTGTCGGATTCGGAGCATTCGTATAGCGATTCATGAGTTACACCTTGTGAAACAACTTCCCATTGGTCAGGATCATTGACTAGGGAGAAAAACCCTTTTAACTGCTTCTGCTGGGGGTTCTTTGGTTGTTGTGGACAATCCCGTGCATAGTGGCCCTTCTTGCCACATATAAAGCAGCCAGACGTGGTAGCTAGAGTAAACCGGCGCTTGCGAAGAAAGCGTTGTGGCCGGCGTGTATAGCGACGGCGCCAATGAATTTTACGGAGGCGCGGGAAGCTGGACTTACCGCCACAGGAACAAGTTGACCGTCTGGCCAGTCGGCGACGAGAAGACTTACGAGACAGTTGGCCGGAAGACTGTGTAGGGCAAAAATCATGATGGCCAACGAACTACTGACAAATAGTGGGCGAGACCAAACTAATTTCCTTCAGGAGGAGGAGTATGCACAGGAGGGGTTGGAAGAGGAGGTTCAGGAGGAACATCGTCCCCAGAATCATTATCACTGTCATCTGGAGGTGCCATTCCAACTGGTCCTAGGGAAGGAGAAGGAAGAGTAGGAAAGAATAAATCAGGATTAAGAGGAATAACTCCTCCAAGGGGAGGCCGAACAGCTGTGATATCAGAGGTGTCTTGATCAGTCCACCGGAATGCTCGAATGATAGGGTGGCTGGGATCAAGCCATTCGGCTGCTCTGATGGCATCATAGGGGAGTGCATCAGTAACCTCACAATCCTGGAAAAAGGAAGTGGAAGGAAGCATAAAAGCCGGAGAGAAGTTATACTGGAGAGGAGGGGCTGTCGAAGCAGGCGGAAGAGTATATGTAACAGAAGGCTCAAAGGGAAAAGGAGGATATACAGGGGCGGCTAAGGCAGTAGTAAGCTTGTCGTCTAGCCGCGCCAAGGCCAGCTGCAGATTATAAAGAGCAAGTCGACACTCGTCCAAACTGGCTTGCACTTGTATGTTGTGTGCGTTGCACCAGTTGAGTTGCTGTTGCTCGACAAGAATCTGAGAGAGTGGAACAATCGAATCAACAACAGCAAAAGGAGAGTATACAGACTTACTATCCGGGTCGGATGCCGCTTGATAGCCGGAAGTGGTCGGCCAATCGGTCGGCTGAAACATCATGAGGGGAACCTTGTTGGTGATAGCCTTGAAATTGGAATGGGCGTGAGGCACATGATTGATAGCAGTCTCCCGTCGATAGTGGAGACTAGTATCGGCTGGAAACTGTTGAGCAGCACTCGTAGTAACCCAGTCACGGACAGCATCAAGTCGAGCAGCACTATGAGAACTAGAGCTATCTGGTTGACTGAGCGTATCGGAAGGAGGCGTGCTCGAAATAGAAATATGCGAGGAAGCAGGAAAGGCAAGGCGCATAACTTTTTTAGACCTGTCACCTGAGCGGCACCGAACAATTGCCTTCGTAGGAGCATCTTCGATTTGGTACGGTGCTTCCAAAGCATCCACTTCATTGACTACTTGTTGGTAGTCCATCTCCCATTCGAGGGGCATTGGGAGAGCATCAAATTTAAACCTCGTAACCTCAGCATTCGTAGCACCATAAAGAATACACTCATCTGGAGAATGAATGTTGCGAGGTATGGGGTTGATGGTGGAAACCATGTAATTAATACTACGGATGTGGATCGCACAGTGCTCAGACCTTGGTTTCATTTGCAGCCCTTTCACCTGTACATAGAGTCGTAGGGCTGTAGAGAGATGAGGATCGGAGAGAGACATCTTAAAATTTGGGTATACTACTGTATATACAGGTTCCTTGTTAAGGGAACCATGGACTAGACCAATGCGTGCAGCTTGTATGGACAGATGTCGGGTGTCTACTAGGCTAACCATACAGGTGGCGTTGACGCCAGATCTGAAGAGGGGTTTGATAGCCAGAACAAAGCACATAAATGAATATACTGGTAACCCGATCGAGTGAAAGTATCAATCTCGGAGGGGGTAAACAAAGGCAAATACACACCAGAGTTTCCTTCGTCTGCAATATTGATACAGACTTCGAAAATCTTTATATGACGAAGGGCTTTGTACTGGAGCGGGAAACAAATGTATTTGGGAGAGAGACATCTTAAAATTTGGGTATACTACTGTATATACAGGTTTTCCGAAGTCTGTATTTGCAGCCCTTTCACCTGTACATAGAGTCGTAGGGCTGTAGAGAGATGAGAATCGGAGACATCTTAAAATTTGGGTATACTACTGTATATACAGGTTCCTTGTTAAGGGAACCATGGACTAGACCAATGCGTGCAGCTTGTATGGACAGATGTCGGGTGTCTACTAGGCTAACCATACAGGTGGCGTTAACGCCAGATCTGAAGAGGGGTTCGATAGCCAGAACAAAGCACCCGAAATGAATATACTAGTAGCCCGACCGAGTGAAAGTACTTTAGACATAACTTGGGTATGTCCTCAAGCAACCTAAGAACCCAAGCGTAGATGGAGTGGAACCACAAGCTTTGTATAACTAGTATAAGGAGACGAGGATTTCATACACATAACTATTAATAACTAAGGAATCAAGCTCGGGAAAAAGTGTCTAAAGTACTGCCTGAAAAAGTGAAGGTCTTGTGTGTGAAAGGACTAAGATACTGGAGCGGGAAACAAATGTATTTGGGAGAGAGACATCTTAAAATTTGGGTATACTACTGTATATACAGGTTTTCCGAAGTCTGTATTTGTAGCCCTTTCACATGTACATAGAGTCGCGAGGATTTTGCTAGGATACCAGTAAAACCCTTGGTGGTTTCAACAACAGCATCGCGAGGATTCCAGCGATAGACTGTCACCAGGGACATCATATGTCCATAAAATATCTTGAGGATGTCCTTGATTGCTTGCGGAGATGCACCATCCAAGTTGAGGACGTATCCGGGAAAAGATTTATGCTGAACCCGGACACGGAGCTCACCAGCTTCGTCCAATGTACCATCTGTATATTCGGGCTGGTGAAGTAACTCGCCTCGCATGAACTGAGAGCCGGGTGCATCAGGAAAGGCAGACTTACGACCTCTTCAGGATGAAGATTCAGGCACATCCTGCTGCATAGGATCCGCTTCGGTTTTGACACCGCCATCATTCATGAAAATAGGAAAAGGAAAGGAAGTAGGAGCAGGAGGAGGAGTATGCACAGGAGGGGTTGGAAGAGGAGGTTCAGGAGGAACATCGTCCCCAGAATCATTATCATTGTCATCTGGAGGTGCCATTCCAACTGGTCCTAGGGAAGGAGAAGGAAGAGTAGGAAAGAATAAATCAGGATTAAGAGGAATAACTACTCCAAGGGGAGGCCGAACAGCTGTGATATCAGAGGTGTCTTGATCAGTCCACCGGAATGCTCGAATGATAGGGTGGCTGGGATCAAGCCATTCGGCTGCTCTGACGGCGTCATAGGGGAGTGCATCAATAACTTCACAATCCTGGAAAAAGGAAGTGGAAGGAAGCATAAAAGCCGGAGAGAAGTTATACTGGAGAGGAGGGGCTGTCGAAGCAGGCGGAAGAGTATATGTAACAGAAGGCTCAGAGGGAAAAGGAGGATATACAGGGGCGGCTAAGGCAGTAGTAAGCTTGTCGTCTAGCCGCGCCAAGGCCAGCTGCAGATTATAAAGAGCAAGTCGACACTCGTCCAAACTGGCTTGCACTTGTATGTTGTGTGCGTTGCACCAGTTGAGTTGCTGTTGCTCGACAGCAATCTGAGAGAGTGGAACAGTCGAATCAACAACAGCAAAAGGAGAGTATACAGACTTACTATCCGGGTCGAATGCCGCTTGATAGCCGGAAGTGGTCGGCCAATCGGTCGGCTGAAACATCATGAGGGGAACCTTGTTTGTGATAGCCTCGAAATTGGAATGGGCGTGAGGCACATGATTGAGAGCAGTCTCCCGTCGATAGTAGAGACTAGTATCGGCTGGAAACTGTTGAGCAGCACTAGTAGTAACCCAGTCACGGACAGCATCAAGTCGAGCAGTACTATGAGAAGTAGAGCTATCTGGTTGACTGAGCGTATCGGAAGGAGGCGTGCTCGAAATAGAAATATGCGAGGAAGCAGGAAAGGCAAGGCACATAACTTTTTTAGACCTGTCACTTGAGCGGCGCCGAACAATTGCCTTCGTAGGAGCATCTTCAATTTGATACGGTGCTTCCAAGGCATCCACTTCATTGACTACCTGTTGGTAGTCCATCTCCCATTCAAGGGGCATTGGGAGAGCATCAAATTTAAACCTCGTAACCTCAGCATTTGTAGCACCATAAAGAATACACTCATCTGGAGAATGAATGTTGCGAGGTATGGGGTTGATGGTGGAAACCAAGAAGTTAATACTACGGATGTGGATCGCACAGTGCTCAGACCTTGGTTTCATTTGCAGCCCTATCACCTGTACATAGAGTCGTAGGGCTGTAGAGAGATGAGGATCGGAGAGAGACATCTTAAAATTTGGGTATACTACTGTATATACAGGTTCCTTGTTAAGGGAACCATGGACTAGACCAATGCGTGCAGCTTGTATGGACAGATGTCGGGTGTCTACTACTAGGCTAACCATACAGGTGGCGTTAACACCAGATCTGAAGAGGAGTTCGATAGCCTGAACAAAGCACCCGAAATGAATATACTGGTAACCCGCCGACCGAGTGAAAGTATCAATCTCGGAGGGGGTAAACAAAGGCAAATACACACCAGAGTTTCCTTCGTCTGCAATATTGATACAGACTTCAGAAATCTTTATATGACGAAGGGCTTTGTACTGGAAAGCCGAAAACTTATATACTTCTTCGGGATCAATAAGGGGAAGGTTCCAAGAAGCCTTGGAATCTGAAAGTTCAGAGGTGGTAGAGGCGGAACGAGGGGAAGAAAATCGAGCAGAAATGGCACGGATGAACTTAGCCATCAGGAACCAGAACAAGCAGAGATCGTGTAGCTTCTTACATCACGCTAATGCTCAACCTCACACGGCACCCTGGCCTTCAACAGGGAGCGGGTAGCGACTTGGTCCTAGACCTCTTCGTAAGCACACCAAGGATGATTTTTTCAAGTTAGTTTCGTTAAGAAGCTAAACTTTTATATTGGAATTGAAATTTTGTATGCACTAATAAAAATAAATGTTTGAAACATTCGCCTGAATTTGAAACTTTTATGCAAAAAAATTTAAACTTTCGCCAAGATTTACATTTTTCCCTTCAAAATTCCAAAGAATATATATAAAAAAGTACTACATCCTACTAATATTGTGAAACTTAAAAAATGATCTTGAAAACTTTCGCCAAGATTTGATATTAATATATAAGCATAGCTTCGATAAAAACATCCTTGAAGCACACACAAGATCAACACAGGCTCTGATACCAAAAAGACGAAGCACACCAGAAACCTTAGATCGACTCAGATTTCATACACATAACGGTGAGAGTGGTATGGAGAAATGAAAACTGGGAGAGGACACAACAAGAAGAAGGAGATAGCGAGGATATGGCGTAGACGGAGTGGAACCACAAGCATGATCGGTACGAGACGAGGCGAACATAAGAAGATACGTGATCCGAAGAGGAGAGTCTTGCTCGGAAAGGGCAAATGCAAGAGACAACATAAGACTAGCTAAGAGCACACGAGAGTAAAAGCAAAGCCTTGTATATTCCGAAGGGGAGAGAGGAAAAGCTTAAGATACAAAAGGACTCGGGCAGACTCTGCCTCAAGAATGAAGGACTTGGTCCTTATATACATGGTGAGGCTAGAGAGAATACCGGGGCTGGCTTGCTTTCCGGGTGCTACTTTTACATTCAGGGGGTAAAACCCGGGGGTAGTGTTAATGGTTTTTAGAAAAAGTGAAGGTCTTATCTGGAATAGTCCAGACAGTGTCTATTCACTGTACAAAAAGGTTAGTGGCTGAACTGTTAGAGTGGAGTGCAGTACGATGTTGGATGTTGGGCCCAGTAAGGAGCACCTTCACGAGACAACATATCAGGAACAGTGTTGGTGCTGCCTTTTTTCCATTCAACCTGGAAATCGTACATCGAGAAGAACTCTTGCCACCTGGCTAGGCGGCCACGGCCAATCTGCTTATCAATTTTCTGCGTACAGAAGGTGCGGAAATTCTGGTTGTCTGTTCGAACTGTGAAAGGTTTGTTGAGGATGAACAGCTCGAGTTTTTGAATTGCCTTCTTGATCGCCAGAATTTCTTTCTCAATAGAGTGGTAGTTACGCTCAGCACCTTGAAAGATTCCAGAACGAAAAGCACAGATGACTTCCTTTTGATCCGCAGTTCGTTCTAAAAGGATTGCACCCCAGAAGTGATCTGATGCATCAGTTTCAATGATGAGGGTGGCATCCTGAGTGGGAATCTATAAGGGAGGTAAGGTGCGGATGTGCTGCTTAATGTTGGCCAGTGCTTGAGTTTGAGCTGCACCCCAGATTGGGCCATCCTTGTGTAGACATAACTGCAATACATAGCGGTCTTTAGCTAGGTGTTGGTAAAAAGGGGAAATGTAATTCAAACACCCAAGGAACCGCTGGAGCTATTGGCGATCTCTGATTTCAAGAGGAAAAGCATCAAGTGCTTTCAACACATGATCTTGCAGTTGAATAGCTCCATTAGTGATAAGAACTCCCAAGAAATCAATGGACACTTTGCCAATCTGAATTTTCGAAGGAGAGAGGACCAGACCATGCTTTTGAAGAAGATCATGAATGATTTGGAGGTGCTGCAGATGCTGGTGAGGGTTTCTGCTATAGATTAGAATATCATCAATGTAAACTAAGCAGAACTCATGGAAAGGGGCAAATATAGAATCCATAAACCGTTGAAATTCCACAGGGGCGGTCTTAAGACCGAAAGGGGGAACCGTCCATTCGTAGAAACCTTGTGGAACAACAAATCTAGTTTTATGCTGATCTTCAGGAAGGAGACCTATTTGCCAGAAACCAGCTTTCAAATCTAATTTTCAAATCGAATTTTGAATATATCGGGGCTCCACTGATCTTTGCATCAAGTACTCTTTGTTAGGGAGTGGATAAGAGATTGAAATAAGACATTTGTTCAGGGGTTTGTAGTTAATTACCAAGCTCTTCTTACTGCGCTTTTGCTCTGAATGCTTGTTGACATAAAAAGCTGCGGCAGCCCATTCAGACTTTGATTCTCTGATGAGTCCTTGTTTCAGGAGCTCATTAATTTCTGCAGAACATAAGAGACGATCTTCATTTGTAAACCCATAAGGGCTTTCTTTGTAAGGCTTGGCTCCCTCTTTGATCGGCAATCAAATTTGATGATGAAATACGTGCTTGAAAGCTTGGGGGGAATCACTGCTACAATATGGAGTAATTGTTGCTTCATTTCCTCAAGTGTCTCACACAGCAAGAGAGTATGAGTTTGCCGACGATGATTCTTTGCTGCGTCCTTTGCTATCAGATCTTGAACCAGGTCCTGAAGTTCTTGGTCAGTTAATAGGGGCTGTGCATCTGGAGGAGGACTGAATTGACTAGTAGCATTTGGAGGGGAAGGCGTTGGCGAAGCTTGGTATTGTTCAGGAACCGGACAATAAGGAGAGGCTTGATTAACAATCTCAAGATCTTCAGAGTAAGGCTTGAGGACCTTAGACACTTTTTCACGAGCGGGAAGCTGTACAAGCACGTTATTAGTAGTTAGAGCCATCGTGTCAGTGGAAAACCCAAAAGGGAGATGGCGGTTTAAGAAGTCATTTCCAATGACTAGATCAATGCCTTGAGATTCTAGCTGGTAAAAGCTGATCTCAGTGGGATGGTTATTGAGGGAGATAGAAACATTGGCAACATAGCGTTTGCAGGCGATCACTTCACCCCCCATGGTGGAACCATGCATCTGATTGGCGTCTGCAAGAGGTTCCCAGCAGTAAGTAGGTAAGGCATTATATTTACAAATGTTAAACCTTGAGCCGGTGTCGACTAAGGCAACTAGGGAGTAAGGAGGAACACCAGGAGGGCGTAAGAGGACAAAAACAAGCCATGTCTTCATGGGATTATGTACAGGGGGAGCTGGTGTAGTGAAGAAGTCATGGCAAGAGAAGGCTGCAGGAGAAACTTGGTCAGAAAAATGGCGAAGATGATGGGTTATTTTCTGGTCCAGAGAGATAAGGGTGGAAGTAAGGTTTGTACATTGGGCCAGAATGGTGGCTGTATGCGTTTTCAGAGTAGTAATATTTTCCTGCAGGGACTGGAACTGGAGAGTACATGGAGAAGAAGAATGAGCAGAGGCTGGAGTTTCGAGTGTATGTACAGGTACCTGGGTAAAAGGTGGAGGAAGTAAACGAGGGCGAGAAAGAGGAGGCTCATGGACAAAATAGGGAGGCTGAAAAACAAAAGGGCCCTGGTAAGGTAAGTGTGGAGAAGGAGGAGGAGCAGGGGTACCAAGGAATGTTAAGACAACTGGAGGTGTAGGTCGTGAGGGACGACTGGGTGGCGGAGAAGGAGGAAGAGGAAAATCAAGAATGTCAGTTGGAGTGTCAAATCCTTTATCGGAGTCAGAACTCCCAAGCAAGTCAATGATATTTGGATGATTCATAAATAAGCTGACCTGAAAATGTTGGGGAAGAGCGAGCTGGCAACTGAAGCAATCGGGCGTGTCGGATTCGGAGCATTCGTATAGCGATTCATCAGTTACACCTTGTGAAACAACTTCCCATTGGTCAGGATCATTGACTAGGGAGAAGAACCCTTTTAACTACTTCTGCTGGGGGTTCTTTGGTTGTTGTGGACAATCCCGTGCATAGTGGCCCTTCTTGCCACATATAAAGCAGCCAGACGTGGTAGCTGGAGTAAACCGGCGCTTGCGAAGAAAGCGTTGTGGCCGGCGTGTATAGCGGCGGCGCCAATGAATTTTACGGAGGTGCGGGAAGCTGGACTTACTGCCACAGGAACAAGTTGACCGTCTGGCCAGTCGGCGACGAGAAGACTTACGAGACAGTTGCCGAAAGACTGTGTAGGGCAAAAATCATGATGGCCAACGAACTGCTGACAAATAGTGGGCGAGACCAAACTAATTTCCTTCAGCTTGGTTTTCAGTGTATACTCCGTACACTGTTTCCGAATGTAAACTTGTACCAGCTGGAAGAGATTAGCGAAAGTAAAATCAGCTACGGTTTTGTGTACCTCAGTAGCCTGATTGTCGATGTTGAGTATCTTGGTCTGGCCTTCGATTAAGGAGTTGACTGCCTCACCAAGCTTGTGCGGAAGACTGAACAAATAGTGGCGCTTGGCAGAGACATCAGCAAATATGCCTGCCCGATAAACCAATTGCTAGGCATGGGCATTGTAAGTCGCTAACTGAAAGAGATCACAGAGCTTGAGGGCAAAAAACTCATTAGATGCCTGGGCTCTGTCATCGGTGAAGGTCGACAAGAACTGATTTGAAATTGCCGCTATTAATGCATCGGGGGCGTTGGCCTGGTGATTGGAGTCGTGGCTGTTGAAGATCTGCTCTTTGGACTCTTCGCTCAAGAATTCCCACCAGTTTGCTAGGATACCAGTAAAACCCTTGGTGGTTTCAACCGCAGCATCGCGAGGATTCCAGCGATAGACTGTCACCAGGGACATCATATGTCCATAAAATATCTTGAGGATGTCCTTGATTGCTTGCGGAGATGCACCATCCAAGTTGAGGACGTATCCGGGAAAAGATTTATGCTGAAGCCCGACACGGAGCTCACCAGCTTCGTCCAATGTACCATCTGTATATTCGGGCTGGTGAAGTAACTCGCCTCGCATGAACTGAGAGCCGGGTGCATCAGGAAAGGCGGACTTAGGACCTCTCCAGGAAGAAGATTCAGGCACATCCTGCTGCATAGGATCCGCTTCGGTTTTGACACCGCCATCATTCATGAAAACAGGAAAAGGAAAGAAAGTAGGAGCAGGAGGAGGAGTATGCATAGGAGGGGTTGGAAGAGGAGGTTCAAGAGGAACATCGTCCCCAGAATCATTATCACTGTCATCTGGAGGTGCCATTCCAACTGGTCCTGGGGAAGGAGAAGGAAGAGTAGGAAAGAATAAATCAGGATTAAGAGGAATAACTCCTCCAAGGGGAGGCCGAATAGCTGTGATATCAGAGGTGTCTTGATCAGTCCACCGGAATGCTCGAATGATAGGGTGGCTGGGATCAAGCCATTCGGCTGCTCTGACGGCGTCATAGGGGAGTGCATCAGTAACCTCACAATCCTGGAAAAAGGAAGTAGAAGGAAGCATAAAAGCCGGAGAGAAGTTATACTGGAGAGGAGGGGATGTCAAAGCAGGCGGAAGAGTATATGTAACAGAAGGCTCAGAGGGAAAAGGAGGATATACAGGGGCGGCTAAGGCAGTAGTAAGCTTGTCGTCTAGTCGCACCAAGGCCAGCTACAGATTATAAAGAGCAAGTCGATACTCGTCCAAACTGGCTTGCACTTGTATGTTGTGTGCGTTGCACCAGTTGAGTTGCTGTTGCTCGTTGCTGTTGCTCGACAGGAATCTGAGAGAGTGGAACAGTCGAATCAACAACAGCAAAAGGAGAGTATACAGACTTACTATCCGGGTTGGATGCCGCTTGATAGCCGGAAGTGGTCGGCCAATCGGTCGGCTGAAACATCATGAGGGGAACCTTGTTGGTGATACCCTCGAAATTGGAATGGGCGTGAGGCACATGATTGATAGCAGTCTCCCGTCGATAGTGGAGACTAGTATCGGCTGGAAACTGTTGAGCAGCACTCGTAGTAACCCAGTCACGGACAGCATCAAGTCGAGCAGCACTATGAGAAGTAGAGATATCTCGTTGGCTGAGCGTATCGGAAGGAGGCGTGCTCGAAATAGAAATATGCGAGGAAGCAGGAAAGGCAAGGCACATAACGTTTTTAGACCTGTCACCTGAGCGGTGCCGAACAATTGCCTTTGTAGGAGCATCTTCAATTTGATACGGTGCTTCCAAGGCATCCACTTCATTGAATGGTAGTCCATCTCCCATTCAAGGGGCATTGGGAGAGCATCAAATTTAAACCTCGTAACCTCAGCATTTGTAGCACCATAAAGAATACACTCATCTGGAGAATGAATGTTGCGAGGTATGGGGTTGATGGTGGAAACCAAGTAGTTAATACTACGGATGTGGATCGCACAGTGCTCAGACCTTGGTTTCGTTTGCAGCCCTTTCACCTGTACATAGAGTCGTAGGGCTGTAGAGAGATGAGGATCGGAGAGAGACATCTTAAAATTTGGGTATACTACTGTATATACAGGTTCCTTGTTAAGGGAACCATGGACTAGACCAATGCGTGCAGCTTGTATGGACAGATGTCGGGTGTCTACTAGGCTAACCATACAGGTGGCGTTAATGCCAGATCTGAAGAGGGGTTCGATAGCCAGAACAAAGCACCCGAAATGAATATACTGGTAACCCGACCGAGTGAAAGTATCAATCTCGGAGGGGGTAAACAAAGGCAAATACACACCAGAGTTTCCTTCGTCTGCAATATTGATACAGACTTCGGAAATTTTTATATGACGAAGGGCTTTGTACTGGAAAGCCGAAAACTTATATACTTCTTCGGGATCAATAAGGGGAAGGTTCCAAGAAGCCTTGGAATCTGAAAGTTCAGAGGTGGTAGAGGCGGAATGAGGGGAAGAAAACCGAGCAGAAATGGCACGGATGAACTTAGCCATCAGGAACCAGAACAAGCAGAGATTGTGTAGCTTCTTACGTCACGCTAATGCTCAACCTCACACGGCACCCTGGCCTTCAACGCGGAGCAGGTAGGGACTTGGTCCCAGACCTCTTCGTAAGCACACACAAGATCAACACAGGCTCTCATACCAAAAAGACGAAGCACACTAGAAACCTTAGATCGACTCAGATTTCATACACATAACGGTGACAGTGGTATGGAGAAACGAAAACTAGGAGAGGACACAACAAGAAGAAGGAGATAGCGAGGATATGGCATAGACGGAGTGGAACTACAAGCACGATCGGTACGAGACGAGGCGAACATAAGACGATACGTGATCCGAAGAGGAGAGTCTTGCTTGGAAAGGGCAAATGCAAGAGACAACATAAGACTAGCTAAGAGCACACGAGAATAGCTAAGAGCACACGAGAGTAAAAGCAAAGCCTTGTATATTCCGAAGGGGAGAGAGGAAAAGCTTAAGATACAAAAGGACTCGGGCAGACTCTGCCTCAAAAATGAAGGACTTGGTCCTTATATACATGGTGAGGCTAGAGAGAATACCGGGGCTGGCTTGCTATCCGGGTGCTACTTTTACATTCAGGGGGTAAAACCCGAGGGTAGTGTTAATGGTTTTTAGAAAAAGTGAAGGTCTTATCTGGAATAGTCCAGACAGTGTCTATTCACTGTACAAAAAGGTTAGTGGCTGAACTGTTAGAGTGGAGCGCAGTACGATGTTGGATGTTGGGCCCAGTAAGGAGCACCTTCACGAGACAACATATCAAGAACAGTGTTGGTGCTGCCTTTTTTCCATTCAACCTGGAAATCGTACATCGAGAAGAACTCTTGCCACCTGGCTAGGCGGCCACGGCCAATCTGCTTATCAATTTTCCGCGTACAGAAGGTGCGGAAATTCTGGTTGTCTGTTCGAACTGTGAAAGGTTTGTTGAGGATGAACAGCTCGAGTTTTTGAATTGCCTTCTTGACCGCCAGAATTTCTTTCTCAATAGAGTGGTAGTTACGCTCAGCACCTTGAAAGATTCCAGAACGAAAAGCACAGATGACTTCCTTTTGATCCGCAGTTCGTTCTAAAAGGATTGCACCCCAGAAGTGATCTGATGCATCAGTTTCAATGATGAGGGTGGCATCCTGAGTGGGAATCGATAAGGGAGGTAAGGTGCGGATGTGCTGCTTAATGTTGGCCAGTGCTTGAGTTTGAGCTGGACCCCAGATTGGGCCATCCTTGCGTAGACATAACTGCAATACATAGCGGTCTTTAGCTAGGTGTTGGTAAAAAGGGGAAATGTAATTCAAACACCCAAGGAACCGCTGGAGATGTTGGCGATCTTTGATTTCAAGAGGAAAAGCATCAAGTGCTTTCAACACATGATCTTGCAGTTGAATAGCTCCATTAGTGATAAGAACTCCCAAGAAATCAATGGACACTTTGCCAATCTGAATTTTCGAAGGAGAGAGGACCAGACCATGCTTTTGAAGAAGATCATGAATGATTTGGAGGTGCTGCAGATGCTGGTGAGGGTTTCTGCTATAGATTAGAATATCATCAATGTAAACTAAGCAGAACTCATGGAAAGGGGCAAATATAGAATCCATAAACCGTTGAAATTCCACAGGGGCGGTCTTAAGACCGAAAGGGAGAACCGTCCATTCGTAGAAACCTTGTGGAACAACAAATCCAGTTTTATGCTGATCTTCAGGAAGGAGACCTATTTGCCAGAAACCAGCTTTCAAATCTAATTTTGAATATATCGGGGCTCCACTGATCTTTTGCATCAAGTACTCTTTGTTAGGGAGTGGATAAGAGATTGAAATAAGACATTTGTTCAGGGGTTTGTAGTTAATTACCAATCTCTTCTTACCGCGCTTTTGCTCTGAATGCTTGTTGACATAAAAAGCTGCGGCAGCCCATTCAGACTTTGATTCTTTGATGAGTCCTTGTTTCAGGAGCTCATTAATTTCTGCAGTGCATAAGAGACGATCTTCATTTGTAAACCCATAAGGGCTTTCTTTGTAAGGCTTGGCTCCATCTTTGATCGGCAATCCAATTTGATGATGAAATACGTGCTTGAAAGCTTGGGGGGAATCACTGCTACATTTATGGACTCTAATTGTTGCTCCATTTCCGCAAGTGTCTCACACAGCAAGAGAGTATGAGTTTGCCGACGATGATTCTTTGCTGCGTCCTTTGCTATCAGATCTTGAACCAGGTCCTGAAGTTGTTGGTAAGTTAATAGGGGCTGTGCATCTGGAGGAGGACTGAACTGACCAGTAGCATTTGGAGGGGAAGGCGTTGGCGAAGCTTGGTATTGTTCAGGAACCGGACAATAAGGAGAGGCTTGATTAACAATCTCAAGATCTTCAGAGTAAGGCTTGAGGACCTTAGACACTTTTTCGCGAGCGGGAAGCTATACAAGCACGTTATTAATAGTTAGAGCCATCGTGTCAGTGGAAAACCCAAAAGGGAGATGGCGGTTTAAGAAGTCATTTCCAATGACTAGGTCAATGCCTTGAGATTCTAGCTGGTAAAAGCTGATCTCAGTGGGATGGTTATTGAGGGAGATAGAAACATTGGCAACATAGCGTTTGCAGGCGATCACTCCACCCCCCATGGTGGAACCATGCATCTGATTGGCGTCTGCAAGAGGTTCCCAGCAGTAAGTAGGTAAGGCATTATATTTACAAATGTTAAACCCTGAGCCGGTGTCGACTAAGGCAACTAGGGAGTAAGGAGGAACACCAGGAGGGCGTAAGAGGACAGAAACAAGCCATGTCTTCATGGGATTATGTACAGGGGGAGCTGGTGTAGTGAAGAAGTCATGGCAAGAGAAGGCTGCAGGAGAAACTTGGTCAGAACAATGGCGAAGATGATGGGTTATTTTCTGGTCCAGAGAGTTCAGGGTGGAAGTAAGGTTTGTACATTGGGCCAGAATGGTGGCTGTATGCGTTTTGAGAGTAGTAATATTTTCCTACAGGGACTGGAACTGGAGAGTACATGGAGAAGAAGAATGAACAGAGGCTGGAGTTTCGAGTGTAGGTACAGGTACCTGGGTAAAAGGTGGAGGAAGTAAACGAGGGCGAGAAAGAGGAGGCTCATGGACAAAATAGGGAGGCTGAAAAACAGAAGGGCCCTGGTAAGGTAAGTGTGTAGAAGGAGGAGGAGCAGGGGTACCAGGGAATGTTAAGACAAGTGGAGGTGTAGGTCGTGAGGGACGACTGGGTGGCGGAGAAGGAGGAAGAGGAAAATCAAGAATGTCAGTTGGAGTGTCAGATCCTGTATCGGAGTCAGAACTCCCAAGCAAGTCAATGATATTTGGATGATTCATAAATAAGCTGACCTCAGAATGTTGGGGAAGAGCGAGCTGGCAACTGAAGCAATCGGGCGTGTCGGATTCGGAGCATTCGTATAGCGATTCATCAGTTACACCTTGTGAAACAACTTCCCATTGGTCAGGATCATTGACTAGGGAGAAGAACCCTTTTAACTACTTCTGCTGGGGGTTCTTTGGTTGTTGTGGACAATCCCGTGCATAGTGGCCCTTCTTGCCACATATAAAGCAGCCAGACGTGGTAGCTGGAGTAAACCGGCGCTTGCGAAGAAAGCATTGTGGCCGGCGTGTATAGCGGCGGCGCCAATGAATTTTACGGAGGCGCGGGAAGCTGTACTTACCGCCATAGGAACAAGTTGACCGTCTGGACAGTCGACGACGAGAAGACTTACGAGACAGTTGGCCGGAAGACTGTGTAAGGCAAAAATCATGATGGCCAATGAACTGCTGACAAATAGTGGGCGAGACCAAACTAATTTCCTTCAGCTTGGTTTTCAGTGTATACTCCGTACACTGTTTCCGAATGTAAACTTGTACCAACTGGAAGAGATTAGCGAAAGTAAAATCAGCTACGGTTTTGTGTACCTCAGTAGCCTGATTGTCGATGTTGAGTATCTTGGTCTGGCCTTCGATTAAGGAGTTGACTGCCTCACCAAGCTTGTGCGGAAGACGGCACAAATAGTGGCACTTGGCAGAGACATCAGCAAATATGTCTGCCCGATAAACCAATTGCTGGGCATGGGCATTGTAAGTCGCTAACTGAAAGAGATCACAGAGCTTGAGGGCGAAAAACTCATTAGATGCTTGGGCTCTGTCATCGGTGAAGGTCGGCAAGAACAAGCACGCATTGGTCTAGTCCATGGTTCCCTTAACAAGGAACCTGTATATACAGTAGTATACCCAAATTTTAAGATGTCTCTCTCCAATCCTCATCTCTCTACATCCCTACGACTCTATGTACAGGTGAAAGGGCTGCAAATGAAACCAAGGTCTGAGCACTGTGTGTGATCCACATCTGTAGTATTAACTACTTGGTTTCCACCATCAACCCCATACCTCGCAACATTCATTCTCCAGATGAATGTATTCTTTATGGTGCTACAAATGCTGAGGTTACGAGGTTTAAATTTGATGCTCTCCCAATGCCCCTCGAATTGGAGATGGACTACCAACAGGTAGTCAATGAAGTGGATGCTTTGGAAGCACCGTACCAAATCGAAGATGCTCCTACGAAGGCAATTGTTCGGCGCCGCTCAGGTGACAGGTCTAAAAAAGTTATGCGCCTTGCCTTTCCTGCTTCCTCGCATATTTCTATTTCGAGCACGCCTCCTTCCGATACGCTCAGTCAACCAGATAGCTCTACTTCTCATAGTGCCGCTCGACTTGATGATGTCCGTGACTAGGTTACTACTAGTGCTGCTCAACAGTTTCCAGCCGATACTAGTCTCCACTATCGACGGGAGACTGCTATCAATCATGTGCCTCACGCCCATTCCAATTTCGAGGCTATCACCAACAAGGTTCCCCTCATGATGTTTCAGCCGACCGATTGGCCGACCACTTTCGGCTATCAAGCGGCATCCGACCCGGATAGTAAGTCTGTATACTCTCCTTTTGCTGTTGTTGATTCGACTGTTCCACTCTCTCAGATTCCTGTCGAGCAACAGCAACTCAACTGGTGCAACGCACACAACATACAAGTGCAAGCCAGTTTGGACGAGTGTCGACTTGCTCTTTATAATCTGCAGCTGGCCTTGGCGCGGCTAGATGACAAGCTTACTACTGCCTTAGCCGCCCCTGTATATCCTCCTTTTCCCTCTGAGCCTTCTGTTACATATACTCTTCCGCCTGCTTCGACAGCCCCTCCTCTCCAGTATAACTTCTCTCCGGCTTTTATGCTTCCTTCCACTTCCTTTTTCCAGGATTGTGAGGTTACTGATGCACTCCCCTATGACGCCGTCAGAGCAGCCGAATGGCTTGATCCCAGCCACCCTATCATTCGAGCATTCCGGTGGACTGATCAAGACACCTCTGATATCACAGCTGTTCGGCCTCCCCTTGGAGGAGTTATTCCTCTTAATCTTGATTTATTCTTTCCTACTCTTCCTTCTCCTTCCCCAAGACCAGTTGGAATGGCACCTCCAGATGACAGTGATAATGATTCTGGGGACGATGTTCCTCCTGAACCTCCTCTTCCAACCCCTCCTGTGCATACTCCTCCTCCTGCTCCTACTTCCTTTCCTTTTCCTGTTTTCATGAATGATGGCGGTGTCAAAACCAAAGCGGATCCTATGCAGCAGGATGTGCCTGAATCTTCTTCCTGGAGAGGTCGTAAGTCTGCCTTTCCTGATGCACCCGGCTCTCAGTTCATGCGAGGCGAGTTACTTCACCAGCCCGAATATACAGATGGTACATTGGACGAAGCTGGTGAGCTCCATGTCCGGCTTCAGCATAAATCTTTCCCCGGATACGTCCTCAATTTAGATGGTGCATCTCCGCAAGCAATCAAGGACATCCTCAAGATATTTTATGGACATATGATGTCCCTGGCCCACAGTCTATCGCTGGAATCCTCGCGATGCTGCTGTTGAAACCACCAAGGGTTTTACTGGTATCCTAGCAAACTGGTGGGAATTCCTGAGCGAAGAGTCCAAAGAGCAGATCTTCAACAGCCACGACTCCAATCACCAGGCCAACGCCCCGATGCTTTAATTGCGGCAATTTCAAATCAGTTCTTGCCGACCTTCACCGACGACAGAGCCCAGGCATCTAATGAGTTTTTCGCCCTCAAGCTCTGTGATCTCTTTCAGTTAGCGACTTACAATGCCCATGCCCAGCAATTGGTTTATCGGGCAGGCATATTTGCTGATGTCTCTGCCAAGCGCCACTATTTGTTCAGTCTTCCGCACAAGCTTGGTGAGGCAGTCAACTCCTTAATCGAAGGCCAGACCAAGATACTCAACATCGACAATCAGGCTACTGAGGTACACAAAACCGTAGCTGATTTTACTTTCGCTAATCTCTTCCAGCTGGTACAAGTTTACATTCGAAAACAGTGTACGGAGTATACACTGAAAACCAAGCTGAAGGACATTAGTTTGGTCTCGCCCACTATTTGTCAACAGTTCGTTGGCCATCATGATTTTTGCCCTACACAGTCTTCCGGCCAACTGTCTCGTAAGTCTTCTCGTCGTCGACTGGCCAGACGGTCAACTTGTTCCTGTGGCGGTAAGTCCAGCTTCCCGCGCCTCCGTAAAATTCATTGGCGTCGCCGCTATGCACGCCGGCCACAACGCTTTCTTTGCAAGCGCCGGTTTACTCCAGCTACAACGTCTGGCTGTTTTATATGTGGCAAGAAGGGCCACTATGCACGGGATTGTCCACAGCAACCAAAGAACCCCCAGCAGAAGCAGTTAAAAGGGTTCTTCTCCCTAGTCAATGATCCTGACCAATGGGAAGTTGTTTCACAAGGTGTAACTGATGAATCGCTATACGAATGCTCCGAATCCGACACGCCCGATTGCTTCAGTTGCCAGCCAAATATCATTGACTTGCTTGGGAGTTCTGACTCCGATACAGGATCTGACACTCCAACTGATATTCTTGATTTTCCTCTTCCTCCTTCTCCGCCACCCAGTCGTCCCTCACGACCTACACCTCCACTTGTCTTAACATTCCCTGGTACCCCTGCTCCTCCTCCTTCTACACACTTACCTTACTAGGGCCCTTCTGTTTTTCAGCCTCCCTATTTTTTCCATGAGCCTCCTCTTTCTCGCCCTCGTTTACTTCCTCCACCTTTTACCCAGGTACCTGTACATACACTCGAAACTCCAGCCTCTGCTCATTCTTCTTCTCCATGTACTGTCCAGTTCCAGTCCCTGCAGGAAATTATTACTACTCTGAAAACGCATACAGCCACCATTCTGGCCCAATGTACAAACCTTACTTCCACCCTTAACTCTCTGGACCAGAAAATAACCCATCATCTTCGCCATTGTTCTGACCAAGTTTCTCCTGCAGCCTTCTCTTGTCATGACTTCTTCACTACACCAACTCCCCCTGTACATAATCCCATGAAGACATGGCTTGTTTTTGTCCTCTTACGCCCTCCTGGTATTCCTCCTTACTCCCTAGTTGCCTTAGTCAACACCGGCTCAGGGTTTAACATTTGTAAATATAATGCCTTACCTACTTACTGCTGGGAACCTCTTGCAGACGCTAATCAGATGCATGGTTCCACCATGGGGGGTGGAGTGATCGCCTGCAAACGCTATGCTGCCAATGTTTCTATCTCCCTCAATAACCATCCCACTGAGATCAGCTTTTACCAGCTAGAATCTCAAGGCATTGACCTAGTCATTGGAAATGACTTCTTAAACCGCCATCTCCCTTTTGGGTTTTCCACTGACACGATGGCTCTAACTATTAATAACATGCTTGTATAGCTTCCCGCTCGCAAAAAAGTGTCTAAGGTCCTCAAGCCTTACTCTGAAGATCTTGAGATTGTTAATCAAGCCTCTCCTTATTGTCCGGTTCCTGAACAATACCAAGCTTCGCCAACGCCTTCCCCTCCAAATGCTACTGGTCAGTTCAGTCCTCCTCCAGATGCACAGCCCCTATTAACTTACCAACAACTTCAGGACCTGGTTCAAGATCTGATAGCAAAGGACGCAGCAAAGAATCATCGTCGGCAAACTCATACTCTCTTGCTGTGTGAGACACTTGCGGAAATGGAGCAACAATTACTCCATAACTGTAGCAGTGATTCCCCCCAAGCTTTCAAGCACGTATTTCATCATCAAATTGGATTGCCGATCAAAGATGGAGCCAAGCCTTACAAAGAAAGCCCTTATGGGTTTACAAATGAAGATCGTCTCTTATGGACTGCAGAAATTAATGAGCTCCTGAAACAAGGACTCATCAGAGAATCAAAGTCTGAATGGGCTGCCGCAGCTTTTTATGTCAACAAGCATTCAGAGCAAAAGCGCGGTAAGAAGAGCTTGGTAATTAACTACAAACCCCTGAACAAATGTCTTATTTCAATCTCTTATCCACTCCCTAACAAAGAGTACTTGATGCAAAAGATCAGTGGAGCCCAGATATATTCAAAATTAGATTTGAAAGCTGGTTTCTGGCAAATAGGTCTCCTTCCTGAAGATCAGCATAAAACTGGATTTGTTGTTCCACAAGGTTTCTACGAATGGACGGTTCTCCCTTTCGGTCTTAAGACCGCCCCTGTGGAATTTCAACGGTTTATGGATTCTATATTTGCCCCTTTCCATGAGTTCTGCTTAGTTTACATTGATGATATTCTAATCTATAGCAGAAACCCTCACCAGCATCTGCAGCACCTCCAAATCATTCATGATCTTCTTCAAAAGCATGCTCTGGTCCTCTCTCCTTCGAAAATTCAGATTGGCAAAGTGTCCATTGATTTCTTGGGAGTTCTTATCACTAATGGAGCTATTCAACTGCAAGATCATGTGTTGAAAGCACTTGATGCTTTTCCTCTTGAAATCAGAGATCACCAACAGCTCCAGCGGTTCCTTGGGTGTTTGAATTACATTTCCCCTTTTTACCAACACCTAGCTAAAGACCGCTATGTATTGCAGTTATGTCTACGCAAGGATGGCCCAATCTGGGGTCCAGCTCAAACTCAAGCACTGGCCAACATTAAGCAGCACATCCGCACCTTACCTCCCTTATCGATTCCCACTCAGGATGCCACCCTCATCATTGAAACTGATGCATCAGATCACTTCTGGGGTGCAATCCTTTTAGAACGAACTGCGGATCAAAAGGAAGTCATCTGTGCTTTTCGTTCTGGAATCTTTCAAGGTGCTGAGCGTAACTACCACTCTATTGAGAAAGAAATTCTGGCGGTCAAGAAGGCAATTCAAAAACTCAAGCTGTTCATCCTCAACAAACCTTTCACAGTTCGAACAGACAACCAGAATTTCCGCACCTTCTGTACGCGGAAAATTGATAAGCAGATTGGCCGTGGCCGCCTAGCCAGGTGGCAAGAGTTCTTCTCGATGTACGATTTCCAGGTTGAATGGAAAAAAGGCAGCACCAACACTGTTCCTGATATGTTGTCTCGTGAAGGTGCTCCTTACTGGGCCCAACATCCAACATCGTACTGCGCTCCACTCTAACAGTTCAGCCACTAACCTTTTTGTACAGTAAATAGACACTGTCTGGACTATTCCAGATAAGACCTTCACTTTTTCTAAAAACCATTAACACTACCCCCAGGTTTTACCCCCTGAATGTAAAAGTAGCACCCGGAAAGCACACCAGAAACCTTAGATCGACTCAGATTTCATACACATAACGGTGACCCTAAACCCTAAACCCTAAACCCTAAACCCTAAACCCTAAATCCCAAACCCTAAACCCCAAACCCCAAACCCCAAACCCCAAACCCTAAACCCTAAACCCCTAAAACCCTAAACCCCTAAAACCCTAAACCCTAAACCCTAAACCCTTTTAACCCTAAACCCTTAACCCTAAACCTAAACCTAAACCTAAACCTACCCTAAACCCTAAACCCTAAACCCCTAACCCCTAAAACCCTAAACCCCTAAACCCCTAAACCCCTAAAACCCTAAACCCTAAACCCTAAACTCCTAAAACCTAAACCCCTAAAACCTAAAACCTAAAACCCTAAAACCCTAACCCCTAAACCCTAACCCCTAAACCCTAACCCCTAAACCCCAACCCCTAAACCCCAAACCCTAAACCCCAAACCCCAAACCCCTAAACCCCAAACCCCTAAACCCCAAACCCTAAACCCTGAACCGTGAACCCTAAACCGTGAACCCTGAACCGTGACCCCTGAACCGTGACCCTTGAACCGTGACCCCTGACCCGTGACCCCTGACCCGTGACCCTTGACCCGTGGACCCTGACCCGTGGACCCTGACCCATGACCCTGACCCTGGACCCCAAACCCCAGACCCTAAACCCTAAACCCTAAAACCTAAACCCTAAACCCTAAACCGGTTTGCAGGGTTAGGGGTTAGGGTTTAGGGGCTAGGGGTTAGGGGTTAGGGTTTAGGGTTTAGGGTTTAGGGTTTTAGGGTTTTAGGGTTTAGGGTTTTAGGGGTTTAGGGTTTAGAGTTTAGGGTTTAGGGTTTTAGGGTTTAGGGTTTAGGGTTTAGGGTTAGGGTTAGGGTTTAGGGTTTAGGGTTAGGGTTTTAGGGTTTATGTTTTAGGGTTTTAGGGTTTTAGGGTTTTAGGGTTTAGGGTTTAGGGTTTAGGGTTTAAGTGAAAGCATCATTGATTGAAATTTGGTCACAAGTCTTTGCTACATTAAATGCTTATATTTTGAAGCTTTTCAGTTGTTGTTCTAGCGTTGTAAGAGAGAAGACACTGCCCAATTCTTGGGTTAGACCCTCTCATGGCTACCATATTGAATATAGATAAGTTCAATGGGAAGGGCTTCCACACATGGCAGATGAAGGTCAAGTTTGCATTAATGAGGGAAAACCTCTGGGGACTTGTCAAACCGACTTCAACTTCTTCTTCAACAGCCTCCAATGCTGGAGAATCCTCATCTCCAACACGCCCGACAAGAGATCCTGCTAGAGAGGAGAAAGCATATGGCATCGTTGCTCTTGCTTTAGGAGATGACTATATTCATCACATCTCTGACTTAGAGTCTCCTTTAGAAGCTTGGCAGAAGCTTGACATTATTTTTTGTGCTAGCTCTCACATCTCAAAATTATCACTTAAGATTGCTTTCTTTGAATTGAAGATGGTTAGTGGCACTCCTTTGGCTGCCCATGTCAATTACATGCGGAGTCTCATGACTCAACTTGCTTCTATCAACTCTCCTATCACTACAGATGATGCTATGGTAGTGTTGCTTAAGAGTATGCCTGAAGATTATGATCATGTTGTTACCACTTTGAAAAATCTTCCTAGCACAAATGGGCTCAAGGGGGATCAAAGGGCTCTGATACCATGTTGGTAAACTGAAAAGAAAGCATGGAGTAAACACAAACTCAGAATTCTTGCTTATGGAATGAAGAAAGATGAGGTCCTTAAGTAGGCACCTCTTACATGATCACTGACATCACTGATGACCTCTGAGCTCCACAATCATCTCCTCAATCTGCTCCTAGATTCTCTCAATCATCCTATGTAGCTTCTATCACCACCTAACTGTGCTTACGGGCACCTAACTGTGCCTCTAGCACACACACACAGAAACCAAGGTGTGCCTGAGGCATACACCTTGAGATATCCCAACAATTACCTCACACTATCTAGTAGAGCGTTCTCCTAAAGTCATCACAGTGATATATGATACTTCCACTTTATACCTAGTAGACCATTCTCCTACATAATCAACAACTCATCCTCTCTCAATTTATTTAATTGGTTTCACTTTATTCAAAGTTTATTTTATTATACACAATAAATATCTCATGATAAGAATCTAATAATTATATCATTCATGTCTTCAATCACTTTATTTCATAGATTTTAATGTATTCGAAATCTATCATCTCACATTAGTCTTGCATCTGTTACTTCACACAATCTAGTAGAGCATTCTTCAACTGTCATCATAGCAACATTTGAGCCTCTCACTTTATTCCAAATCTGCAACTCACTTTGTTTGTAATCCTTCACTTCAAATCACTTTATTCTAAACCTTTCATCTCACATTATGAATTTGCACTTCCCTAAATTCCTCTCTAGTGATTCGTCTTCTATCTCATTTCAAATTTTTGGTCTCATTACCATTCTCCTATCCTCAGCCTTACTCCTCCTTACATCTTACCCACAGCCTTACTCTCGAACTCTTCTTCCACCTCGCCTTGGAGTCTGCTCTCATTTATCATTCTCCTATCCTCAATCTTAACTCAATCTTCCATCTTGCCTTGGATTTCCGCTCTTATTACCATTCCCGTATCTGCAACCTTCCTCTTGTACTCTTCTCTATCTCGCAGCCTTACTCTCACTCTCTTCTTCCTTCTCGCCTTATTCCCTCACTTCCTCTTACTCCTAATTCCATCTTCTCTTAGCTCAATATTTCATGGATCTTTTTGGAGTCATCTCCTCCGTGGACGTTGCCATTACAACAATAAAGGTTGGATTGTGGAGAAGGAGGTGAATAGAGAGCAGAGAAAGAGACAACGTGCTCCACTCACCCATTCTAAAAAAGAGGAGTTTGCTCTTCAAAAGCGCCTAGAGAGGGAGGAGAGAGAAAAAATAAGTAGGTCTACTATCAAAATAAATAGTTCAATTTCATATAGGAGAGAATCGGTAGAGTTTATAATTGAGGTTACTACTCATAGCACGCATCATGGGAGATTTCCACCACATGAAGAGAAAGCCATTCGGAACTGAGAAAGTGCTATTCATGAAAAAATCAATAATTCCTTATTTGTCTTCTATAGTTATGACGAGATGGTGGCAGCATAGGATTGGGTTGAATCTCGGATAGAAATAGCAGATGCTAATGCCTTCCAGTAATAATAATCTGGAGGCTTACTATAAGTTTTTGAAGGGATTTGTTAACACCATTATAAATATTATGAAAGTTTACAACCGCTTCTGTTATTTTGGTGCAACTTAATTGTGTCATTAAATTTTATAATTTTGATTTTATTTCCTTCAAAAAACTCTTAAAATTTGCTTATTTTTATGTTTTGATTTGTGTTTTGATAGTGGGATTTTTTATTAAATTTTGTCCAAAAACTTGTCCAAAAGTACCTATAAAAATGAATTTGGACATTGACAAGTCCAAAATTATTGAAATATGTGTTACATGTATATGTATATGTATAAGTATAAAGGTATGTATGTATATATCTATGTGTGTGTGTGTGTGTGTGTGTGTGTGTGAAAAATAGATAGATATGTATATGTATATGTATATGCATGTATGAATGTATGCATCCATGCATGCATGCATGTGTGTGTGTACGCGCGCGCATGTGTTACCTACCACTCTTTGAACTTTTAACCATCCTAACCCAAATTACCCTAGGGATAATTTAGTGAACTAAGTCCCTTTGTCCAACACTCTTCCTTGATGAGTAATGGGTTAGGCTAGACACCAAAATATCATCTTTCTTAATCTGGAAAGAGGTTTGGTTTGAAGATTAGCTTCATCTCTCACTCAGTTTATTGTCTTGCAAATTTACTCCAAGGTCCAGTGTGTAGTCTCCAGTGGTGACTCATGTGTCATGGGGATCTTGCAAGAACGCCGATGGAGTACTCCTCCAAGCTACTCTGGGTTGAGAGCAATGCATGCAAATGACGTCCACTAGTGTCACTCTAGCGACTCCAAGCTTGTTGCAATTGTGAATCCACAGGGAGAAGAAAAAGGAGGGGAGAGGGGAGTGGAGAAGGGAGGGGAGGAGGAGGAGAAGAAGAAGAAGGGAAGAGGAGAATAGAACATGGCATTCACAAAAGGTACTATGAGGTAGCAAGAGACAACTCCAAAGAGGAGGAGGAAAGATTGTATCCCAATGTGTGCAACCAACAAGTAAAGATCAAAGTCAACTATTTGGCCTTTGATACATGTCACCTTCTGAAGGGAGGGCAAACCCTAATCTCTTTATACCACTGTCATTCCTCCTTCCTTTCAATCCTCTTGGGCCCATTTGGCTCCAAGGCACACTATCCATCAAATGGCAGTGCCAACTAATGTAGTTAATATCTAGTCCTGAAAATTCATAGGACGCCACCATTTCAACTCATTTCGTTAGTTTTTATTTTCTCTCAGCCCATTTTCTCTCAGTTAAGTGCTCCCTTTGTCACTCCAGTTCACACACAGCAAACCCCTAGTCCAACTTGGGGAGGTCAAGCAAAGAGGCACTCTAATCTATGCAAGCCACTATGGAGTTCCCTAAGGTGAATTCATTTGCCTTCTCACACCCATACGCAAGCCCTTGTATACAGTGCTATCGACACCCACCCCCTATGCAAAGATACACAGACAAAGGATCATCTCTGAACCACAGAAGCAAATCTCTTATTTGCAACAAGAAATCAGAGAGCTCAAACTTCAGCTCGCAACCCTCGAGAGGAAAGTGCAGGATATGGAGAGTAGCGAAAAGTAAGAAATTATTTCAAGAGGTCATACATGAATGTAATGCATCTCCACCGGCACTAACAATTGTCTCCACGGTTAAGGATATGATCACCAATCAAGTGAGCTCAATCAAGCAAGAAATGGCAGCTGATTCTAGCAACAAAGTCAATAGAACGGATTTCTATACAGAAGTAAAAGAGCAAGAATCCAAAGCATGAAATAAGATGATCTTGCGCATTGGGGGTCTGAAAGATGGTTTCCTTCATGGTGATGAGGAGAAAAGCATTGGGACGAAAATGATATCTACAATATTAGTCTAAATGTCACGCAAACACTGGTCTACTACAGAGGGAAGGCAGCAAGAGTTAAGAGTCTCAGACAAACAATAAGATGAAGGGTACAAAGAATCCAATATCTGAGGAGCTCACTATGATCCAACTCAAACAAAGAAATAGGGAACTCAATAAAGGAAGCACACAAGGCAAGAAAATGGGTAGTTTATCAAGATGGGTAAGCATTGATTAGGAAATTCAAACCCAAACCCAAAGACTCTCAATCTTAAACTGACATTATAAAGGCCACTTTATGATAGTACTAGAATGTGGCTATGCCCTATAATAGCTCGAGAGGAGCTACACTCCCTCGAGTCTCTGGATATCCAGATGTAGAAAGTCATTTCCAATGTCGATACTTTATCTCATAAACCCATGAGGTCTTCTGCAAACGTTAATAGATCTCTCTCTCTCTCTCTCTCTCTCTCTCTCTCTCTCTCTCTCTCTCTCTCTCTCTCTCTCTCTCTCGCATAGCGAGATGGAAGTTTAAACAATTTCCTCCCTCTACCCCTCTGCTTATATCGATCCTCACTTCCAAGATGAAAGCATAAATGACTGCAATGAGGAAGATGTCCTAAAGCTATTTTCACTCATAGTCATTTAATGCTTGCTTATCTTAACCTTCTTAGGGTATACCTACAATCTGTTTGAATCTTGATGATGGTGATGGAGACCTTCTTGGGGTTGCAATTGAAGTCTTTACTATATTATGTTGTTGATGCTTGCATAGATGTGCAATTGTGTGTGTGTGAGAGAGAGACCATTCTGTATTGCTAATGCAAATGAATAGCACTAGCTGCTATTGTGCTCACTTTAGCATGCTTATTTCTAGACCCATTTTCCCTCCTTAAGGCCTCTGCTTTTGACCTACCTCCCCTTGGACCTTCTCCTCTTCTTGCTTCATTTAATATGCTCTTAGTTTAGTGATCAAGAAGCTTTTTTAGATGCCCTTATAGCAATTTGGGGGAGCCGTTTGCTACTTTGTAAGCACACAAGCAACTTGCAATATAGGTACAAGGAAACATCAGCAAAGTATGTGAAAACAATTGTGTGTGTGGGAAAGAGAGTTTGGAGAGAGAGAGAGAGAGAGAGAGAGAGATCAAAATGGAGAGATGCACAAACCAAGAAGCTATAAGAGCAATGGACACACCACATAAGGCTCAATAGCCCTAGTCACAACATGCAGAGCACAAAGGCAGAGCAAAAATCTCTTGGAGTAAGCATGTGCTGATATGCAACCGCATGTACATGTGTTCACATATATGTATCTATGGCATGGAACCACACGTACACATGTATGTATGTAGGTATGTATCTATGTACCTACGTACTATATACATATTCATTATGTGCATATGTGTAAAGTGGTATGTATTCATGCGCGTACTTGACTTTGTTTTATACTATTCATCACTTTAAACCCAAAAGTTACATACTATTGGTCAACCATAGGGTTGACTTTATGCCTACAAGACCATATCTTTGTAATCTCTTACAAATCCCCCCTCAAAGATATGGCTGAAAGTACCCTGGAAACATCTCAGGTGTACCCTGCAGTACCTAAAGTACCATGGTTGCACAAATTCATCCAGATGGATATGCAACCTATGGGAGTACATGAAAACAATGTCATTGTGAATCACTTCACAACCCCCCTTGACATTGTGAGAATGTATCTGATCCCCAAGCCATGTCGATGTCGTAAGAAAAGATCTATTGATAGGGCTTTGGTGAAGATATCTGCCACATTGTCCTCAGATGGACAATAGATGAGATCAATGAAGCCTTCAGAAATACAATCCCGTACATAATGATAATGATTTTCAATGTATTTCATGCGAGCATGAAAGACAGGATTGTTGGCTAGGGCAATGCAACTCTGTCTGTCACAAAAGATAGAGTTTGCTTCGCCATCTTCTGCATGATGCAAGTCATGCAAAAGCTTCCTTAACCACATTAACTCCGTAGTGGCTCAATTTGTAGCTTTGTACTCTGCTTCACTGGAGGAAAGAGAGACTCGCTCTTGCTTCTTACGGAGCCATGACATACAGGCTGAACCCAATGAGAAGCAATAGCCAGTAGTGGACCGTCTGTCGTCAATGTCCCCTGACCAATCTAAGTCGGTGAAACCACTCAGCTTTAGATCACAATCTGAAGCATAATGCAAGCCAAGAGAGAGAGTGCCATTGACATATTTGAGAACCCTCTTTGTTGCATTCCAATGTGTGATCGTGGGACAATGCATGAACTGGCTCAAAAGCCCTGTGGCATAGGCAATATCAGGCCATGTGAAACATAGATATATCAAAGTGCCAACCAACTGCCTGTACAAAGTGCCATCAAACTTTTGAGCAGTATCATGCTTACTCATCTTGAGTCCCTTTTCCAATGTAGTAGCCACAGGCTTACAGTTCTCCATTTTAAATTTCTGCAACAACCCCTTCGAATACTTTGTCTGTGACATAGAAATCCCATCATGGGTCTGCCAAAACTCAATGCCAAGACAATAGTGCAATAGGCCCAAATCTGTCATGTCAAAGTTGTGACATAAAGCGGATTGCACTGCTATAATTTGCTGCAAATCACTACCAGTGAGAGTATAATGTCATCCACATATAGTACCAACATGACCAATTCTAATTTTTGCTGCAGAATATACAGATTTGGCTCTGTATGAGTGTTTATGAAGCCCTGGGATAGCCAAAACTGATGTATCTTCTGATACCATACACGAGGTGCTTGCTTCAGCCCGTATAGAGCCTTCTTGAGCTTGCATACCTTGTGCTCTTATCCCTTCACCTCAAAACCTTGGGGCTAATGTACATAGACCTCCTCTTTAAGATCTCCATTGAGGAAAGCAATCCTGACATCCATCTAGTACACTTACCAACCATAAAACGCAGCAAGAGAGATGACAGAACGAATGGTGGTCATCTTGGCCACTAGAGCAAAAGTCTCCTCATAATCTATCCCCTCCTCTTGTGCATACCCCTTGGCAACCAAACGGGCTTTGTATTTCTCAACTGTGCCATCTGAATTGTATTTGACCTTATAAATCCATTTCGTGCCAACCACATTTTTCCCGATGGGCGCATCAACCAAATCCCATGTGGCATTCTTCTCAATGGATTTAATCTCAGCTTCCATAGCTTTTTGCCATGCTGGATTATGCTGAGCATCCTTGAAGCTTTGAGGCTCATTTTCAGCTTTCATCACTGAGGTCATCAAAGCAAAATTGACCCTTTTTTTATTTTTCTGAGTGCTGGCCCTGGTTTCCCCCAAAGTGGGCTGATCCTTAGCATCTTGAATGGTCAACCTTGCCCAACGTGGAATAGATTTCTTTGCTGTATCACTCGGGGCTGCATCAACATCTTTAGTGGCCTCACGACATTGATAATGCCTCCAAACATGAGGCTATCTATTCTCATTACTTGGCTGCAAATCTGAAACATTTGAGGGAGAGCCATCCTCAACATGTGGCAAGCCATCTGAACTATGAGAAGTAGAAAGGCAAGCATCAAGAGACTCCGTCTCATCATCCTCCAACTGGATGATGTCCAAAGAGGTGTCATCGTATGGTGGCAAGTCTGCACTAGCGGGCTGCATGCACTCATTCTCAGCAAAGAGAACATCTCTGCTGATTATTACCTTCCTGATAGCGGGATTATAAAGCCTAAATCCCCTGCTTTCAGTGCTATACCCCACGAAAATGCATTTGATGCTCTTGTCACTCATCAAGCTTTGTCCGATGTGCATCTGGAACCAAAGCATATGCCACTCAGCCAAAAATTTTGAAATGACTAACCTTTGGCTTAAAGCCATACAAAGCCTCAAATGGAGTCACTAACCAAAGCTTTGGTAGGGCATCTGTTCTGAATATAAGTGGCTGTCACAATTGCTTCTCCCCAAGAAGCCTTTGAAACTCTTGAATTTCAGCATGCATCTTGTCATTTCTATGAGAGTACGATTCTTCCTCTCAGGAAGTGGATTCTGCTGTGGTGTGTAAGGGCATGTCAAGTGATGTTTAATCCTATGCTGCTTCAAAAATCCCTGGAATGCATGTGACATGGACTCTCCCCCTCTATTCGAGTTGAGTGTTCCAATTCTAGAATTGGTTTGATTCTCAGCCATAGCTTTGAACTCCTGAAACCAATAGAACACCTAAGATTTTTTCTTCATAAGAAAAAGCCATGTGAACTTAGAGAAGTCATCTATAAAGGTCACAAAGTACCTTGCTCCTCTATGCGTGGGAGTAGTCATGGGGCCACATACATCACTGTGCACTCTCTGCAACACTCTGGTTGCCTTGACCCAATTCTTGCCTTGTTTACTGAATGGCAAGCGATGCAATTTGCTAAGTGCATACCCCTCACATACTTCATTTGCTGGTTGTTGTAATTTTGGCATTCCCTGAGTCATATTATTGTTGTACAAGTAGGACAATGCCCTGTGATGGGGACAAGTCCAAACCTGGCATGCCATAAATCAGCCTGGGAAGTGTTTGCTACAGCCAATACCTTCTGATCATAAGGCTGGGCATCAAGCTTGTATAAGCCTCTGTCATATGTGCTTGTTGCTACAACCTCATACCCTTTCTTTAGATCCTTGATCCTGCATTGGTTATCCTGAAATTTGACCAACATATGTTGATCATGGGCAATGTTTGAAACTGAAATCAAATTTTACCTCAAATCTGAAACATACCAAACATCTTGGATATACTTAACTTTCCCATTATCAAGCTGAATAGGAATGTGCCCAAGTCCGATGATGTCTTAAGAAGCATCATTGGCACACGTAACCTGTCTGCCATGAACAGATGTGATGCTCTCAAACCACTTCTCGCAAGGAGTCATGTGCTTAGTAGCACCATTGTCGATATACCATGTATCACTTGTAACAAGGGAAGCATCCCCTGATTGATTTTCAGCATTCAAATCCCCCCTAGCATCCATCTTCTCATTAAATGCAGCAAACACAAAATCTCTATCACCTTGGGCAAGATGAGCTTCACCATGTGCATCTGAAGCACGAGTTTCAGTAAGAGCAACAAAATTACTATTAGAGCTGTCTCTTTGCCTCTTCTTTTCATTGGTAATCCTTTTCTGACACTCTACGATGTAATACCCTGGCTTCTTGCAATGATTACATTTGCCCTTTTTCTGATTTTTGCTTAAACTGCTTGCATTCCTCTCCTTGGGCTGAGTTGTATGGCTGTGTTTTGGCTCAAACTTTTTCTGAAATTTACCTTTTCCACCCATGGCAAGCGCTTGCTCACCTTGACGAGAGGCTTTAACAAAGTTTGAGCATCTCTCCTCTTCCTCCAACAAAAGCCCAACTAACTCATCGAACGAGAGTGGGGTTGCCCTCAGAACAATGGTCAATGAAGTAACAAATGTGCCATATGAGGAACTAAGCTATTGAGAGTAATAGAGACGAGCTTCTTGTCTTTCCTTATCAATACTTACAAGCTGATCACATAGATCAGTGATCCTAGCAATATGATCAGTGATGGCTTGGCCTTCCTGCATCTCGATTTGTCAAGGCAATGGCTCTTGCCTCATTCTTAACATGATACATGTTTACCAATCTTTCCCATGCTACCTTTGCATCCTTGCACGACTTGATAGTCGTCTTAATGCGCTTCTTTACATTTGTGGCAATCAAAAACATCGCTTGGACACTGCGATAGTCGAACTTCTGCTCCTCCGTCGATGCTATGGGACTAGCAGGAGAGACTGTAGCAGTCTGTTGTCTGCCTATAGTCTGACCTAAAGAAGCTGTGCTGGATGTAGATGAGTCTACTGGCCTCACCTCATCCCCACTAACAATATCCCACAAGCCCTTACCAACCAAGATATTCTTAAGCATGAATGACCACGAGGCATAGTTTGATCCATCCAGCTTGTCACCCTCGAACAAATTACCAAAACTGTCTGAAAGAGTCGACATGATGCAAAATGGGATACCCACAAGCTGCAAATGTACCTACAAAAAGAACTGCAAGTTTCAAAAGTGCAACTAGCTACAAATCCCAAACTAATACTGACTGCAAATGCAAAGTACGACTAGCTGCTCTGAAATGCCACTGACTGCACAATGCAATCACTACAAAAATGACATCAACCAATCACTGACTCTGCTGCAATCTGAAGTGCAATCCCAAACTAAAAATGCACAACTCAAATTTAAGAGAGTGCACCCACGAGTGCTCAAATGCATCCAACGGAGCTCAAAAACATCCACAACTATAAAGTAGCTACAAATATGCCCAATAATACAGAGTATCTGCAAATGCACCTGAGAGTGAGAGTATGGACTGCAAAAACAATCCCGAAGCGAAATACACAGCTCAAAACACTTACTGAAAGTGCACCTTAGTCCGAAACACCTGCAAAACAATCCACTGATTGTGTGGGCAAGCTGGAGATGACAAAGAAGCTAAAGTGAGCTATTTGGAGCTGAATGAAGCTGTCGATAGTACTACTGCTGCAATCTGAAGTGCAATCCCAAACTGAAAATGCACAACTCAAATTTAAAAGAGCGCACCCACGAGTGCTCAAATGCATCCAACGGAGCTCAAAAACATCCACAACTATAAAGTAGCTACAAATGCGCCCAATAATACAGAGTATCTGCAAATGCACCTGAGAGTGCAAGAGTATGAACTGCAAAAACAGTCCCGAAGCGAAATACACAGCTCAAAACACTTACTGAAAGTGCACCTTGGTCCGAAACACCTACAAAACAGTCCACTGACTGTGTGGGCAAGCTGGAGATGACAAGGGAGCTAAAGTGAGCTGTTTGGAGCTGAATGAAGCTGTCGGTAGTACTACTGAACACAATACACGTGTAGAGAAGAGCCTAGAGAAGTATGGAGACGCTTGGAGTTACTGAAACACATCCAAGAAACTAGAGCTGAAAAAGGTCCAGATCTGAGAAAAATCGACCAAAAACAATCGAAAACTGCTCAAATCGCCTTCTAACAAGTCATACGGGCTCAAAATCAAGTTCCGACAAGTTGTACGAACTCGCGACACTGTCGCGCAACTGTACGAACTGTACAGACGAAAAAAAAATTACCTAAAATAGTGCATGACATGCTTGTTTGCATACGCGCAGCTTCAAAATTTCAAAAAATGTTAAAATCAGACCTCAAAAGGTCAAAAAACAACCGCTGGACTGTTGGAGCTACCTCAAGCAAAAGTTGAAGAGTTGAATGTGAGAACCGAGAGTCTGAAAGCAAGCGCGAGAATGGACTTTAGAGATAGAAGCTGGAGAGCTGAATATGAGAACCAAGAACGCGCACTGGAGCACCAAGCTTGCGAGAATCTAGAACCATGCTCGAGAATGGGCTCTAAAGACAGAAGCGCTCTGATACCAAATGTAAGAACAAAGTGGAGACAGGTTGTGAATACAAGTGAGCAAGAGTGCACACACAAGAAAGCTCCAATAGAAATGTTCAAATGAAACAATACAAGTACTTCGTATATATAGTACCCAAGTACTACTGATCAACCATAGGATTGACTTTATGCCTACAACACCTTATCTTAGTAATCTCTTACAGAAACCCCTTACACACCAATCACATGTGCACTAGCAATACTAACATAGCAATGATGCCATTCGTGCAATCAATCAACCTCTTATAGGAAGCACTATCACCTGGTGCATAGATTGATGCGTAGAAACAATAGAAATAAAAAGCATCATGTTAAGGAAGCACAAAAAGCAAAATAAGGGATGTATGTATGTCATGAAACATGGTGTATGACGGTGTATATCTACAAAGATTCCCATCTGGAAACATGGATGATGCTTATGTATACATGCATACACAACTGAATACATATACCAACATGTGAGTAGAATGCATCTATGAATGTATGCGTATATAGCACATACATATATGCTAGCATAGTATGTATTGCTATATATGTGGTACACTAGTAATGCACACTATATATGTACCATATATACACATACATTTATACATACATAGTATGACAAGATTTCTGTAAGTCCATACCTGCATATAGCAAACAAACGTATACGCATAACAGGTTTCTATGTTTATAATAAAGATAGCCCAAAAAAAAAAACTAGAAGTTTAGGAAATATAAGTTAATTAAATGTCTTACTGAGAGGTTAGCAATTGAGTGTGTAAGTGGAGAATAGATGCTCTAGTAAAACTTGTTGTCTCGCTATACATTTTGTTGCATCATTGATACGCAAATTCTCCATCTTGACTATTAAAAACTAAGAAATAAATTAGGAAAAGCACTCATCATCTTCATGTATGTGTATTGGGAAAAAAAATCAAGTTTTCACAAAACTTAATAGGTAGCACCATCTGCCTTTCATGGGGGGCAGTGAATTATGGAGATTTTCTGCAACCGGCTGTCGAATACACAAGTGTCACTTTACTGCAGACCAAGGTTAGGATATTGCAGGCCACTTTTTGACGAGAATCAACTTTCTACCACAAACCATTAAATCAAACAACAATCGCCTGGTTTGTAGACAATTGACAACACGCGAAGCCCAAAAGTTAATTCAAACGCTCACAATCTAGTCATAAGAAATACGACGACATCAGCCAAACAAACAGGCCCACCTCAATATCTATAAAGCTTCCAAAACAGTACCCTTTGAAACATTGTCCTATCTGATTCTTAATCAATACTACTGCAGATAGAGAGCTTCGTTTCTGCAACATAGCATCTCTGCACCCAATCTTGCTGTGGCCTCTGTTCTTGATAGAAATTATTATGACGTTGAATTTAAACCCAAGCATGAGACGGAGCAGAGCTCTGTAATAAATCTTCGCCAAAACATAGGCATGCACGGTACCTTTGTGACCAATTACATGATGATGACAATAAATCGATCATGCCAGGGACTAAAAAAGCAATCATCAATCCTGGGATGAAAATGCACAAAGCAAACATAGCAATGACAAATTGAGAGACAGCCTGGACTCGCAGAGATTGTAACCAAAACACAAAGCTTGCCAAAAAGAAAACATTACAATGGAACAAAGTTCCACCATGCACAGCACAAGAGCCTACATGTCTATATTCTATGCCAAAAAGAGTCTTAAAATCTTCATTGAAACCACCTTTTGGGACTGTGGTACCTGGGATAACTAATAATAATACAGCCTAATTGTACAGGTCATCATCGTCAGCCACAGCAGCCTGACCAAATGCATCTGTACCTGCAGCTGCAATACCCCCCCCAGCGGGTCTGTCTGCAAAGTGAAACTCTGATCCGAAACCCCTGGACTGCTGCAAAGTTTGAGCAAAAGCCTGGTACTTGCGAATGTCAGCATCACTCACACTCCTCCGGGCAAATTTCATGGACTCCTCGAAATGAGCTGCCTTAATTTCTGCCATCTCATCAACTTCATCTTCGTCCATGGCCTCCGGATTCTCATTCCTCCTCTTTTCAAGTTCAATGTCCTAAACATAACACATAGTTTAAAAACAATAACTAAAGGACAAGTAGTAAATTTTAAATCAAGCAATCACAACAGAAAGAGAAAGCACAGGACTATGATCAGCATCCAATCAAATGCCCTATTATGCTGAGTTCCGCTGCATTGTTAGCCAACCAAGCCCAAACTCTTTCACAGAAGAGGACCCACAGTCGTTAAAAGATGTAGGCACCCACTAAGTCTCATCAGATGCTGCAGGAACACCATCCAGTGATGCCACTTCATTCCTACTTTGTGAGCCATAACAGCGTACTGAGCCAGCTAGGTTCCTGACTTCAACTTCTTTTTTTTATGAAAAACACTTCTATTAAGTATGAACAAAACGCGCAAGAGAGCTCAAAGCATGACCTGACTTCAACTTCAATCCTATATCTAGATGAACTCTATGACAGTATACAAACACATCCTTCAAAAGCACAACAAATAGTGCAGTAGTCTCATGACAGTGACAAGGTTGAAAACCACAGCCTCCATTTTTTCATGAAAAAGACTACTATGAAGTATGAACAAAACCCGCGAGAGAAAGCTCGAAGCGGAAATACAACATGACCTGACTTCAACTTCAATCCTATATCTAGATAAAATCCATGACAGTATCCAAACACATCCTTCGGAGCACAATAAATAGTGCAGGTGTGTAGTCCTTTGAGCAAGGATCATATATTTATGAAACATACAGGAAGAAACCTTCAATAGTGTGTAGTCCTTTGAGCAAGGATCATATATTAATGAAACATACAGGAAGAAAACCATTAGGGTTGAGCCAGCAGCTCACGTCCCCACCGTAGGCTCAGTGCTTCAAGCCCCCGATGAGCAAACCACAGTTTGCTGCCCCAAAACACAGGAGTGAGCATGAAATATAGCATGAAAGAGTATACAAGAAAGCCGCAGCTATAGTATACAGAGACAGTGAAAATATGGCTAGGAGAGGCACGCATCCATCCATATATACTGCTCAAAATCTATGTGATCCTCGATGATCAATAGTCAAGATGCATCAATATCATGAAGTCTCATAGCAGAAATACTGTCAACTCAGTATCTCAGATGAAACATACAGTGTCATCAAGCGACCTCATGAAATCACGGTGAGTCTGTCTGTACTGAGGGAGTGGAGGTGCTACCCCTCTCTCGAACACCAGGTAATGCTCCAAATGCTCGCTCTGCTGAACTACCTGTAGGAGCCCGGACCGCAGTTGACTCTAACTGGAAAGCATCAAGGTAAAGCTGCAATATCCCAGGTGAATTTACCAGTTCACCTTCCTCCATCCATTTCGCATCAAGTGATGGGTAATTTTGAAATTTTACCAAGTAGCGAGGCATAACTTTACCCTTGAGCTTTCTATCTCTGTGTGCTAGAATCTGCTCTGGGACCAGAAGTTCATCCTGTTTTTCCACTTCAGGCTGCACCTCATCAGGTAAATCCTCGGGAATATCTCCATGATATTGCTTTAATAAGCTCACATGAAAGGCATTATGTATCTTCCAATGCAGAGGCAACTTCAGCCTATAAGCTACCTCGTTTATCTTTTCAGAAACCTGGAAAGGACCATAGTAACGCATGTTCAACTTTGTGTACAACCTTTCCTTGCCTTTCTTATTTTTCAGCCCTGCCTTCTGAAAACGCAGCAAAACCCTATCACCTTCTGTGAATACCAATTCCCTGCGGTGCTTATCTGCTGCTCTTTTCTGCTTGTCCTGACTTCTTTGCAAAGGCATATTTGATCTTCTTGTAAGCCTCTTCAAGGCTTTCCACAAAAGCCTAGGCTTTTGTATGCTGGCACCTTCCACTATTTCAAAAGGTGCTTTACCTGTGGATGTGTGCACCGTATTATTGTAAGCATATTCCAGCAAAGGCAAATAATGCTCCCATTTGCTTTGGTCTGAGACATAGCATTTAAACATATCCAAGATGGTAGAGTTTTCTTGCTCCGATTGTCCATCAGACTGAGGGTGAAAAGATGACGAAAAATTCAGCGTAGTGCCCATATTTTCAAACAGCCCTCTCCAAAAGAGGCTGGTCATCCTCGGATCTCTATCACTGATTATGGATTCAGGCATCCCATGATACTTGAAGAAATGCTGCAGAAACAATTTGGCCATTTGATCTGCTGTAATTTTCTTTCTTACTAGCACAAAGTGGGCTTGTTTGCTAAACCTGCAAATTATTGTCCACAATCCATCATGTCCAATAGGAGTACGTGGAAGATCAAACACAAAATCCATAGCTATGCTTTGCCATGGTCTATCCGGAATTGGCAAAGGGTGTAACAACCTAGGTGCCTTCTGCCTGTCAAACTTTACTTTCTGACAAACCATGCATGTTCTCACATATTCTTCCACATCTTTCCTCAAAGATGGCCAATAAAAGTATTGCTCCACTGCTGTAATTGTTCATGTAATTCCCCTATGTCCTGCATATGGAGGAGCATGACTTTCCATTATGACTTTCTGTCGCATCTGATCAGTGACACAGAGTCGTCCATGCATCAAAATGAAACCCTCTTTCAACATATAGTGATCATGCCTTTGACCATCAGAAAGCTGATCATAAATAATTGAAAAATCAGCATCATTAACATATTGATCTTTCATCACATCTAACACATTGTTGTAAGCAATGCTCACTGCTGAAACACTGGGTTTCTTGGAGACTGCTTCAGGCTGTGGTTTCCTGGAAAGTGCATCAGCCACGACATTTTTGTTACCCGGCACATGTACAATTTGAAAATGAAACATTGAGAGGAAGTTAGCCCATCTCATGTGCTTTTCACATAATTTTCTCTGCGTGAGAAAATATCTAAGTGACTGATGATCTGTCTGCACATAAAAATCAGCTCCAAGAAGGTAATGTTTCCATGTGGTCAAAGCATGTATCACTGCTAACATTTCCTTCTCGTATGTCTGCAAGTACTCTCATATGCAACCACTCTGCCATCCTGCATCAAAGTGCCTCCTATGCTGTTCCCACATGCATCACAAGTTACAGCAAAGGGTTTTGCAAGATCTGGCAAGATAATAACGGGTTCAGAACACAACTTTTGCTTCATTTCTTCAAAAGCTGCATTTTCCTTTGGTCCCCACCAAAACGGTACAGCTTTCTTTTGTAAAGCATGCAAGGGAGAAGCAATTTCTGCAAGGTACTTTATAAACCTCCGATAGTATGAACACAACCCAAGAAAGCTTCTGACTTCATGCAGATTTTTCAAAATTGGCCAACTCCTTATGGCCTCAACTTTTGCAGGATCCATCTTGACTCCATCCTTTGACACTATATGACCGAGAAAATAAATCTCATGCATAAAGAACTCACTTTTCTTGGTGTTTATTAATAGCTTGTGTCTTTTCAACTCTTGAAACACAATAGTGAGGTGTTTCATGTGCTTCTGCTCATTTTTAGAGAACACAATGATGTCATCGAAGAAAGCGCCCACAAACTTTCTGTGTGCTCTAAAAATTCTGTCCATCATTCTATTGAAAGTGGCAGGTGCATTACTCAAACCAAAAGGCATCACAAAGAACTCATATAAGCCAAATGAAGTGCGGAAGACAGTCTTATAGACATCTTCAGGCTGTATCCTTATTTGATGGTATCCACTTTTAAGGTCAATACCACTGAACATTGAGGAACCTTCCAACCGATCCAATATATCATCAATGCGTGGAATTGGAAAACGGTTCTTAATTGTGACTTTTTTCAAAGCCCTATAATCAATACACATTCTCCAACTGCCATCCTTCTTTTGCACAAGCAACACAGGGGAACAGTAAGGAGAATTACTTGGCTGTATTAATTCCTTTTCCAAGAGTTCCTTCACTTGTGACATTCTCTCTTCTTGTTGTGCCTTACTGACACGATAGGGAGGTATATTAGGCGGTGAGCTTCCTAGAATTATATCAATTTGAGATCCTCGGGCCTCTTGGGAGGTAATTCTTAAGGAAGTGCATCTAAGAAACAATCCTGAAAATCTGAAATAAAAGCAACCCTTTCTCTATCTAAAGCAGAAAGAGTAGAGCCTTCCTGAACTGGTTGGCTGTCCTCTTTGACAAAAATCGAGTACGCTGAAATATGACGCTTTATTACATTGGAAATACAAGAAGCTGAAACTACAGGGATGGACTCCCCTTTCAACTTTACATCAAGTACATGATTTTTGCCTCTATGAGTTAAAGAAATCTTCTTGTTTCTCATCTGCACATCAGCCCCCACCCTGTACATCCAAGGCATCCCCAGCAAAGCATCACACTTTGGCAAAGGCATAATGTAGAAGTCCTCTGCATCCTGATATCCCTGGATATGCATCCTCAACTTGCCAATGATAGGAGTGACAAGTGTGTTGAGTTCAGGGTTGGCCATATCACACTTGCCGGATGGCCCCATTTCCTTAGGCTTGATGCCAAGCCTTCCTGCCATATCAAAAGTTATGAAATTCGCCTTTGCCCCAGAATCAAAGAAAAACAAACAATTCTGATTTCTGATTTTTCCCCATGCTCTGCACATCTCAGTCTTTTTCGTTTCCTCTTCAACATGTGCATGTGGCAAACTCCCAATCACATCTGAAAGAAGTCCTGCGGAAGGTTTAGGCCTTTGCCCTTCCGATCAGCCTGTTTATCACCATTCTTATCATCATCTAACCTGTCTCTTTTCTTGGATGGGCAATCATAAGAGCGGTGTCCCTCTCCTTTGCATATAAAACATTTGTTTTGCTCCATGAGTGACTTTTTCTCTTCATCAGATAACTTGGTACGGGGCTGTTTATTAGGCTGTCCACGCCTTTGACCAGCTTTAAATTGGGCTTTTCCTCCCTTTTGAAACGGTCGTTTGCCATAATTTTTATTTTCAGATTTGATGTCCTTATCCTAGTGTTTGGCAGCCCGTTTGTTGTCTTCTTTCTTGCTGTCCATAAAGCCCAAATTCTTATCCTGCATCCATGCATATGCTGTCCTTGCATTCTCAATTAATTGAGTCATAGAACCCACCTTAGTGTTGATGCAATAATCACGTAGCTCACTAGGCAATCCACAACAGTACCTCTCTATTTGCTCTTTCAAAGAAACATGCCTGTAAGAGCTCAATGGCAGCAAAACATCCCAAAACCTCTGGGTGTAATCATCAAGATTCTTGCAAAGTTTGTATGACAAGTCATGCCAGTGTGAAAGTACTTCAACTTCAAAAGTTGGAGTAAGCCAAGTAGAAGAGAACACTTGCTTAAATTCCAGCCAAGTAGCAGGTGCATCTCCATGAAGCATAAGGTTGGTGTACCACTTAAGTGCATTACCTTTCAAAAATGTGGCAACCTTCCTCATCTTGAATGCTTCTGTAAACAAACCCCCAAGAAATGCAGCATCAAACTGTTGAAGGAATGTGAGGGCTTTGTACCTATCCTTGTTAGAATTATAGATATAATTCAGCAGTGACCAATGTAATTTAATAAGCTAGTTAGGGGCACTTTTCCCTCTTTAAGAGGTTTTTTTCCCTAACCGCAATTAGTCCACTAACTATGGTTAGTGACTACTGAGGTTTTGTCACTAGGACAAAACCTTATCTCACTCCTTCAGTTGTATCTCTCTCACTCTCATCTATTTGCAACTAAGCTTTCAGCTCTCTCTCTCCTGCTTCTTGCTCTCATTTGCTCTCTCTCTCCCATTCTCACATTTGGTATCAGAGCAGATCGTGCTCTTGGACCTGCTCCCTGCTCCCGGACTCTAGCTCCCGCGAGCTCCCTTTGCTGGCCGTACCCTCTGTCTGCTGCAGTCTCGTCATCCCGTATAGTGCTGTACTACAGTCCGTGTGTCGTACATTCCATACAGGTCCGTACGGCCCTGCTACTCAAGTCCGTACTCTACTGCATCTCGCCCGTACAAACCTGCATTCGACCGTACAGATCTACTCGAGCTCCACGATCTGCAAATCCGTACTGCGCCGTACTGTTTCTGCCATCCGTACATTTTCGTACGATTTCGCTCAGTCCAGCTCGGTCCATACTGCAGATTTGCCGTACCTACTCGTACTTGTTGCTTCCGTACTGTGCGACCATATTTCTCAACCCGTACTGCATTTCGACGGTACTGCCGTACAGTCCACTCCGTTCGTACTATGTTGTACTTACTCGTCCGTACATCCGTACCTGCAAGTTCCGTACTGCACACCTGCATCAGCCGCCGCACTGTATTTTGTACAGCCGTACTGCAGGTGTACGGATTCCGTACAGGATTCATTGAGCAGGCATTCTTGCAGCTCTTTTGCTATTCTTTGCAGATCTGGTGCTTGTGCTGCTATTTTTGCAGTCATTTGCAGACATTTGGGGTATTTTCGGGTTTGTAATTGCTTCTGAAGCACACATTGCTGGCAGATTCAGAGTTTCAAGCTCAAAATTTGGGGCTTTCAGTTTTGCAGTACAATTTCTTGCAGAAATTTGAGGATTTTGTGATTACACTGCAATTTCGCAGTGAAATTTGGGGCTTTTGCAGACAGAGCGCAATTCTTGCAACATTTGGGGCTTTTGTTCAATTTGCCCCTTTCTGGTTGCAATTTCAGGTCTATTTTGGGGCTTTTGTGTTGGAGAAGCAATTTCGGAGATTTCACACTATCTTTCTTGAAGTGTTTTGAGATTCTGGAGAGTTTTTGATGCTTGGACAGATTTTTGACAGTGCAAGTGCAGAAATCTGAGTTGCATTTGCAGCCAATGCTTGGCTGTGTTTTATGGGAGTTGTGCATTTCATTCCCAGTAAGGGAATTCAGTTTTGTATCTGCTAAAATCTCTTTCTGAGATATGGCCCAGCAAAATCAGAATGATTTCCCGTTCGGTGGTCTTTCACAGGAAGACAAGTTGGATGGTACCAACTACTCCCTATGAAGTTTTATGGTACGCAATATTCTGATTTCTCGCAATTTATGGGATTATGTGAATGGGGATGAGATCCGACCAGCAAGTATGGCACCTAATACCTGTTATGCTCTAGCCGAGATAGCATGACCTCGGAAAGATCGGTGGGCATTTTCTCTTAGAGGACCAACTTTTGTAATAGTTAATGTGCGTAAATGAAATGGTCAAGAGAAGTAACTGCCAAGGTCCTAGGTGAGGGTGAAATGGCATTGACTAGGTAGTTCTGAGTGCTAAGGCCTAGGTGCACCTAAATGTGCAATAATGCCAAGGGGCAAGTGGTTTTAAATGTGCCCAAGAGAGGGGTAAAAAGGTGCACCAAGTGGAGAGGCTAAAATGATGACATTTGGCAAGGGGAACTATCTAGGGAATTGAGGGTCTCGTGGATAAGCATGAAAAAAACAAAGGAACGTATGAATCTGAAGATCTGTGATCCACGAGAGTTAGGCTGGGTGGAACAATCAAATGCCATCACCCGTGATCTGCGTGAACGTAGGAATAGAGATTCAGGAAGAAAAGATAATGTCGATGACAGTTGGTATCAGAGCCAGGTTGAGAGAGCAAGGGACAAGAGACGGAAGCTGTGCGTGAAGATGGACGAGGATGTGCATAAAACCGCTTTTAGAAGCAGGTTTGGTCATTATGAGTTTTTGGTAATGCCCTTCGGACTTACCAATGCTCCAGCGACCTTCGTCATGCTTATGAACGATTTGCTACGTCCGTATATCGGAAAGTTCGTAGTACATTTTATTGACAATATCTTGATATTCAATAAAAGTGTTACTGAGCATACTGAACACTATTCTTAAGTGTTCACGATGCTCAGTAACACTTTTACTGAATATCAAGATATCGTCAATAAAATGTACTACGAACTTTCCGATATACGGACGTAGCAAATCGTTCATAAGCATGACGAAGGTCGCTGGAGCATTGGTAAGTCCGAAGGGCATTACCAAAAACTCATAATGACCAAATCTGCTTCTAAAAGCGGTTTTATGCACATCCTCGGCTCTAATCCGGATTTGATGGTAGCTGCACTTAAGATCTATCTTGCTAAAAATCACGGCTCCATGTAACGCATCTAGCAAATCATCAATCCGAGCCATCGGATACCTGTGCTTAACAGTGATATTATTCAATGCTCTGTAATCTATACAGAGGCGAAACGTATCATCCTTTTTCTTCTTTAATATCACTGGCGAAGCAAAAGGTGAGAAACTTGGTTGAATCTGCCCAAACTTGAGGTATTCTTCCAGTTGTCTACGCACCTCCGCTTCTTCCGCAAAACTCATTCTATAGGGAGGTCTATTTACAGGTTCTGCCCCCGGGATCAGTTCAATCTTATGTTGAACTTTCCGCTCTGGAGGTAACCCATAAGGTAGTTCATCCCTAAAACATTCAGAGAACTCCTCTGTTATAAGATTAGCCAGCTTGGCCATCTCACCACTTTGCATAACATCAGTGCTAGCCGAAGAATCATCCACCGGCTCTACCGATGCTGTGCAAAGGAATAAAAACTCTACTTGAGCTTTTCGGATTTCCATCACGGAAACCAACGGTCCCTGAGGTATATCTTTTTCACCTCGTAACACATAAAGCACATCATTCATCTTGAATTGATATACGTGCTTTTTCCAATCAATGGCTGGATTCTTCCTAGAATGCCACGCCATACCCAGGGCTATATCTGCATGAGCAAGCTTGGTCATTTCAAAATCAAGCTTCTCAGCATAGTCCTGAATCCTAAGCTCCAACTGGGTAACCCTTTGGTCCCATACTTCAGTTGAACTTCCATCTGCCATTCTGACTGTATACGCATAGTCAGATGGGCTCGTTTTTAATTTCAGCCTCTTCACGAGCTTGGAGTTAATCACATTGTGAGTTGACGCCGAGTCAAACAACACAATGACATCATGACTGGCCACTTGCCCTTTCATTTTAATTGACTCCGTATCATTAAAGGCCGTATACCCCGTTGCTGTAGGCTTAGATAGGATGTTATCAGGTGCACTCGTCACTAACTTAGCAACAGATGCACATAACAAACAAGGTACTAACCTCTGAGAAGGTCCCGCCAGTTGCATCTGCATATGTTCCGCATTGGGACTCTCCTGCATTTCCACGTCGCATTCAGATATTATCATATTAGCCGTGCGACGGTCTTTATTCAGTGGACAATCCTTCCACTGATGTCGCTGAAGGCAGCCGAAGCACAATCCTTCTTTTCTAGCTTTCTCTTTTTGTTCAGGGGTCAACGAGGACTTTGACCAAGCCCGGGCTGCCATTGGAGTTATTTTCCTTTTCACCCCAACGGTGGTACTTGTTTTTACTGGTCCCTCAACCGGCTTCACCTGCTTGGTTTGGCCACCTGGCTGCGAGACACTTGTCTTTGAAATCCATTTCCTCTGAAATCCCCCTTTTTTCGGGTACTCATATTGAGTCCCTGCCTGCACAAATCCACCAGATCTGCCTCTGGCATCCTCATAGTTCAGGGCTACTGCAATAGATTCATCTAATGTAGTCACATATTTAGCCCGAACTTCCATTTTGATCTTGTCGTTCAGTCCATAGATATAGTCTTTTAATTGAACCGACATAGGGAGAGGGTCTATTATTTTCATGACACATTCCCTGAATTTGTCGGTGTACTCTGCCACCGACAGACTCCTCTGACGAAGATTTCTATAAGCATCCCAAGCTCGGGACTCTTCATCAAATGGGAGAAAGTGTTTCTTGAATTCAGCTTTAAACCCTTCCCAGGTGGTTGGAGCAACTTGATCCTTCTGTTGCTTTATCCACCATCTATCCGCTGCCTCAATAAACAAGTGTGTGGCCTCACGGATTTTCTTTAGATCAGATCTAATTTCACAAATGGCGAAGGCTTCTTCCCACTTGTGTAACCAAACCTCGATCACATCAGAGCTGCGCTCGGTCATCCGACCAACGTACTTCTCCGGTCTATAATTAGCGATATTAGGTACTTTGACCCTTGCGCGCTCTAATGAATGGATACTGGGCTCTGGCTCTGCTGGAGCTTTGCCCTTATCAATTCTAGACGGTCTAGCCGATAAGGCTTGTACCATTTCCCTAATCTCATTTTAACCAGCAGTCACGTAGTACATTTTATTGACGATATCTTGATATTCAGTAAAAGTGTTACTGAGCATCGTGAACACTTAAGAATAGTGTTCAGTACTTTGAGGAAAGCCAGTCTTTATGTGAATAAAAAGAAAACTATACTGTGTATGGTTAGGCTTGAGTATTTAGGGTTCATAATTACTCCACAGGGGGTAGAAATGGATCCGAAGAAAGTGGCTGCGATACTAACTTGGCCAATCCCTCAGAGTCTGACCGCGTTGCGATCATTCTTGGGATTTGTCCAGTTTTATAGAAGGCATATCAAAGGATATTCCGGAATAGTATCGCCATTGACTGATCTGACCTCAGATAAAGTACCTTTTATTTGGGGACAGAATCAACAAGAAAGTTTTAACACCATAAAACAAGCTGTGGTCTCAGGACCGGTGTTAAAAATAGTTGATCCCCAGAAACTGTTGTTCCTAGAAACCGATGCAAGTGGCATTGCGGTAGGAGCAGTCCTCCTTCAAGAGGGAAGGCCAGTAGCCTTTGAAAGCAAGAAGCTTTCTCCCTCTCAAAGGAATTGGCCAACTCATGAATTAGAGTTGTATGCTGTCATCCATGCTTTGAAAACATGGAGGCATTATCTGTATGGTTCAGAGTTTTATGTGGATGTAGATCATGATACTCTAAAACATTTTTGTAAACAGCCTGACTTGAGGGGCCGCCAAGCTAGGTGGGCAGAGCTCATGCAGGAGTTAAATCTAACGATTCGGTACCGAAGAGGAAAAGACAATAAGATTGCTGATGCGTTGTCTCGCATTATGCACAACCTGAGTTTCACGGTATTAGAGAGTGCTCTAATGACCGAGATAAGAGAAACTCAAAGAGTGGACGAGTTTGTCCAGAGCTTGTGGCCTAAAGCTCATGTGTTAAAACCCGGGGAAAATGAAAAGGATGACCTGGCATCCAGGAAAGGCCAAACTTATGCAAGATATACCATAAGGGATGGTATGCTAGTTAGAAATGGCAAGGTTGTAGTACCTAGTCAGAATGATCTCAGGCAGAGAGTCATTCGACAGTGCCATGATAGCCCGTGTGCGGGACATCCAGGAGTCGAGAAGACATATGATCTCGTGAAGCGAGATTTCTTTTGGCCAAAGATGAAAAAGCATATTCATGAATATGTGACACGGTGTTTCTCGTGTCAAGTAAGCAAGGCCGAGCGGGTGAAGCCACCCGGACTTTTACAGCCCTTGGAAATACCACTAAGTAAGTGGGAGAGCATTTCCATGGATTTTATAGTAGGGCTGCCTACGACACAAGGAGGATATGATTCTATCCTTGTGGTGGTTGATCGTCTAACCAAGATGGCTCACTTCATTCCGACTAGAGAGTCTGTTAGTGCCCCGCAAGTGGCGGATTTGTTTATTAGACATATATTTCGTCTGCATGGATTGTCTAGATCCATAGTGTCAGACCGAGATGTCAGATTTACCGGTCATTTTTGGACAGCGGTATTTGAGACACTAAGGACTGAGTTGGGAATGAGTAGTGGGGATCATCCTGAGACGGATGGTCAGACGGAGAGAGTCAACCAGACTTTAGAGGATATGCTGAGAGCATATGTGTCATTGAGGCAACATACATGGGACAAGTGGTTGCCATTGTTGGAGTTTGCCTACAATGATAGGAAACATTCCTCTACCGGGTTCAGTCCGTTTGAACTGAACTATGGTTATAAACCAGCCAATCCAACTATTGTTGGAGTACCTCAGAAAGTGCCTAGTGCCGCGAACTTTGTAGTTCAGATGCGGGAGATGCTAGCACTTGCGAGAGCTAATATCCGCCAGGCTATGGATAGAGCCAAGGTGTATGCGGATGAAAAACGGTCTATAAGAGTATTTAAGGAAGGAGAAAAAGTTTTTCTCAGAGTTCCTTCGCACTCGAAGTCGTTGACTTCAGGGGAGTGTGCTAAGTTATCACCTCGATACTGTGGGCCGTGGTTAATTCTAAAGAGAATAGGCAGTGTAGCCTATAAATTAGAATTGCCACAGGGATGTAAGGTGCACCCGGTTTTTCATGTTTCGCGCTTAAAGAAATTTTTGCATACAAGTGACTCACTAATCGAAGGTGTGGTTTTGTTTCAGGAGATAGAGCATATTGCAAGGCGCAGGCCAACAAGAATCCTGGACCGAGGAACAATGTAAATACGAAATCGGAAGATACCCACGGTGTTGGTTGCATGGCATGGTCAGCCTCTATCGGAAGCTACCTGGGAATCCGTATACCAGTTACGGAGAGCGTTCCCAGATTTCATCATCGAGGACGCTGATGCTTAAAGAGGGAAGGAATGTTATGCTCTAGCCGAGATAGCATGACCTCGGAAAGATCGGTGGGCATTTTCTCTTAGAGGACCAACTTTTGTAATAGTTAATGTGCGTATATGAAATGGTCAAGAGAAGTAACTGCCAAGGTCCTAGGTGAGGGTGAAATGGCATTGACTAGGTAGTTCTGAGTGCTAAGGCCTAGGTGCACCTAAATGTGCAATAATGCCAAGGGGCAAGTGGTTTTAAATGTGCCCAAGAGAGGGGTAAAAAGGTGCACCAAGTGGAGAGGCTAAAATGATGACATTTGGCAAGGGGAACTATCTAGGGAATTGAGGGTCTCGTGGATAAGCATGAAAAAAACAAAGGAACGTATGAATCTGAAGATCTGTGATCCACGAGAGTTAGGCTGGGTGGAACAATCGAATGCCATCGCCCGTGATCTGCGTGCACGTAGGAATAGAGATTCAGGAAGAAAAGATAATGTCGATGACAATACCCCTTCCCAGCAAGGAGGTGGAAGAGGTCGTGCACAGGGTGCAGTTGCAAGACAGGTTGTTGGTGCAACTGTAGCCACCACTCCATAACAAAAGAGATGGGATTCACGGGATGCCTTAGCTTTGTCATGCATCTCTCTTTCAGTGAAAAGATTTATCATTCCGCATATCTGGTCGTGTAAGACCTCGAAGGCAGCGTGGGATATCTTAGAAAGCATGTATGCAGCCCGGAATGATGCAAGGGTATCTTTCTTGAAAAGAGAGTTAAGTAATACACATATGGAAGAGGGTGACTCCATGTCAGTCCACCTCACAAAGCTACAGGATCTCAGAGAGCAATTATTGAACATTGATGAGATTATTCCTGATTCAGAGATGATGACCACCACTCTGAATTCTCTTCCTGAGACTTATCTCAACTTTCATACCTCGCTGAACTTATCATTGAGGGGGGGTGCAAATCCTCTCACTTTTCATGAGTTGATAGGACTTCTGCTTCAAGAAGAGCAGACCACGAAAAACTTGGCTTCACGTGCAGGTGAACAAGCTATGCTCTCAAAGTTCAAGTCAAAAGGAAAGGGACAGGCAAGGACATCAGTAAATCAGCCTTCCAGTGGGTCAGGACAGCCTTCACAAAAGGCTAAGAATGATGCAAGTAAGCCCAAGAAGAAGGGTTTTTGTCATTACTGCAAAAAGCCAGGTCATCACATTGCAGAATGCAGGAAAAGGCTTGCAAAAGAGAAGAAAAACAGCTCCGATATGGCTGTTTCAGATTCAGCTCCTCATGCATCTGACAGTGGGGATGCTGCAGCCAACTTTGTTCGACAGGATTATGCCTTTTTATCTTGCATTTCAGATTCTAGGCTGGCTGCTCCAGATGCTCGGGATAGTACAGCCACTTGTAATGATGATACATATGCCTTTTTGACTTGCAGTTATGATCCTTCCACGGATGCATCAGCTTTCAGTGTCAATGAAACACTGAATACTTGGTATTTTGACGGCGGTGCCTCCAAGCATATCACTTCTAGGAAGTGTCTCTTCACTTCCTTGCATCCACCTCCCGTTGGTAAGAAAGTCACTTGTGCCAACAACTCGTCATATTCAGTACGTGGTACAGGAGAAGTTGAGCTTACCGCCATTGATGGCTCAGTTTTCAGACTTTCAGATGTCTTGTATGTGCCTGGTATCACCAAGAATCTCCTTTCAGTGTCCACTCTTAACAGGGCTGGATTTCAGGTCATCTTTGAGGATGACAAATGTCCTGTCCGAGATAGAGAAAATGACTATGCCTTGAGATTATCTGGTACTTTGCTGCGTGGGCTTTTTCAGCTTGATCTTTTTGAGAAAAAAGCAGCCCATGCTCTTGCAGTTTCTACTCCTACTGCTGCCATGCAGAATGCGGAGTTATGGCATGCCAGATATGGCCACATGCATTACAACAGCTTGATGACACTTCAGAAGCACTCTATGGTTGATGCATTGCCACCTCTTGAGATTCCTCCTCCACATGCCTGTGAAGGGTGCATTTTAGGCAAGATGCACAGATTCCCCTTCAAAAAGGATGGTTCAATTAAAGCTGTCCGAAAATTACAGCTTATACACAGTGATGTATGTGGTCCCATGAGGACTCCATCATTGGGTGGTCATCTCTACTTTGTTACTTTTATTGATGATTACTCCAATTTCACTTGGGTCTTTGGGCTGAAGCGCAAATCAGAAGTGTTCATGGTGTTTAAACACTTTTCAGCCATGGTTGAAAATGAATCTGGACTCAAGATACAGACATTGCGCACAGATAGAGGTGGGGAATACTTGTCTGCAGATTTTGATGCTTTTCTGAAAGGCAAGGGTATTGTGCATCAGCTCACAGTGAGGCTGACCCCTCAGCAAAATGGCAAAGCTGAGAGGAAAAATAGAACTCTTATGGAGATGGACAGATGTATGCTGAAAAGCAAACACATGCCTCACAAATTCTCGCTTGAAGGTCTAATGTGTGCCAACTACATCTTAAATCGGTCTCCCACTAAGGCTTTGAAAACAAAAACTCCCTATGAAGTCTGGAATGGGAGAAAGCCTTCAGTGGATCATTTCCGTGTCTTTGGATGCCTTGCATATGCTCGTGTGCCAGTTGAATTTCGGCATAAGTTGTCAGATAAGGCAATTAAGTGCATATTTGTTGGGTACAATGCAGAAAGCAAGGGGTACCGTCTCTACAATCTTGCTACACGCAAGATCATTGACAGGCAGTGGAACAAGTGGTTCAGCAAGAAATTGCAGACATGCATGCAGCAAAAACAGTCCCAAACTGGCTGTTACAGACTCTCAAGGAGAGTAAGATTGATGCTCCATTACCTGGCAGGACTCGCAGTGCAGTAAGGCACATGGAAGGTGCTAATTCAGTGGAATCAGCATATGCAGGTACTCTTCTCGATGAGGAGGAGCCTGCAACATTCGAAGAAGCAAAGGACAATGTGCATTGGATGAATGCCATACACGATGAATTGCAGTCCATTCAGAAAAATCAGACTTGGGATGTCGTAGACTTGCCACCAGGTAAACATGCCATTGGTACACGATGGGTTTTCAAGGTGAAACGGAAGCCAAATGGCTCCATTGACAGATACAAGGCAAGGCTGGTTGCCAAAGGCTATGCTCAGAAAAAGGGCATAGATTATGAGGAGACTTTTGCTCCTACATCCCGGATGACCACCATCCGATCTGTTATTGCAATGGCTGCACATTTTGAGTGGAATGTTCATCAGTTGGACATTAAAACAGCCTTCCTAAATGGAGACTTGTTGGAAGAGGTTTATGTCAAACAACCTCCAGGCTTTGAAATTTCAGGAAATGCACTTCAGGTATGCAAGCTGAATAAAGATTTGTATGGGCTGAAACAGGCCCCTCGTGCATGGTATGCCAAGATTCATGCCTTTTTGACCAGCAAGGGGCTGCACAATAGTCCTACTGAGAGCACCCTCTACATCAAGAAGGATGGGGGGGGAAATTTTAGTCATCATTCTTTATGTCGATGACTTACTGCTCACAGGGTCCAATGAAGATAATATTGTAGATTTCAAAGCTGATTTGCAGATCAACTTTGACATGTCAGATTTCGGGCTGCTTCACTTTTATTTGGGGATCCAGTTCTCTCAAGAGAGACGCGGCACTGTTATGTCTCAGTCCAAGTATGTGCAGAAACTCTTGGACAGATTTAACATGCATGATTGTAAGCCCATAGCCACTCCCATGGAGCCGGGGCTGAAACTCACAATGCATGATGCTGGAGAATCAGCGGAAGTGAAACCGGCCTCTAATCACTCAGAGGGCAGTGGAACTAAACCTTTAATCACTTCAGCACTTATTTACAGCTCACAAAGCATATATCACAACCATTAACCATTGCATGATCACCATTTGGCATTTACCCATTTGTTCACAAACAAAACCACTGAAAAAGGGATGGAGGCTAGAATGCCCCTGCTCAACAGACATAGACAAGTGCACCCGATTGGCCCCAAACACCGTGGCGCCCCTTTCGGTATTTCTTTATATTTCACAGTGAAATGATTACAAGTTGCATCTGGGAGACCTTCCCTGCAACTGAGCACGCAGCCCCAATTCACTAAGCCTTCGCAAGGCTTTCAAGCATATAACACCATCACATAAGTGCACTTAACCCGTAGGCTCATCCCAAAGGCATTCTCTTTTCCGAGTGCAATTCCATTGGCTGTCCAGATGCAATCACACTGCACCCCAGCTGCACTCTCCTTGAGTGGTTTCCAGATGGCATTCACAAAGCTTTTCAAAGCTCCGAAATAAAATCAGCAAAGTACCCAACCAAAGAATGACTCATGTAGCACTGCCTGGGCACCTGTGAGCCAAGAAAGAGGCGGCACACGAGGCCAACCAATAGCTTATGGCAAAAAGAAATTGCAGTAGCAAAATCACAACTCACCAAGCCCTGAAGACTCGAACCAAGTCCTCAATCGCCAAGAGGACATAGTAGCCAATGCCCAATTGCATTCTCAGCCAAAGAGGAGTGCAAAGGCATGAAGAAAGAGCATTTACAAGAGCCGACCAGCAAGAATTCCACTGAAAAATGCGAAAAGAAACACTTCTGTCGCGAAGAAGTGGGAGTTCTTGGGCTCAAAAGAAGCGTGCTTCAGAGAGGAATGCATTGAGAAGGTTTTGGAGAAGTTTCATCGCCGGAAAGTCCTCCAAAACTGAGAAAAACCAGTCAACCAGCACGTCGGACCACTCGAAATTCAACAGAAAGCTGTAGCTTTGCAAGAGGAGAGGCCCAGGAGGCGGTAGAAGCAAAAAGGTCCAGAAAAAGCCACTTTTGCAAATTCGTCCAGCAAAAGAAGTGCTCAGCTCTACCCGTTCTACCAAACGCACGGAGGGAAAAGCATATCACTACGAAGGGGAGGCAGAGGGGAAGCCATCGGGCCAAACGGAAGTCGAGGAATCCAAACGGGTGAGGAGTTATGAAGAAAAACGGAATTCAGCTGAAGGAGGCTGAAAAACCAGTCCAAAATCTCAACAAAGGGAGAAGATGAGAGAGAAAACCACACATGTGAAGTTTAGAAGGCCCAGGAAGGTCCAGGAATGGCAAAGGAGCATGTAGAAGGCACTAGAGCCACCTGGAACTCTAGGGGGGCCACTGAAGGTACATGGCCCTCTAGGGGGCCCATTAAAAATGCCACGTCATCATTTCCCAACAACCACTCTTTTAATTCCTTGGAATGCCTTTGGGCCTAGGGATTAATTACGCTTATGTGCTAGGCACCATGCCGCGTTTAATTACACATTATTAAGCCCACGCTTGGACTTTTAAAACCAAAGTTGTCACGGTCTTGTAGTACATTAAAGTACCTAGAATTTCACGCCCCCGTGACATACCCCTCTCTTGAAACAGCAAACCACAGTTTGCTGCCCCAAAACACAGGAGCGAGCATGAAATATAGCATAAAAGAGTATACAAGAAAGCCGCAGCTATAGTATACAGAGACAGTGAAAATATGGCTAGGAGAGGCATGCATCCATCCATATATACTGCTCAAAATCTATGTGATCCTCGGCGATCAATAGTCAAGATGCATCAATATCATGAAGTCTCACAGCAGAAATACTGTCAGCTCAGTATCTCAGATGAAACATATAGTGTCATCAAGCGACCTCATGAAATCACGGTGAGCCCGTCTGTACTGAGGGAGTGGAGGTGCTACCCCCCTCTCGAACATCAGGTTATGCTCCAGACGCTCGCTCTGCTGAACTACCTGTAGGAGCCCGGACCGCATTCGGCTCTAATTGGAAAGCATCAAGGTAAAGCTGCAATATTCCAGGTGAATCTGCCAGTTCACCTTCCTCCATCCATTTCGCATCAAGTGATGGGTAATTTTGAAATTTTACCAAGTAGCGACGGATAACTTTACCCTTGAGCTTTCTATCTCTGTGTGCCAGAATCTGCTCTGGGACCAGAAGTTCATCATGTTCTTCCACTTCAGGCTGCACCTCATCAGGTACATCCTCGGGAATATCTCCATGATATTGCTTTAATAAGCTCACATGAAAGGCATTATGTATGTTCCAATGCGGAGGCAACTTCAGCCTGTAAGCTACCTCGTTTATCTTTTCAGAAACCTGGAAAGGACCATAGTAACGCATGTTCAGCTTTGTGTACAACCTTTCCTTGCCTTTCTTATTTTTCAGCCTTGCCTTCTGAAAACGCAGCAAAACCCAATCACCTTCTGTGAATACCAATTCCCTGCGGTGCTTATCTGCTGCTCTTTTCTGCTTGTCTTGACTTCTTTGCAAGGCATATTTGATCTTCTTGTAAGCCTCTTCAAGGCTTTCCACAAAACGATCAGCTTCGAAGATTTTCTCTTTTGTATGCAAAATGGGAGGTATCTTCCTGGCACCTTCCACTATTTCAAAAGGTGCTTTACCTGTGGATGTGTGCACCGTATTATTGTAAGCATATTCCAGCAAAGGCAAATAATGCTCCCATTTGCTTTTGTGGTCTGAGACATAGCATTTAAACATATCCAAGATGGTAGAGTTTTCCTGCTCCGATTGTCCATCAGACTGAGGGTGAAAAGATGACGAAAAATTCAGCGTAGTGCCCATATTTTCAAACAGTCCTCTCCAAAAGAGGCTGGTCATCCTCGGATCTCTATCACTGATTATGGATTCAGGCATCCCATGATACTTGAAGCCATGCTGCAAAAACAATCTGGCCATTTGATCTGCTGTAATTTTCTTTCTTACTGGCACAAAGTGGGCTTGTTTGCTAAACCTGCAAATTATTGTCCACAATCCATCATGTCCAGTAGGAGTACGTGGAAGATCAAACACAAAATCCATAGCTATGCTTTGCCATGGTCTATCAGGAATTGGCAAAGGGTGTAACAACCCAGGTGCCTTCTGCCTGTCAAACTTTACTTTCTGACAAACCATGCATGTTCTCACATATTCTTCCACATCTTTCCTCAAAGATGGCCAATAAAAGTATTGCTCCACTGCTGTAATTGTTCATGTAATTCCCCTATGTCCTGCATATGGAGGAGCATGACTTTCCATTATGACTTTCTGTCGCATCTGATCAGTGACACAGAGTCGTCCATGCATCAAAATGAAACCCTCTTTCAACATATAGTGATCATGCCTTTGACCAGCTTTGAATTGGGCTTTTCCTCCCGTTTGAAACGGTCGTTTGCCATAATTTTTATTTTCAGATTCGATGTCCTTATCCTGGTGTTTGGCAGCCCGTTTGTTGTCTTCTTTCTTGCTGTCCATAAAGCCCAAATTCTTCTCCTGCATCCATGCATATGCTGTCCTTGCATTCTCAATTAATTAAGTCATAGAACCCACCTTGGTTTTGATGCAATAATCACGTAGCTCACTAGGCAATCCACAACAGTACCTCTCTATTTGCTCTTTCAAAGAAACATGCCTGTAAGAGCTCAATGGCAGCAAAACATCCCAAAACCTCTGGGTGTAATCATCAAGATTCTTGCAAAGTTTGTATGACAAGTCATGCCAGTGTGAAAGTACTTCAACTTCAAAAGTTGGAGTAAGCCAAGTAGAAGAGAACACTTGCTTAAATTCCAGCCAAGTAGCAGGTGCATCTCCATGAAGCATAAGGTTAGTGTACCACTTAAGTGCATTGCCTTTCAAAAATGTGGCAACCTTCCTCATCTTGGATGCTTCTGTAAACAAACCCCCAAGAAATGCAGCATCAAACTGTTGAAGGAATGTGAGGGCTTTGTACCTGTCCTGTACTCCATTATATGTATCAAACTTGACATGAGAACCACCATCCTTAAATTCTTTATATACATTTGATATTGGCTGTCCCAAAGATGGCTGTATATTTGCAGCATTCCCTTGACTAGGGAGAGCCATGCTTGGCTGAACATTAGGCATGGGAGCATATGCTGTGGCTTGCATGCCTGGCTGCATTCCCACATTGTCATACATGGCTTGTTTTCTATGCCCAATTGGCGGTGAAATCAACATAGCATCAAAAATAGAATCTGTACCAAAATATTCAGGTTGCTGCCTCAAATATGGCTGAGGTGGTTGAGCCACATTTATGGACTGCACATTATTATTTTGAGGAGTAGAAATACCCAAACCAAGGCCTTGTGCTGGCTGCTCATACTGTTGCACTGGATGTACTTTTTGTACCTCTTTCTCAAGTGCTCTTTTGGGCGATTCCTCTCTCTTGGAAGTCACTTTCTGAGTCATTTTTGATGGTTGTCCCTCATGGGAAACTGATGCATGAGTGTGCGGTCCGCCATGAGAAGCTGATGCATGTGTGTACTCACTCTTTCCGTGCTTGTGCTTTCTTGATTTCTTCTTCTTCTTGGCATTTGTTTGCACAATCTGAGCCAAATTTTGAGCCAGCTGAGTCAAAGCAGTCACTGCACTTGCAAGCTGTGCATTCAACATAGTAGCATCATCTGACTCACTGCTAGAACTAGTATCACCGTTGAGCTCAGTTGTAGCTTCATGTGTGGCCTGCTCAAAAGGCATTTGTTGTGCTTCCTGCAGCTGTACACTAGCTGGATCATTAAGGCTTTCCTGCCTTCTCCTTTGAGGAGTTGTGGAGCTCTCTTGCTCATGGGTACTCACCATGTTCATGGTTGTAATATTCAGCTGTCAAAAAGTGCAGCAAAGATATCCTTCCACCAAACTACCGAGGCCCACCTCTTGAGAAAGAGTGTGTGGTATCCCGGCAACGGAACCAATGAAACCGGCCTCTAATCACTCAGAGGGCAGTGGAACTAAACCTTTAATCACTTCAGCACTTATTTACAGCTCACAAAGCATATATCACAACCATTAACCATTGCATGATCACCATTTGGCATTTACCCATTTGTTCACAAACAAAACCACTGAAAAAGGGATGGAGGCTAGAATGCCCCTGCTCAACAGACATAGACAAGTGCACCCGATTGGCCCCAAACACCGTGGCGCCCCTTTCGGTATTTCTTTATATTTCACAGTGAAATGATTACAAGTTGCATCTGGGAGACCTTCCCTACAACTGAGCACGCAGCCCCAATTCACTAAGCCTTCGCAAGGCTTTCAAGCATATAACACCATCACATAAGTGCACTTAACCCGTAGGCTCATCCCAAAGGCATTCTCTTTTCCGAGTGCAATTCCATTGGCTGTCCAGATGCAATCACACTGCACCCCAGCTGCACTCTCCTTGAGTGGTTTCCAGATGGCATTCACAAAGCTTTTCAAAGCTCCGAAATAAAATCAGCAAAGTACCCAACCAAAGAATGACTCATGTAGCACTGCCTGGGCACCTGTGAGCCAAGAAAGAGGCGGCACACGAGGCCAACCAATAGCTTATGGCAAAAAGAAATTGCAGTAGCAAAATCACAACTCACCAAGCCCTGAAGACTCGAACCAAGTCCTCAATCGCCAAGAGGACATAGTAGCCAATGCCCAATTGCATTCTCAGCCAAAGAGGAGTGCAAAGGCATGAAGAAAGAGCATTTACAAGAGCCGACCAGCAAGAATTCCACTGAAAAATGCGAAAAGAAACACTTCTGTCGCGAAGAAGTGGGAGTTCTTGGGCTCAAAAGAAGCGTGCTTCAGAGAGGAATGCATTGAGAAGGTTTTGGAGAAGTTTCATCGCCGGAAAGTCCTCCAAAACTGAGAAAAACCAGTCAACCAGCACGTCGGACCACTCGAAATTCAACAGAAAGCTGTAGCTTTGCAAGAGGAGAGGCCCAGGAGGCGGTAGAAGCAAAAAGGTCCAGAAAAAGCCACTTTTGCAAATTCGTCCAGCAAAAGAAGTGCTCAGCTCTGCCCGTTCTACCAAACGCACGGAGGGAAAAGCATATCACTACGAAGGGGAGGCAGAGGGGAAGCCATCGGGCCAAACGGAAGTCGAGGAATCCAAACGGGTGAGGAGTTATGAAGAAAAACGGAATTCAGCTGAAGGAGGCTGAAAAACCAGTCCAAAATCTCAACAAAGGGAGAAGATGAGAGAGAAAACCACACATGTGAAGTTTAGAAGGCCCAGGAAGGTCCAGGAATGGCAAAGGAGCATGTAGAAGGCACTAGAGCCACCTGGAACTCTAGGGGGGCCACTGAAGGTACATGGCCCTCTAGGGGGCCCATTAAAAATGCCACGTCATCATTTCCCAACAACCACTCTTTTAATTCCTTGGAATGCCTTTGGGCCTAGGGATTAATTACGCTTATGTGCTAGGCACCATGCCGCGTTTAATTACACATTATTAAGCCCACGCTTGGACTTTTAAAACCAAAGTTGTCACGGTCTTGTAGTACATTAAAGTACCTAGAATTTCACGCCCCCGTGACAGGAAGACTTATAGTAATGCCCATGAGCTCACACAGTGTGCGGTGTGGGTGTGGAATCACAAACTTCTTTACTTATGTGCATAAAATAGGTGTGCAGACTCATCAATAGACAATGAACCAGCCAGATAGAGAAACCACCAAAATATATATTTCCATCCAAAACTATGGACACAATACAAGAGAGATAGATCCAGAGTCCCACCAATGGTGTGGTCCTCTGATCTAACCACAAGGTCCTCCTATCTGCTGGCTATCTCTAGACTCGAGCCCGCGTGCTCCACCTCGAGCGTCTGTAGACTTTCCGTCCAATGTGTTCTTCTCCACCTTACTGCCTGTGAATCAGCCTAGGTGGGCAGCCCCTGCCAAGCTTTGTCTGCAGCACACACGTCCCTGTTCCACTGCTCCAACCTGCTTGTGCTGCTCCAGAAGATGATGATCTCAGCACCTTGCTGCCCTAGAAGACAGCCAAGGTCCAGCCCTTCCTGGCTAAGTCTGCAGCCCTTCAAGCACCCTCTCACCTCTTGGATATAAATCCAGAGGGTGGCTTCCTGCTGCTCCTTTCTGCCTCCTGGAACTGCTGGTTGCTGGATGAATAATGGGGCATGAAGCCCCTCCTTTTATAGGCCTAGGGGCCTGTCAAAAGCCCGACCAGTCTGTCCCAATCTGGGCCGACTGGACAGACCACGTTGGCTGGCCCAACCGACCTGGTTGGCTCAGCCCAACCAGCCCTTTAAGGGCTCACAAAACTTGGGCACTTTGGCCCACACTTCCAGGGCTTTTGGCCCTTTGTCACGGTCTTGTAGTACATTAGTACTTAGAATTTCACGCCTCCGTGACAAAAACTTCCTCGTAAAAGACAGCAAAGACACTCTCATTTGCTCTCCCTCTCTCAATAGATACACTAGGGCCCAGAACAATCGTCGAGTTGGACCCCCCTGAAGGTTTTTATTCATCAGAGAGAAAAATGGAGTACATGAGTTCAGCGTGGAAGCTATTCATACAAAATCCAAACGTGAAATGAATCATTACATGAGCTCTTAGGCTCTTTTTCTTGGCAACAAGCCACTTGTCAAACTCCACATTACTTTCCTAATTACATGCCACTAAGGGCAACTCTGGAGTCTTCGAAGCACTTAGGACACGCGAACCGCCTCCTAGACTCTTGTTAGGCTCCATTGCGCTTAGGAAAATAACTCTTCCTAGTACCTGCAACAATTTATTAAAGCGCACCACCATGGCACCGATTAATTGTTAGCGCTTTGCATGCATATAATAGACTGTGGACTAATCCTAGTCACAGGTGGGCATCCCCACTGAAAAAACATGTGAACAAAACATAGAACACAATTCTTGGTCGACCGAAGTCAGCCCTCTTGGTCGTAATTAAGGAGCTTTGACCGATGGTTGTGGCGCCTTAATTATGGCCAAGTCTCTCCAACCGAAGCTGGCACATCTCTCCAACTGAAGTTGGAACAACTTGGTTAACTGTAGTTAACCCTCTTGGCACATGCCAAGTCTCGTTGACCGAAGTCAACATGTTCTCTCTGATCGTAGTCAGCTCTGTGGTTCTCTGGTTAACCGCAATTAACCTTCTTGGTAATAAACCAAGTCTCCCTGACCGAAGTCAGGCTTACTTGATCAGAGTCGAGTATCTTTGACAGTAGTCAATTCTTTGACCATTAAAAGAACTCTTTGACCATAATTAACACATATGAACACTCTTTAATTATGATCAGATAAATGGTCAACTGTACTTTGACTTAGGATATTTACATTGTGATAACATCCCCTCAGCTTCTATTCAGTTGATCTCAACTGAAAAGCTTTCTCGTAAACATCCAAAAGCTGTGGATGATCGGAGAACATGTCTTCATCTATCCACTTGGCATCCAATGCCGTATAATTCTTGAATTTTACAAGATATCTATAAAACTCCTTGCCCTGAGGGCCTTTGCGTACAATATGGTACGCAATCTGCTCTGGCTGAAGGACCTCCTCCAGCTCATCCACTTCTGGTGACCTCCTCCAGCTCATCCACTTCTGGTGAATCCTCTGATATTGGCTCTGTAGGCTCTGGCCCCTGGAATTTCTTTAGAAGACTCACATGGAATGCATTGTGAATCCTCCAATGCTCTGGCAATGCCAACCTGTATGCAACCTCATTTATTATTTATGTAACCCTGAAAGGGCCATAATATCTGAAAGATAACTTTGCATACACTTTTTGTTTGCCTTTAAACTTGCAGAGCCTAGCTTTCTCAAACTTTAAAAGTACCCAATCCCCTTCCTTGAGATTTAACTGTCTCCTATGCTTATCCCCATATCTTTTATGCTTCTCTTGAGACCTTTCAATTGCTGTCCAAACTTGGCCGTAAGCTGTCTGGAGGTCTCTCACAAACTGATCAGCTGCAAATATTTCGTCTTTGGTCCCTTGGCCGTAAGCTGTCTGGAGGTCTCTCACAAACGGATCAGCTGCAAATATTTCGTCTTTGGTCCTCAGGATAGGTGGCAGAATCACCTTCCCATAGATGACCTCAAAGGGGGCTTTCCCTGTAGAGCTGTGTACTGTATTATTGTAAGCAAACTCTACCAATGGTAGGTACTTTTCCAGGTCTGAACCTTAGTCACCCACGTAGCATTTCAGCATATCCAATGCTGTAGAATTTGCTACTTCACTTTGGCCATCTGTGTCTGGGGATGGAAAGAAGAAGAAAAATTCAGATTCGTCTCCATATTATTAAATAAAGCTCTCCAGAATAGACTCGTCATTCTGGGATCTCAATCACTGACAATGGACTTAGGCATACCATGGTGCTTAAAGATCTATGCCATGAAAAGCTTAGCCATATGATCTGCCTTTATGGTTTTACCAACCGGAATGAAATGAGCTTGCTTGCTGAATCTATCAATGATAATCCAAATCCCATCATTCCCTGACTTTGATCTGAGGGGGGGAAGACAAGAGAAAAGGGAGCAAGAGAGTGAGAGTGAGAGTGACACACTATTGCGGGTGTGAAGAGATGAGTGAGCCACACCACAAACTCACTTAAGTTTTATTAGGATTAGGTTTACCCTATGACTGTCTTAAGACAGTCATAGGTGTCCTAACTTTAATTCTTTAATATAAGGGTAGGCAATGTGCCTTTACCCCAACAACCTCCCACCTAAAGGCCAATATGCCTAAAGGGGAGAAAAGAATAAAAATACAGCAATATACAGTTACTGTATACAAGACCATAAAGTAAGAATGGTCTCATCCTAATCCCATGATGTGGCGGCAATGTGCAAACCGCTCTGTAGGCAAGCTCTTAGTGAGCAAATCTGCAGGATTATCATCAGTATGTACTTTCACAAGCTCAAGACGCTTGTCTTCCAGTACCTCCCTGATGAAATGATATTTCACTTCTATGTGCTTGGTCTTCTGATGAAAGACCGGATTCTTTGCCAACATGATAGCACTCTGACTATCACAATGCAGAACTGGCATATCTCCTGTAATGCCCAAATCTTCCACCAGCCGAGTAAGCCATATTGCTTCCTTGCAAGCCTCAGTGGCTGCAACATATTCAGCTTCTGTGGTTGATAGTGCAACGCATTTCTGCAACCGAGACACCCATGATATAGCACCTCCTGCAAATGTAAAAATATAACCGGTAGTAGACTTCCGGTTATCTGCATTCCCTGCATAGTCTGAATCTGTAAAACCATGCACCAATGCATCCTGCCTACCATAGCATATGCACAAGTCTTTGGTACCTTTGAGATACCTCAAGACACCTTTCACTGCTTCCCAATGCCGCTTGCCTGGATTTGCCATATACCTGCTGATGACTCCCACCGCAAAAGCAATATCCGGACGAGTGGCAACCATGGCATACATCAAAGATCCAACTGCAGATGCATACGGAACCTTGGCCATTTCAGCCTTATCATCATCTGATCTGGGGCTGTCCTTACTGCTGAGTTTTAAATGTGGAGGCAACGGGGTACTAATGGACTTCCCCCCCTCCATTTTAAACCTCTGCAGTACTTTGTCAATGTATTCTTTCTGTGACAGAAATAAAAGTCCCTTGGACCTGTCACGAGTAATACGCATGCCAAGAATATGATTTGCATCACCCAAGTCTTTCATATCAAAAGACTTATGCAGTTGTTTCTTCAAAGCACTAATCTCATGCTGAGATTTACTGGCAATAAGCATGTCATCCACATATAGAATGAGTAGCATCAAACTGCCATCCTTTGCCTGTTTGGTGTACAAGCAATGATCAGTCTCACACCTATGATACCCTTGGGACTGCATGAATGCATCAAACTTCTTGTACCATTCTCTTGGCGCCTGCTTGAGTCCATACAAGCTCCTTTTGAGCTTACACACAAGCTGCTCTTTCCCTTTAACAGCATATCCCTCTGGCTGACTCATATAGATCTCATCATGGAGATCTCCGTGAAGAAAAGCTGTCTTCACATCCATCTGACATAAATCCATGTCAGCATGAGCAACAAGAGCCAACACTGCTCTCAAAGTAGTCATCTTGACTACAGGGGAAAAGATCTCATCAAAGTCAATGCCCTTCTCCTGCTTAAATCCCTTGGCAACCAATCTGGCCTTATACCTCGGTAAAGCATTTGAATCCACTTTGACTTTGTAAACCCACTTACATGGCAAAACTTTTCTGCCTGCAGGTAACTGCACCAAGTCCCATGTATCATTCTGAAGTAGAGAGTCCATTTCTGACTGCATGGCTTTCTCCCACTTCTTTTTCTCTGTTCTTCCCATAGCTTCCTTGAAGCTGGAAGGCTCACCACAATCTGTTAGCATGATAAAATCAGCCACATTATTGGCTCCTGGAACAAACCTGGCAGGAGGCCGTTGTGCACGGGTGCTCCTCCTAACAAACTGTTCCGGATTAGGCTGCTGTCCAGCCTGTTGTTCATGCAAAACAGGTGGCTGTACCACCGTAACTGGCTGTTCTACAGCCCCATCTGTTGGCACATCCAGTGGTGCATTATTGGCAAAATTTTCTGGCTGAATATCAGCCTGTATACCCTCTTGAACAGGGTGATCTGCAGCAGGCTGCTGCTGCATATAAATAGGCATTCTTTGCTGTCCAACATCATCATAAATAACCCGCCTGTATTCCACAGGTTGCACGGGTTCCTTGTGTACACAATCTTCTTTAAAGATGACATCATTGCTGCGTATAATCTTCCGTTTAACGGGATCCCATAATCTGTACCCCATTTCACCTTCATCACCATATCCCATAAAGATGCATCTGATAGACTTTGGATCCAGTTTGGTGCGGAGATCTTTGCGTACATGAGCAAAGCACTCGCAGCCAAATACCCGTAAGTGCTTATATGAGGGTGGCTTGCCAGACCACACCTCCTCTGGCACTTTCAATTCCAAAGCCTTATTTGGTGACCTGTTAATAATGTGAACTGCTGTTTGCACGGCTTCTGCCCAAAAGCCATGGGGTAATGCAGCATAAGACAACATACATCGAACCTTTTCCTGAACAGTTCGATTCATCCGCTCACTTGCACCATTTTGAGATGCATTATGAGGGGCTGTGAGTTCCTGTTTGATGCCCTTAGCTTGGCAAAACTGCACAAAAGCATGTGACACATACTCACCCCCATTATCGGATCTGAGGCATTTCAGCCTACGACCTGTCCGATTTTCAACCTGAGCGACAAACCTCTTGAAAGCATCTAGGGCATCTCCCTTATGCTTCAAGAAATAGACCCACACCTTGCGTGTGGCATCATCAATGAAAGTAATAAAATATTTGGCACCCCCTAGTGATAACTGTGGCATCTCACACAAATCAGTGTGCACTAGATCAAGTGGTGCTCTATTCTGGGGAGTTCTCCTTTTATGAGGAGTCACAGAATGCTTGCCAAAAATACAATGATCACAAGTAGGCAAATCTGAAAATGAAAGAGACGGCAGATAACCCAAACGTGACAGTTCTTTCATTCCTTTAACAGACATGTGTCCCAACCGGCTATGCCACAATGAAACCTTTGGCAGCTCGGTTATGGCAACAACATGATTACCCACACTGGAAACATAAAGAGGGTACAAGGTATCACTCTTAAAACCCTCAGCCACTACTGTCTGGCCATCAGTAATCACCCATTTGGAATCCCCAAATGTGGTGTGGTAACCACTGTCATCTAATAAGCCAGTGCTAATCAGATTTTTCTTGATTTCCGGCACATGGCGAACACCATCAAGCATAAATGACTGTCCATCAGGAAATACTATCTTTATACTACCAATCCCTGCAATCTGACATGCATAGTTGTTCCCAAGATGAACAACTCCATGAGTACCTGTGTAGGAAGTAAACCACTCCCTGTGAGGTGTAACATGAAAAGAGGCACCTGAATCCAAGAGCCAGGTGTGCATGTCATGGCCATCAATAACCAAAGCATGTGCTATTACAGCAGAAGAGCATAAAACATCATGTATGTCACTGTCACTGTCCTCTGCTGCAACATTCACTGCATCCAATTCAACTAGCGTGGCCTTGCCTTTGCCTTTGCTTGCATTTGCTGCATCCTGTGATTCAGCCTTCTTGGCTTTCTGATCCCGTATGAACTTGAAGCATTTCGACTTCACATGTCCCTTCTTGCCACAATAAAAGCATTCAATGTCCTTTTTACCACGGGACTGACTGCGGGATTTGGACTTACTAGCAGATTTCCCCTTCTACTGAGTCCTGCCTCTATCCTGTACCTGCAAAGCATTTGAAGACTTGCTGCCCGCATTATTCTTCCTGCTCATCTCCTCCATAAGGAGAGAGCTCTCCACATCAGCATACATAAGAATAACATTTGAGTTTGACAGGGTAGTCTTGAAAGTGTCCCAACTCTCAGGGAGGGTACACAACATGAAAGTAGCCTTGAACTCCTCATCAAGGTTCAGTCCCTGTGCTGTAAGCTGTGTAAAGATAGCATTAAACTCACTCAGATGTGAGGTCATAGCTGTACCTTCCTTCATGCGAAGATCAACCAGCTTCTTCAGCCAATAAACCTTACTGGCTGAGCTCTTTTGGGCATACAAATCTTCTAGTCTTTGCCAAAGACCATAAGAGGTCTTTTCAGCCTGAACATTAAACACAAGAGTGTCTGAAATAGTGAGCATGATAGCTGCCCTTGCGGACAAATCAAGCTCTTCCCAGTCATCAGCTGCCATGTCAGCTGGCTTGACACCCTTGAGCCTTATGGGCTTAGAAATCTTCTTCAACAGAAGTACATTCAAGCACTGTTCTGCCCATAATGCATAGTTATGTGCTCCTTCCAGTTTCTTTATGTTCAGGATTGAAGAATCACCTCCTCCTGATGCCATATCAGATGAGGAAAGTACCTGACTCCCTGGAAGTAAAAAGACTGAATAATAAAGTTCTGATTTCTCAGAAAAGTCTGCTCTATTCAAGAGCCAGTAGCACTCTCAAAAGTGCTGTTTTTTACTGTCAGTAAAATCTGCAGCAAAACAGTAAATGTCCCTGCAAGTACTGTACCTTCTGACAAACTGTTCTGAGCTCAAAGAGGCATAAAAACAGTAATTTCAGACTGCTGCTGCTGCTCAACAAGAGCTTAACAGTGCATAATTATCTGACAAAACCACTCAGACTGCTGTAAACACTGCTGTACTGACTGTACTGATCACTTCTCCCACCTCAGATGAGGTATGTCACTGTCTCAAATTGCAGAAGACACTCCAAAAAACAGTAAATGACTCTTCAGCCTGTCACACAAAACCTGCAACAGGAAATGGGATAAATCCCAAGCAATCACCCTTATACCAAGGGGAGAAAATGCATCTGAAGATCTCTGTCGGTAACCCAAGTGCAATCAAACAAAGTCTGGGCAAAAGCCCCTTGATCTGACACCTGAATCAAGTGGAGAACACCTCAACACTGAGGTAGCATGCAATGTGAAAATCTCTCTGACAAAAATTATTTACCAGTGTAATGCATATACTGCCCTGTGTAGAAATGACATACACAGATCCCAACGTACAAACACGCAATGAGGAACCTTTTGAGCACTGTCAACGATGGACAGTTAGGGACCGAGTAAACTCGATGCGCCCTGGCCAAGCGTGGCTCAACTGAGGTTCTCTGAGTGTTGCACAAGAAATGTGATCTGCAAGGAAATGTCTCCTCAACACTGCGGAAATCAAGACAAAAGTGTGCTCTCTGGCACCACACTGCCTCAAGGCATACAATGCATCACTTTCCGGGCAAAAGCCCTTTGATAAAATCACCCAAAACTGAGATTTTTACTCAGTAAATGCATAGAAACTCCTGCTGTCCTGCTGTACTTCTGTCCTTGCAGCAGGTACACTTTCCCCCAAAAAAAAAATTTTCGACTTGCTGTAGGCACACTTCCCAAGAAAAACGAGTCTCTGCCTGGCTCCCTACGCGCGCACACGCACGTCGAAGGAGATCCAGCTCCCTGGGTGAAAAACTGTCGTCCGTACAGTTGTACGGCAGTCCGTACGACTGTACGGACAGCCCGTACGGTTGTAGTAAGACTAGCTGCACACAGCAGCTAGACAGCTGCAGATGCAGCGTCGCGGTGTACAGCAGCTGCTGGCAGCTGCCTTTGGTGCAGCTCCGCCCTAGCTGCGAAGTTTGCCGCCGCCACCCGTGCCCTAGTTGCGAAGTGCGCCGCCGCCACCCGTGAAGCCCTCGAAAACGCGCCGCCGCCACCCGTGAAGCCCTCGAAAACGCACCGCTCTGATGCCCTAGCTGCTCGCCGCCGCCTTGGACTGCTCCCGCGCCGTCGACTGCTGCGCCGCCCTGGTGCTCTGACAATGCCCGCGCAGATCTGGCCGCCCTGCAGTTCGCGACCGCCGTACGGCTCTACGCCCTGGTCCGTACGGTCGTACGGACGAAGTACGGCAGTACGGAACTGTCCGTACGTCCGTACGGTACGGGTTAGGTCGAGGAAGAGGGGGCTGGGTAGGGAAGAGTGGAGCAAAGTAGGCTCTGATACCAGTTGAGGGGGGGAAGACAAGAGAAAAGGGAGCAAGAGAGTGAGAGTGAGAGTGACACACTATTGCGGGTGTGAAGAGATGAGTGAGCCACACCACAAACTCACTTAAGTTTTATTAGGATTAGGTTTACCCTATGACTGTCTTAAGACAGTCATAGGTGTCCTAACTTTAATTCTTTAATATAAGGGTAGGCAATGTGCCTTTACCCCAACATGATCTTGGCAAATCAAAATTGAAGTCCATTGCAATACTTTCACACGGTGCCTGAGGCACGGGAAGGGGCATAAGTAGGCCAGGTGCAATCGGTCTATCATACTTCACTTTCTGACACGTAAGGCATTCAGTAACAAACTAATGTATATCTCTCCGCATCCCTGGCCAAAAGAAATACCTCTCTAGTGCTTGAGTTGTTGCCGTAATTCCTCTATGTCCAGCATAGGGAGGTGCATGGTATTCCTCCAAAAAAAATTTCCTCATCTCTTGGGTGATGCATAGGCAATCATCTTTCATTAAATACCCATCTTTCAGGGAATAGTGACTGGTGGACTGCCCCTCTTGCATTTGCTGTAAAATCTCACCAAAATCTGCATCATTTGCATATTGCTCTCTCATATCTTCCAGGTCCTGATGATAAGCAAGTCACATTGTTGACTTGAAGTCTTCGAGACAAAGCATCTGGATGTTGTTGAAGAAGTGAAAGGAAAGCATAAAGCTGAACATGAAACAAGAGAATGCTTGCTTATAGAATGAAGAAGGGTGAGGTCCATGTGTAGGCACCTCTACAAGAGCCACCAAGCTCCACAATCATCTCCTCAATCAGCTCCTAGAATCTCTCAATCATCCTATGTGGCATCTACCACCACCTAACAGTGCTTATGGGCACCTAACTGTGCCTCTAGCACACACACATAGAACCCAAGGTGTGCCTGGGGCATACACCTTGAGATATCCCATCAGATGTAACAATGAAAAGAAAAGGACTGGAGCGGAGCAGAATCCTCCATATGTCATGTCCCCCTGGCTGGTGCACAGCCGGTGATGGGACGTTGGTGCCTGTCAAGAGGTGCCGTGCGTCTCGGTCTCCTGGACGAGGCTCAACGCAAGACCAAAGCCACCGTGACTCCCGTGGAACGAATCTCAGGTCTAAACAATGACGGGAGGTCCCCCAGAGTGATCTGTGTGTCCCCTCGATGTCTCGTGTGTCGTGCTGCGATCGTCAGGTCGGGGTCTCTCTCACGTCGGTAACTAGAGACTGGACGATTAATGTCACTCGATGGGAACTCCTCTGTGACCCTGCTCTGAGAGGTGTCTGATGATGTGGCCAAGCCCCGTCGCCTGAGTAAGTACTCTCTATGTCGGACTCCCTCGTGAATGAAGGCCGCGAGGCATCTCTGATCTGGGTAGGCGAGGAATCTGGAAAGGAGCCCGGAGCCGTCTCTGAAGAGGCAGTGGTAGCGACCTCGGATCTTGTAGTACACTGGGCACCTGAAAATAAAATGCTCCTCCGACTCAACCTCCTGACAGTCGCACAATATGCATAAGCGATGCTCCCTAGGAATCCCCTCTGCTCTGCCGCTCTCTATGCGGAGGTGGTGTGATGATACCCGAAACTGTCCGATGGAGATCCGTAGTAAGTGAGGCATATGAAGCTCAATGTACCCCGGTGGTGTGATAAATCCCTCCTCCGAAATGCGAAGACAGTAATCTCTATAGAAACTCAGTTTCACTGGAAGCTCCCTCGGCTCCAACCAGGTCCTAAAGGTGTGTAGCTGCAGGAGATCCTCTCGAATGACCTGGTTGGTATGTGGCCCAATCGGGATGGTGGATGGGAGTACCGGAGGGGCATCTAAACTGTACTGAAAAGGAGGTATCCTATCGATGTGGAACCCTAGTCTCACAAACCATCTATGAGTCCGTGCATACCAGCATCGCTCGTCTCCCTCTGCTGCCAACCTCATGGAGGAATCGAGAGCCAACCATGGCAACCTCTGTCTCCCTCATATGATCTAACCCGGTGTAGATATGTGATGGTCGGAAAGGCTCCATCTAGCTGGAGTGGAGAAGCACCAAACTCGGCCTAAATGATGTGATGTGGTACAGACGATTTCCCCCGGATCATCCGTGAGAGCATGAGGATCTGCAAGCGCTCTACCCGTGTCCACTCTATCTCTGACAAGTCAGGCCCCCAACAAGGGCTGCCATACATACCGGCTAGTCAGACCAAGGAGTCGAAGAGAAGAGCCTTGGTCCGAGGGTCCTGACAGTGGGAGTGAAAGCACTGTCTCTCTAGCCGAGCCAGTGAGGCGTATCCCCTGCTCAGTCTGGCCTGCATCGCTGGTCTCATCGTGAAGATCGGGCCGGAGAAGAAGAAGAAGAAGAAGAAGAAGAATATATTATCGTCCTCTGAAGACCAAAAATCGGCCTATGGGACCTGAAACAATACAAAACCTTACATACATAAAGACTCCTCCCTCAAAGGGGAGGGTAATAAGAGAAACTACCTTTATGTCTAGGTGAGTTTCTGTGCTTGAAAAGCTTAGATACAAATGTTCCTAAAGCTGAGGGTGACGCCTTATGTAGCAAATCAGCCAGTCTGTTATGTCCCTCAAGAAGAGAGCTGAACTTTTTCCTAATGTGTGCATAGTAAGGGCATATCATTACCATGTGTGCTTCTGTTTCTTGCATACCCTGGTCACATAATTGGCATATTCTGCTCTCTCTTGGCATGTCTTTCCATCCTCCTATTTCAATTTGCAGCTGGTGTGATCAAGTGCGAAGTGAAGCCAAAGCCCTCCGCTTATGCATTGCCATAGGTGTGCAAATGTACTTCTGCGTGGCTGACTCCTCTGCCGTATAAGTGGGCCAATATTGGGGGTTGATAAATGTGCAGTAGTACTCAAACTTATCTCTATTTTTAGCTGTTTGCCATTTCTTGTGTAATGCATTCAGCAGGTCACGATGAAAAGCATCTTAGTACTCCTCTACCTCCCACTTCCTGAACCAATTTCTCACATCTAGTGCCCATCCAGATGCCAAAATCTTGCTCTTGTTTGTCTTTTGGGGCTTTTGACTTTCTCCCCATGCCCTCTTTGGCAGCCTTTCACCATCCATGCCTTTGACCTTTGTAATGTATCTGAGTACCTTCTTTAAAGCATGTAACTCTATGGGTAAGCATCCTGTCTCTAGAAGTAGCAGAGAGTAGGGTGTAGTAGCCTTGATGCCAAGGTGTCTCCTAATAAAAGATTTTTGCATTTTTTCCAAATCATTCCATTTCGAGGATAATATACTCCCACCCCACACCGCTACTCCATAGAGCACTGTCTGTATCACATATGACCCCCAAGTAAGTGTATGAGGATACGATCTCAACTGGTGACCCACCCAAAGTAAAAGTAAACTGTTTCCGTTGCATGTTTGCTCGAGAGGTGTTAAAGATCATGACCTTGGTCTTGCCAAGGTTGACCTCCAAATCATGGTATAAACAAAAAGCCTGCAATGCATCCAGGTGTCGCTGGAGCCCCTCGGGTGTGGACGACGAGAGTGCCACATCATCTGCATAAAGAAGAATCCTGATGATGATCCCGGCAAGTGAGCAACCGGTCCCTCCGAACGTCCCCATGAAAGTCTCAAGCTCATCGATGTAGAGGCCAAACAGGGTCGGTGATAAGGAACAACCCTGTTTGACCCCTATGGTACTCAGGATCTCATCTGTCCAACCTGCACCTGTACGAACTCGGGCTGAGACTCTCATACAGTGCCATGACTGCCCACATGATCTCCTGATCAATCCCCAGTGTCTATAGGCGTGTGATAAGACGAGCTCGAGGTACTGTGTCAAAGGCTTTGCAAAAATCCACAAAGCAACAGTATACCCTCTCCTTCCGTGATCTGGCCTCCTCAATGACACTCCTAAGTGTGAGTATGTGATCCATAGTCCCATGGTCTCGCCTGACCCTCTGCTCTAAGCCCTCTCATCTCTGCGAACAGGCTGATCGATGCATCCAATACAGCTGCATAGATCTTGGACATCACATGTCCAATCATGATAGTCCTGTAGTTACTCGGGTCCATGGGATCCCCTACCTTGTGGATGGGGGTGATGGTGTTGAGTGTCCAAGTACGGGGGAAGCCAAGGCAAACAACGTCATTAAATAGCTTTGCTAGGATCGGGGCTAACGTGTCAATCCCATATGCGATAAACTCAGTGCATAGCCCCTCGTGATCCTTAGCTCGCCCATTGTGCAGTTTCAATGTCGCGTCCTTGACTCCCCCTCTGGTAAACAACGTGCAAGTGGTGGGACGAGGTGTGTGTATGAGGTCTGGAGTGGACTGGTGTGGGACATTATATAGATGGTGTGCATACGTGTGCCAGACTCTCGTGTCGGTGAGGGGTGATGGGGACCTACGCTCAAGGAATCTCCGCCAAAAATCCTTAGAGTTGTTGCTGTACAAGAGTGCAGCAGCTCCTCCTTATTTTGATGAAGAAAAGCCTGCTTCTTCCAACGTACGAGACGTCGGTACTTACGTACCGTGTCTAGTGTGTTCGAGAGGTGACATCTAGTTTCAAGTCGGAGCTGTCGGCGATAAGCCTTGCACTCCGCATCGTACCAATTGTTGCAGGGTACAGAACCAAGAGGTGGTGGTCTAGTGGACCGTGTGGTGTGAGGAAAGATTTGGAGGACAGCCTAGTGGAGTGTGCGACTAATCAGAGCAGCATGGTCCTCTATGAGTGGTATGTGATCGATGTAGGTTAGGAGTCTGTTTAGGCGTCCAGAGTAGGCCGGTGAGAGGCTATGATCAAAGTGTATGTCGTGGTAGGTGTCGTGCTTCCTATGTGGTGTGTGTGGTGTGGCTAAGCATGAGGTGGCAATAGTGAAGAATAGGTATGTGTGATCAGCTCCTGGAGGGAGTGGTGCTACGGTGAAGTCGGTGATACATGAAGTGAAGGTAGGGGATTCCATGATGTAATCTACTACACTAGTGCCCCCCCTGTGTGGGAAGCAAGTAAAACCACCTGAGGAGGGCCATAGGTCGAGCCCGTTGTAGATGATGAGATCATGCATCCTGCCCAAATCAAGGAGCGCATGTCCATATGGTGTAACACGCCCGTGTCGGTCCGATGAGGTCCTAGTCATACCTGCTCCGTCTAGGTCCATGTCTGGCAGCATGATAGAGTCGTCTCGAAAGTCCAAGAAAGGTGCCTGTCGCGTACTCGTCCTGGCGTTGAAGTCCCCAACAAGGAGAACTTCCCCGCGGGCTTAAAGGTCTGGGATATCCTAATGTAAGGGTGCATATGGCGATGTCTCACTCTCTTCTCGTGCCACTCTGGCGAAGTGGGATGTGTCTGGCGGGAAGTAGCATATTGCTATGAAAAGGTCATGGGTGTCTGTGCATCGGATCCAGATCCACATGAATCGGGAGTGTGTGTCCTTCCTCTCAATGGAGATGGCTCCAGCGAGGGAAGACCTGTACAATACTACGACCCCGCCTAATCCTCCAACTCCTCCTGTATCCCTCATCTCATCCCTAAAGGCTGACTCCCATGTGTAGCCACTGACTATCGGTAGTGGACGCTCTGGGCTCTGGTGTGTCTCCGTGTAAAAGACTATGTCTCGTCCTGTATAAGACTCCGAGAAGTTCCCTGGGTCTGACCATAAGGTGCCATTACAATTCCAAATGGTGCAGTCTAGGGTCTCGAAAACCTGAGTCTCATAGGCCCCGTCCCCCTAGGGGGTACGGGTGGGAGCCCGACGGGTGCCGGTCAACAACCTACCATCTCGGACCATGGCCCCTTTTCCCATCCCACTGCTGCAGAAGAACCATAGAGGTCGAGGATGTGGTGAGCGGCATGGGCTTTGGGTGGGCCCCTTTCTTCTGGGCCGCGGTGCTGTCCACTATCAAACCACTCCGGTTGCTACGTTTGTTGAAGTCCTCCAGATTGAGTTGCTTTTGTGTTTTCGCCTTGTCACCATTCCCCTTCCCCATCTCCACGCGTATGCAGATTTGGATCGAGGGGTCTCCCGCCTAGTCTCCTATCCTCATCCCTCTGTTCCTTTCATTATGGGGGCAAAGAAGGGACTGCAGGAGGTTGAAGCTGCTTTCCCCCCCCCCTTTTTTTTTTTTAATATAATAAAAATAAAACGTGTGGTGGGGGGGGGGGGGGGGGAGGGGGGGTAGCGAGGGGTTAGCGGAGGGGGTAGCGGGGGGGTTAGCGGAGGGAGTAGCGGGGGGTAGAGAGGGGTAGCGGAGGGGGTAGCGAGAGGAGTAGGGAGGGGGGGGGAAGCGAGGTAGCGGGGGGGTAGCGAGGTAGCGGGGGGGTTAGCGAGAGGATAGCGAGGTAGCGGGGGGGGTAGCGAGGTAGCGGGGGGGTTAGCGAGAAGGATAGCAGGGGATAGCGAGGTAGCGTGGGGGTTAGCGGAGGGGGTAGCGGGGGGTAGGTAGCGGAGGGGGTAGCGCGGGGTAGCGGAGGGGGTTAGCGAGGGGGTAGCGGGGGGGGGTAGTAGGGGTAGCGGGGGGGGTTAGCAGAGGTAGCGGGGGGGGTAGCAAAGGTAGCGAGGGGGTACGGAGGGGTTAGCGGAGGGGGTAGCGCAGGGAGAGAGCAGGGGGTAGCGTAGGGGTAGCGTTGGTTTCATGGTGCTTTCACTTAGGGCAGATACCATGTCTTGTTCTTGATTTTGCTTCACTAGGTATTTTGCCTTATGCATTATAGGCCCCAGACACACAAGGCTAGTGGCAAAGATGTTGACACGGCAAGGAGAGAAGGCAAAGGGAATGCTTACCAAGCTCACGAACAAGGCTCCAAAGGAGTGATTCTCCTCAAAATGGCAACTGAACACAATTGTACCGATCCACAAGGCAGGGGACAGCAAGGTGGCAAAAAACTTCAGAACTATCATGGTAAGCATCCTAATGGCCAAACCGTATGGCACCATCATTGAGCAAAAAACCAGCAAAATGGACGGACACACGAGGGATTAGGGTACCATCCCAGGCAGGGTTTCACCCCAAGCACTCAACAATGGACGATTTAGTTGCTATAAGAGCGTCAACAAAGGAGGCCAAGAATAGGAAAGGGACTGCCTACTCTGTTTAATAGACTTCAAGAAAGCATTCAACACAATTCCACATAAAAGCTATGGGAGAGACTAGAAAGGCTCCCATACCGACTCCACGGGAGGTGTTGGCGGAGTTAGCACAACCACTCGTAGATGGGACATGCTCTAGCGGAAGCATCATAAGACCTCTCCCAACGACTTTCTTTGGTCAATTCATTGATGAATTGAAGGTTTGGATGAGAAAACATATACCTAGATGAATCCAGGAACATTCCCAAACTCATCCTCTAAAAACACAACATAGTGCAGTTTCAATCTCATGATAGTCACTCACAAGGTTGAAAACCATAAACTCCATCATGCATAGCAGGGACTAGCTACTATTTTTTTTTCCAAAAAAGAAGGGCTAATTATATTACTTCGAGAAAAGGCATACAAGAGACTCAACAGCAATGCTGGAGCACAGGGATAACTCCCATCTGCGAAACTACAAGCCACACAGGGCCAAGCAAAAAACTGTTGCAAAATGCTGTCAAAACAAAAAACCTAGTCTGGGTCTTCTGAAAACCAGTAAACCGCGAAACCAAAAAAGCTACGGATCCCTGATGAAGTGAATCCTGGAAGTACTAGAAAGTCTTCGAGACAGTGAATCATCAACTGATATGACTCCTCTGAGTCAACATCCAACAATCGAGGCCGACCAATAATCCCTGATGAAGTGAATCCTGGAGATACTCGTAATCCAAGCATGTATGGATCCCTCCTCCGCTGAGCTCCCGTCCATCTTGCCCGCCCGAGGGTGCCAATAGGAAGAGACCTGCCAGCATGAGCAACCACCACCTGGCGGGGGGCGAGTCCGCACTCCAGTAGCCCGCTCCACGCACCTGCAGGTCTCAACCCACAAGGGGAGCCTCCTGGTACGACAAGAAGAAGTAGAGCCAAAGGAGAAGGGATCCCTGAGGAAGGAGTCGAGGGCCGCCGCCCTGTGGAAGAAGAATCTTCGAGAAAAGCTCTGAGTCTTGAGAAGCTTGGAGACCCAAGCAAAACAGGATCCCTCCTCCGCTGAGCTCCCCTCCATCGAGCCCGCCCGAGGGCACCAACAAGAAAAGACCCGCCTGCATGAGCAACCACCGCCTGGCGGGGGGCGAGTCCGCACTCCAGTAGCCCACTCCACGCATCTGCAGGCCTCAACCCAGTTGGGGTGCCTCCTGGTACAACAAGAAAGAGTAGAGCCCCAAGAGAAGGGATAAAGTCCAGCAGCCCTGCGGATAGAACCAAGAGCCGCCACCCTGTGGGAAGAAGGTCTTCGAGACAGTGAACCATCAACTGATATGACTCCTCTGAGTCAATATCCAGCAATCGAGGCCGACCATGACCAAGGTGCCAACCACGATCAAGAACCCCTGCTGGGAGGAAAGCAGTGAAGCCACGTCGAGGTAGCACGGTTCCAAGAGCCGGTGTAGCTCCGAGATCGGAAGCGCCAGGATCTCTGTTATCGAGCTTGACCATCAAGAGGAGCTCTTGACCACCATGGGAGAAGGCATCTCGCATCTCTATCTCCTTGAGCTCGAGGTAGTACCAAACCTTTCCTCGACAAAAGGTCCCGAGCACACACGTCGCTTCCTGAAAGATGTTCCTGTTGCTGCGATGAAGGTGCAGGTGATGCAAGCCGCTGGGGCGGAGGAGCAGGCTACAGCCAACAATGCTCCCCTCCGAGGAGATGCAATGCCCCAAGCCACGGGTGGCACGAGAAAGCAACTTGCACCTACAAGCCCTACGCGAACGAAGCATGCCCCAACAAGAGGGCAAAGGGTGCAGACCACCCAACCCGCCACTGGCCAGCTCTGCCGCTAGAGGTGAACCCACCATCACACGATCGAGGCTGCTCAAGCGAGGTCTACGGAGGCCCAGGCGAGGGAGGTTCCGCTGAACTCCAGCCGTTGCTGCCATCAGATCGAAGAGGGGTGCGAGGCGAGGTGGAGGAGGGCGATGGAGGGGAAGTGGAGGAAGACGGGGGGGGAGGGGGGTGAAGCGGCGCGCAGGCAGCGAGGGGCCGTGGGCGACGGGGCTGCAGCAGCAGGGAGGCGGGAAGGTCGCGACGGTGTCCTGGAGCTCTCCAGGGACTAGCTACTATGACATCCCCACTGACGTCATCAGCGCCCAACACTGGGTGTAGACCATAGTATAAAAATATGCTCTCACACATACAAATCCACACACCCACACATACTTGAGCATCCATTTATACAAAGTCTTCGTATTGAGTTTCTGTCGGCACTCCGGATGTGAAGGGTAGAGTAGAAAACATAGTAGAAAGGAGTCCAGGTCATGAGATATGCCCTGCTATTGCTCATTTACACAAATGACGTAGTTTTCTTTTGCAAAAGACAAGAGGGACATGCAAGAGCGAAAGAGTTGCAATTTTTGCAAATGCTTGTGAGAAAGAATGAGAGCAAGAGTGAGCTGACGGTAGGTCACTCAAAAGGTGGATTGAATGAAGTGAAGTACATATCTAATCACTAACCATAGTTAGGGATTAGACTGTGGTTAGGGGAACAAACCTCTAAGAGGGAAAAGTGCCCCTAACCCACTTATTACATTACATTAGTGGCCTAGAATATAATAATAATTCTAACACCCCCCTGCAGTGCCAATGTGGTGTACAAGGTAGTGATCATCACCAAAAGGAGATAAGTTTTGGGCACTGCGAAATGCCTCAAACTTCTCACGTGGAAGTGCTTTGGTGAAGATGTCTGCAACATTGTCATGTGTTGACACATAGATCATACTGATCTCCCCTCCATGCAACTTCTCTCTGACATAATGATAATGAACCTCAATGTGCTTCGTGCCAGCATGAAACACATGATTCTTTGCCACTACTATAGCACTCTGACTATCAGTGAGAATTGGAGAAGGACCCTCCAATAAGAGACAAAGATCAACGAACAAATGGCTCAGCCAAACACATTCAACTATCGCTGTGAAAGCTGCCCTGTACTCAGCTTCACATGAGGAAGTAGCCACTGTAGATTGCTTCTTGCTCAGCCAAGAAATGCAAGCTTTGCTCAAAAAGAAACAATTACCACTGGTGGACTGCCTGGTATCATAGTCTCCAACCCAATCTGAATCACTGTAAGCATGCATCTGCACGTCACCCCCCTTGGGAAACATCAAGCCATAAGACATTGTGACTTGCAAATAACGGAAGATGCGTTTTACAGCGTGCCAATGTGTTGTCTTTGGGCTGTGCATATATTTGCTCACCTGAGATTCTCTATACTGAATATCAGGCCGTGTATTGCACAAGTAGATGAGTCATCCAACAGCCTGGCTGTAAAGTGTGACATCCACTAATTCACCTACATCATACATAATAAGCTTCAGCCCCGGCTCCATGGGAGTGGCAATAGGCTTACAATCATGCATGTTGAACCTATCCAAGAGCTTCTGCACATACTTGGATTGAGACATAACGATGCCACGCTTGTCTTATATAAAGTGGATCCCCAAATAAAAATTTTGCCCAAACCTGTCATGTCAAATTCAGCTTTCAACTCAGCCTTAAAATCTGCAATTATATCCTCATTTGACCCTGTGAGCAGTATGTCATCTACATAAAGAATGAAGACCAAAATATCCCCCTCATCCTTCTTGATGTAGAGGGTGCTTTCCCTGGGACTATTATGTAACCCCTTACTTGCCAGGAATGTATCAATCTTGGCATACCATGCACATGGGGCTTGCTTCAGCCCACATAAAGCTTTGTTAAGCTTGCAAACTTGAAGTGCATTGCCAGAAAGTTCAAATCCAGGAGGCTGTTTGGCATAAACCTCTTCCTGCAAGTCCCCATTTATGTCCAACTGATGGACATTCCAAACAAAATTTGCAGGCATCCGGGATGTAGGAGCAAAAGTCTCCTCATAATCTATGCCCTTCTTCTGTGCATAGCCTTTGGCAACCAACCTTGCCTTGTACTTGTCAATGGACCCATCTGGCTTCCTTTTCACCTTGAAAACCCACTTGGTACCAATGGCATGCTTACCTGATGGCAAATCCACAACATCCCAAGTCTGATCTTTCTCAATGGACTGCAATTCATTGTGCATGGCATGCATCCAATGCACATTATCCTTTGCTTCTTCAAAAGAGTCAGGTTCCTCTTCATCAAGAAGAGTCCCTGCATAAGCTATCTCAACTGAAAGAGCTCCCCCTGCGTGCCTTACTGCACTACGAGTCCTGCCACGCAATGGGGCCTCAAGCCTACTCTCCCGGAGAGTCTGTAGCAACCAATTCGGGACTGTTTTGGCTGCGTGTATCTCTTGAATCTCTTGCCTGACAACTTCATCCACACCCTATGAAGGTACAAAATCAACCCGTCCCTGAATCAAGGCATGTGGATCAGGAGGAGGTTGCTGTAAATTCTAATTTTCAGCATGAACCGCAACTGGGGAACCAAATGCTATAGGAAGCATCCCCTCAAAAACATCATATAAAGAAGCTGGAATATTAAATTCAGCATGTGTATGTGCTGAATTTTCAGAGAATATAACATCTCTACTCACAAAAATCTTACGTGAAGCAGGATTGTAAGATGATAGCCTTTGCTTTGTGCACTATACCCAACAAAAATGCATTTAAGTGCCTTAGCTGACAACTTATGTCGAAACTCCACAGGCACGTGGGCATATGCAACACAACCAAAAACTCTGAAGTAATCCACTGAAGGCTTTCTCCCATGCCATGCCTCATAGGGAGTGTGAGTTTTTAAAGCCTTTGTGAGAGCCCAATTTACAACATAGTTTGCACACATGAGGCCTTCAAGCCAAAACCTGTGAGGCAACTTTTTATTGGTAAGCATGCATCTATCCATCTCCATAAGAGTGCGACTCTTGCGCTCAGCTTTACCATTTTGTTGAGATGTAAGCCTCACTGTAAGCTGATGTGTGATGCCTTTCTCCTTCAAAAATGCCTCAAACTCATGAGACATATACTCCCCCCCTCTATCTGTGCTAAGTGTCTGCACCTTGAGTCCTATCTCATTCTCAACCATAGCCACAAAGTGTTTGAAATGCATAAACACTTCTGATTTTGCCTTAAGACCATAGACCCAAGTGTAGTTGGTCAAGTCATCTATGAATGTAACATAATAAAGATAACCCCCAAAAGCAAGTATCCTCATGGGACCGCAAACATCACTGTAAATAAGCTGTAATTTGCGTGTAGCTTTCACTGCACCATCCTTCTTGAAAGGAAATCTAAGCATCTTGCCAAGGATGCAACCCTCACATGCATGAGGAGGTGACTCTAAAGGAGGCAATGCATCAACCATATCATGCTTCTGAAGTGTCATTAAGCTGTCATAGCTCATGTGCCCATACCTGGCATGCCATAACTCCGCATTCTGCATAGCAGCAGTGGGAGTCACTGAAAATGCAAAATCGAGTCTTTTCTCATATATATCAAGCTGAAAAAGACCCAGATACAAAGTGCCAAACAACATCAAAGCATAGTCATTCTCTTTGTCTCTGACTGCACACTTAGCATCATCAAATACAAGCTGAAATCCTCCTCTATTAAGAGAGGACACTGAAAGCAAATTCTTCTTTATACCTGGCACATAGAGAACATCTGAAATTCTGAAATCTGTGCCATCAGTGGATGTGAGAATAATGTCCCCCACTCCACACACTGAATAAGAAGAATTATATGCACAAGTCACCTTCTTTTTAGTAGGTGGAGGATGGAGAGATGTAAACAAGCTCTTCTTAGAAATGATGTGCTTTGAAGCACCACTGTCAAAATACCAAGTATTCAGTGTCTCATTGACACTGAGAGAGCATGCATCCTTTGAAGGATCATAACTCCAAGTTAAGAAAGCATAAGGGTCATCATCATTAGTGGCTGTCCTTCTTTTTATGCTTATCTGCATCACCCTTAGCCTTATAAGAGGGCTGTCCTGATCAGCTTTATGCTGATGTGCGGGCTGATTGGCATGTTGCTTTGCCTGCTCTTTTCCCTTGGGCTTGAACTTGGAAAGCATGGCATGCTCGCCATTGGAAAGCATGGCATGCTCGCTAGCCCGGGTTGCCATATTTCTTCGTGTCTGCTCCTCCTGCAACAGAAGTCCTACCAACTCGTGAAAAGAGAGAGGATTGCTGCCCCCCTTCAATGACAAGTTCAGCAAGGTGTGGAAACCAAGATAGGACTCTGGAAGAGAATTCAGAGTGGTGGTAATCATCTCTGAATCCGAAATGACTTCATCAATATTCAGCAGTTGCTCCCTCAAATCCTGAAGCTTTGTAGGTCAGTATTCATGGAATCTCCCTCATCCATATGCGTATGAGAAAGCTCTTGCTTCAAAAAGGAAACTCTAGCATCATTTCTTGCTGCAAACATACTCTCTAATATCTCCCAAGCTGCCTTTGAGGTCCTGCATGACTGAATGTGAGGAATAATGAACCTCTTGACAGAAAGAGAAATCATTGATAGAGCTTGTGCATCCCTAGAATCCCATCTTTTTTGCTCTGCTGTGGGAGCCCCTCAAGCAGCAACTCCAACTACTTGTGCAGCATTTTGACCTCTACCCCTACCTCCAGCTGTAGGAGTGACAGGTGTAGCTACAGAATCTGGCCTAGCTTCATCTCCATTGACATAATCCCAAAGATGTCTGCCAACCAAGATGTTGCGTACCATGAAACTCCACAAGGAGTAGTTGGTGCCATTCAACTTATCCTACTCACAAACACCTCATTGGGGTTATTCTGAGCCATTTTTGCCAAATAAACTCGGAAATACAGCAAATTGAGCAGGGAGCAAGCCCGAGAAGGAGAGCTGCTCTGATACCAAATGTGAGAAAGAATGAGAACAAGAGTGAACAAAGAGTGAGCTGAACATAGGTCACTCAAAAGGTGGACTGAATGAAGTGAAGTACAAGAAAGAGATGAGGGGTTTTGTCTAAGTGACAAAACCCTATCTAATCACTAACCGTAGTTAGGGATTAGACTGTGATTAGGGGGAAAAACCTCTAAGGGGGAAAAGTGCCCCTAGCCCACTTATTACATTACATTGGCCACTGCCTAGAATATAATAATAATTATAACAATGCTTAGGGATGCAAGTAACATAGCCAAGAACAAAGTAATGGTAATCAGGACTTAAAATAAACTGATGGAAACGCATTCGAACAGGAGCCTCTAGACACAGTCACCACATAGAAATACCTAGGGTTGGAATTTAAAGATATTACAATTGGGATGCATGCATGGCAAGGAGAATTTTGGCAGGATTGAAAGCAATATACAGCTTCGAACATAAATGCAAGAAGACATACCTATGGAACTGGGAAACGAGAGAGTTTCTATGTACCATGCTTGTGTAAATAGTCATCCCCTACAGTTTGCCAAGCCTAGGCGCCCAGGCTCGCTAGCACGAATTGGTGAAGAATAGAAACAATACATTAACGCTTTCCCATAGGAGAACTAGGGGTCAAGGTATAGACACCCTATCCCATCCTACTGGGTGAAATTGGTGCCAATACATGGTCTATATGAACAAGCTTGAGAAGATGGATGCAAGCAGGATACCACGCAAAGCAATGAAGGCTACAAAGACCACTGAATGGCATAGAGGGGGGGAAATGGATGGAGTTATGGGACATAAAGGCTGCTGATATTCCAGAAGATATAGGTGAAATCAGAAATTTAGTTACGCAGAAAATGCTACAAGACCTGCGGATGAAAATGCAGTTCTACAAACAGGATATGACCCAATGGACAAAAATACCTTGGGAGGATATATCAATGTTTAAAAGGCATTTGAACTGCAAAATAAGGACCAGCTCCCACACAATCAAGCCTATGCCCACATCAGGGGGGGGGTAAGTCACAGCAAGTGACAGCCTAAAACCCTGTTGGAACAACCAGCCAAAAGGCTCAGGGGCTACCTAAAGGAAGTCCTGGAGCACCACAGCAAAGTCATCAGGCTAGCACACAAGTTAGCTAACAAATACTCACATCTTATCAAGCATCGATGTAAAAGGGCCACCATTAGTTTAATAGTGGTCACCAGTCCATAGATCCTGAAGGGTCTCAAGGGCCTTAATACCATCATATCATATCATATCATATCATCTCTCTCTCTCTCTCTCTCTCTCTCTCTCTCTCTCTCTCTCAGAGTCTCTGTACTCCCCCATAGACTCTCAGTCTCTAACTGATGTTGATGATTTTGGTGTGTATTTTGTCCCATAGACCCGTGAGGTCTCCTCCTGTGGACATTAATCTCTCTCTCTCTCTCTCTCTCTCTCTCTCTCTCTCTCTCTCTTCATGCACATGCTACACATGTAATTCACAATGGAGAGACAGTACCTTCTCAATATTTTCTCTGATAGCATACTTGCAAGCTCGCTGGCAAATTTCAGTGATATCAGCCCCACTGAATCCCTGTGTGTACCGTGCCAAAGCAGCCAAATCCACATCTTTGGAAACAGGGGACTTCCGAAGGCATGCTTGGAATATTTTCAATCTAGATGCCTCATCTGGCAATGGAATGTAGATCAACTGATCCAACCGACCAGGGCGAAGCAATGCTGGATCTATAATGTCAGGCCTGTTTGTAGCACCAATGATGAAAACTGTTTTCTTTGCAGTCATCCCATCCATTTCTGTTAAAAGTTGATTCAAGACCCTATCAGCCGCTCCTCCTGCATCGCCTACACTGCTTCCCCGCTGCAAAGCCATAAAACTAAACCTTGGTGAACAAACAGTACATATATACAATCACTACATAATGATGGTCTCATATTGATGACTCAAAGCAGGATGACGAAGAGCACAGCACAACATTGGTAGTCAACACCTTTTACCTGAGTTGCAATAGAATCAAGTTCATCAAAAAACAAGACACAAGGCGCAGATTGCCTGGCCTTATCAAAAACGTCCCGAACATTTGCTTCGCTCTCACCAAACCACATGGTCAACAATTCAGGCCCCTTAACACTTATGAAATTAGCTTGGCATTCATTTGCTATAGCCTTGGCAAGCAGTGTCTTTCCACAACCAGGCGGTCCATAAAATAGGACACCTTTAGAGGGAGACATCCCAAATTTCTCAAATTTCTCTGGATGCTCCACTGGATATTGCACAGTCTACACACAAGGAATAGACTTAAGAAAAATACTGTAACTGACTACTACTACAGCTTTAGTTAACTATCATCAACAAACTCGTGGCTAAACGACTCAGAAGGTAATTTTATGTGCATTGAAATGAAGACATACTTCTTGAAGCTCTCTTTTAACATTATCCAGGCCGCCAATATCCTCCCATGTAACATTAGGAACTTCCACCACCTGAAACAGCTCAAGCAAACATACGTAAGTTTCACATACCCAAGTCCTTACAACACAGTTTCTCAATTCTCAAACAGGCATACACATGGAATCCCAAAATGACTAGCCAAAGAAAACTGAGCGTACTGTCTCGCGCAATGCAGAGGGATTGCTAATGCCCAAGGCTGTTTGGAAGTGTTCATTTGTCACAGCCATAGAATTGAGGATTTCAGCATCTATCGTCTCATCCTCAAGATCAATCACATCCATTTTCTCCCGTATGCATTGAAGGGCAGATTCAGTGCACAGTGCAGCCAAATCCGCTCCCACAAAACCATGGGTATCTTTAGCAATCCTTTCTAGATCAACCTGCAAATGTTAAATATGGCAAATGCACCGATATAATTTAGGCAAGAACATCAAACATGTTCAATACTGAGCAGAATCTGCAAGGTGGAAAAGGTGCTCTGAAATAAGAAATGAAAGTGAGGAAATAAAGATTACTTACATCTTCAGAGAGTTTCATGTTCTTTGTATGAATGCGTAAGACCTCCAAGCGTCCCACCTCATCAGGGACACCAATATCTATCTCTCTATCAAACCTCCCAAACCTCCTCAAAGCAGGATCTATACTGTTGGGCCTGTTGGTGGCCCCCATAACAATTACATGGGAACGAGCCTTGAGACCATCCATTAGGGTGAGTAACTGTGAAACAATGCGGCGCTCAACCTCCCCATGAGTTTTCTCTCTTTTAGGAGCAATGGAATCAAGTTCATCAATAAAAATTATTGAAGGAGCATTCTTCTCAGCCTCCTCAAAAGCCTTGCGGAGGTTGCTCTCACTTTCACCTGCAAGCTTAGACATTATTTCAGGGCCATTTATAAGGAAAAAAAAGGCTCCTGTCTCATTTGCCACCGCTCTTGCAATTAACGTCTTTCCAGAACCAGGAGGGCCAAAAAGGAGTATGCCCTTTGGAGGTTTCACACCAATAGATTTGAAAAGCTGAGGATGCCTTAGGGGAAGCTCTACTAGCTCCCTGATCTGAGCCATCTGCTTGCGCACTCCACCTACGTCATCATAACCCACTTCATCGAGACGTTCTTCATCTTCTCGTCTCACGGCTTCACCCTCACAAAAAATTTCCGTATCAGGTGCAACAATACAATACTCTGCTGGATCCGTCTCGATTACTTTAAATTCTACACTCCGCATACCACCACGGGCCAAAAACAGATCACCCTTCCTAACTGGGCGATAGGCTTCTAAGAAGTATGCTGTACACAACAGATGGCAGTGGAAATTTTTGAGCCTAATGATTACGTTGCCGAACGACTAACACATAGACAATAAATAACAAAAATTGGACGATAAGTGCATATGGCAAAATACGTACGCTTCAAATATGCATCGAAAAGATTTCCTGTGATTCCCTCAATCGTATCATCGATAGGAAGAATATGGACACGCTTTCCATATTTTACATCAGCACATTGATGAACCGAAACCACGTCTCCCAAGCGCACTCTTAGGTTCTTTCTTACAACTTTGTTCATTCGAATTTTATGCTCTTCACAGGTTTCATCTGCAAGAACTATGCAGACAGTATCTTTTCGTTTTCTACCCTGGATGGTAAGAAAACACAGCATGATTATAACAAAATAGCCAATACCCCCAAGCGTTCATAATTCGTAAGCCCGATCAAAAAGCAGTTGTGATCACCTACGAAAATAAATACGTACAAGTTAACGCCAAATAAGACTGGTCCGTCTCAGTAAGCACCATGCACATTCCAAGCCTAGAAACATTACCTTAATTAAAACGGTGTCCCCTCGGAAAAATGATAGTTTCTCCATGGTTTCCATATTGAGCGAAACCACGGAATTATCATCGTTCAGTGCCTCATGCACAACCAAGCGATTGGGTGCCTTTTTCCGTTCAAGGATAGCGGTGCTGTAATCTTTCTTCGCACTTTTCCTGTACGATGATATGGACAGGTGAGAAAATTTTACTCAGATGGGATTAGTAAAGGAAAAGGGACGATGAACTCATACTCTGCAGAAAGTTGAAAACGGACAAATTGTTTCAAGGTTGCACGGCCACCGAAACCCCAACGAGGAGAAAAGTCTAAAACGACGTCTCGCAAGAGATTTAAAAACACGACATCCTATGTAAGCAAAGAACGGCTGATCAAAGAGGTAAAATGAAACCGGAATTGCGTAAAGGCTGCATACGAGCTGGTATGAAAGCAAAACTCTAAAGAGCTTACGATTCAGAAGGCTCTCCGTGCTGCGGTTCCGAGGTCGCCATGGCTGCAGGATCGATGCAGCGATCAACAGAAAGAAGATGATGATGATGATGATGATGATGAAGAAGAAGAATAATAATAATAATAATAATAATGAGGAGGAAATAATGAAGACAAAGGTAACAAGTGTTATACACAAGTGTAGATGTAGATATCGATACTCTCTTTTTTCGCTCCAAAAATCATTTTTTTTGGCCTGTCCTTTGGAGGCCTTAACCAAAGCGAAAATTATTTTTGGGGGCTTTATTTTTTGAGTTCCCTTTTGCCGAGCACGTGTGCCGTTCCACATGTCGCCCCATGTCGCCCCATCTGCCTCTAGCTTGCGCATGCATGTGAGACATTTTCAGCAACAAAACCCCCACTAGTGCTCCGTACCTGAGAGAACATCCTATCGTGACACAAAAACTACAGGGCAAGCCAATTAAACCTGGTTCAATCTTGTTTTCTACGCTAGCCTTTCAAGCTTTCATCCGATGTGCATTCCGCTGTTGGCTCTAGAGATCAACAGGATAAAGTCGAGAACCTGTGGCATCGTGTTGTTGGTCGACTCTGAGGAACTATCATTCAGCACCGGCTCCTTTCTAGGTCTTCGCTCCACCCCAAGTTAGTGTTCCACAGGCACATTGGACTTGCAGTTCATTTGCTTCAAGGACTCTTGTTCTCTTGAAAATCACAGTACATTGGTGTGTCAGTCCTTTGATTTGTTGATCCGAGCGTGGTTGGGTCAAGTCCCCTTCTGCCATGAAAACAAGGTAAAATATTCACTAGCCATGCCAAAAGATGTCTCATAGTTGCATGCGGAGGGAAGTTGTTGTTCCTTCGCGCAAAGGGCAGTGGCAGGCCGTTGGGGGATTGGCGTTCACTGGGTGCCGAGGAATCTTGGGACAAGGTGCATTATTCACTATGCCTCGGTTGCGAGCTACCTTCGGCACCAGAGTATAGGTGTTGCAGTGATCAAACTAGTTGTGGAAGAGGAAGAAGGTGTAAGAGCATGGGGAAAAGAAGAGAGAGGAGGGAGGAGGAGCAAGAGGAGGAGGACGGAGGAGGAGAAGGGAGGAGGAGAGAGGAGGAGGAGGAGAAGAGAGGAGGAGGACGGAGGAGGAGGAGGAGAGATTGGAGGAGAAGGGACGAGGAGTTACAAGGTTAGGACATGCTTTTGGACGTGGAGTGCAAGGAAGCATGGACGCTTGAGACAATTGCTTGGAATACCAAAGTAGAACTCAACACAATGCCCCAAAGAGTGTGGGCTTCATTCCATTATGGGGTATTTATACAAGTTGGAGAGCTTCTCTCTCTACATGTAGGAATTGTAAGACATTCTCTCTCTACATGTAGAACTTGCACCTAGAAGTTGCATGTAGGAGTTGCATGTAAGAGTTGCATGTAGAACTCGCATGTAGAACTCACATGTAGGAGTTACATGTAGGAGTTGCATGTAGGAGTCGCATGTAGAACTCGCATGTAGGAGTTGCATATAGAACTCGCATGTAGGAATCATATGTAGAACTCGCATGTAGGAGTTGCATGTAGAACTCGCATGTAGAAGTTGCATGTAGAACTCGCATGTAGAAATCGTATGTAGAACTTGCATGTAGAACATGCAAGTTGGATTTCTAAGAGGGATTATTTCTAGCCTTATGCAAGTACAAGCGGAGCTTTGTTACTACTCTACACACACATTCTGTTCCACCTAAGTCCATGTTGGCACAGAGACAACATACTCCCGGATCCATTTTATTACCCGCCGTCCTTGGGTTATGGCTTATTACGAGCACATACATGGATTGCCATGCCTTTAGTCTAGTGGCTGTGGAACTTATGTTGTGCCAGTCGATCTTGATGTAAAGCCTTGGCACCATACAATTTTTGCTCTGTTTCCAGGTAGCCTGTATCCACCATTTGCTCGAACAGAGATATGTGGCGTGCTTCTAAGAAGATCACTCTTTGATAGAGTCGGCTTGTAGTCTGAGCATCGACCTGAAATTGAGTGGAGGCAAATGGGAATCGAGGTAACATGGAACCTCCAGAATGAATTCCAGTATTTTACAGAATATAGCACTTAGGCAAAGGAAGCGATCAATGTTGCCGCACATTATTTGCTCATGCTGCTGAAGTGTTCGGACCATTGTGCCTTGGATATTCCATTCTACACCAGAGTATGGTTCGATCATTGGCCAATTAATGGTTCGATCTTCATCCAAAGTGTGTATGTTGGCTTCCCATTATTTACGCCATGGATTTGCATAGAACTTGGGATGGGTTTTGAGACATGGAGGTGCATGTAGGTACTCCTTCAAGAAGATTACATCAAAGAGCTTGGGGCGGCACCAATCAGGTTGGGGATCCAACTTGCGAATCCAACCTTCACTAATTTGACGCTGACGAAGCTTGGTAGGAAAGTTGTCCAGGGTCCATCCACCTCTAGTTTTCATATCAGGATGTTTGCTCCAAAATTCCTTGATGGGGTTACTGGGAAGTGGTATCTCATCAAAATCATACCCATCATTGGAACTTGGCATGGGAGTATGAATTGGATTATCCAGATCCTAATATTTAAAATCAAATACTGTGTCATTTTCTGTTGATGGAAGCACAAGTAGTGTCGGAGGTGATGACGGGGCAAGGAGAGAATCTGGGGACATGGAGGAGAAATATGGAAGAGTGTTAGTTGCAGAAAGGGGAGCAGAGGGGAGGGGGGGAAGAACTAGGCAAATGGTTTGAGCAGCTTGGTAATCCTTAAGGGTAGGATTAGCAAGGGAGGGGAAGAAGCTAGGTGTGAGGGGCTCATAAGTTTGTGACTGTTGGGTTAGTTGAAAATGGTGAGAGGCATGAGCAAAGAGACAATGGAGGGAATAGATGTTAGGATGGAGCTCGAGGAAGGTTAAGAGGGTGGTAGTAGCAAGGGTAAGTGAGGTTATGAGGTTGGCAGAAAGAGTGGTTAGATATGGGAAGTTGGATGTGAGATAGGCCCCAGTCATCGACACTTCTTTTTACTGGTGCGATGGGATAGTCAGCTACATGGATGGGATGTCAGTTATGTCGTGCCTTGCAAATAATAGTGATGGCCTTTGTGGCAATGGAAACAAACCTGCAATAACCCTAAGGGGAGGACTACCCTCAGGGTTAAGAGGGTGGTAGCAGCAAGGGTAAGTGAGGTTATGAGGTTGGCAGAAAGAGTGGTTAGATATGGGAAGTTGGATGTGAGATAGGCCCTGTCATCGACACTCCTTTTTACTGGTGCGATGGGATAGTCAGCTACATGGGTGGGATGTCAGTTATGTCGTGCCTTGCAAATAATAGTGATGGCCTTTGTGGCAATGGAAACAAACCTGCAATAACCCTGAGGGGAGTCACCCATGAGGCATACATATGCAATGAAAGCATCCGTCCTGAGTGCTATAAACTTGGCATGTGTAGACAGGTAGAAAATATTTTTCTCATCTTCAAACAAGTCTTGGGAAATTATGGTCCCTATGGAACGTTCCCATTTGATTGTTGGATGAGCAAATATGATCCTGATTTGGAGTTGCTTCCATTGGATAAGCACGCATGCGTTGAAGTGATCTTCCACTTGTAGAGCAGCCACAAGCTCTTGGTACACCACTGTTGTGCATTGTAGTGGGGCCGTCCTGAGTGCTATAAACCCGGCATGTGTAGACAGGCAGAAGATATTTTTCTCATCTTCGGACAAGTCTTGGCAAATTATGCGCAGGGTTTTGGTCCCTATGGAACATTCCCATTTGATTGTTGGATGAGCAGATATGATCCTGATTTGGAGTTGCTTCCATTGGATAAGCACGCGTGCGTTGAGGTGATCTTCCACTTGTAGAGCAGCCACAAGCTCTTGGTACACCACCATTGTGCATTGTAGTGGGGCTTCATTGGTGTTGTCTTCCAATGCCTCATTGTGGTGCACTAGCAATTGGAGTTCAAGCTTGGAGATGATTATCTTTTGGGAGTGCATTTCATTCATTTTTTCTTTGTATTGATGGTAGATGGTTGTATATGCCTCCTTAAGCTTTCTCATTTGCAAGGTGACCTTTGCCTGTTGAGGAATGTCTTCAATGGTATTGGACCATTGGTCCAAGATTTGTGCTCGTGAAGTGCTGGCCTCTTGAGCGGTAGCAAGTTGGTCCTTTAAGATTTTGCATTCCCTTGTAAGCTCGTCAATGCTGAAGGCACATATTGCCAAAGATTGTTTCATTTCTTCAAGCTTGTCTTTGCAATCCTGGAGCTCTTCTTCTTTGTGTATTAGAGTGAGTCGAGCTTGTGCCACTATCTCCGTCTGCTGAGCATGTACGGATGTCAAGGAGTTATAGTATGTCTGTAGGATTGCCGTTGCTTGTACTGCTGATGTCAGCTGTGTTTGACTTTGGTGGAGGCTGAAGGTCACATCCCTCACTGCCTTCTCTTGAGCTTGGAGAGCTTGGTTCATGCGCACTTCTTCTATCTCCTTCTCATCTATTTGCGCCCGAAGTGCCTTGACCTCTATGGCGATTGCATGGAATTGGTCTTCGATTTCTATTGCAGTCTGTCTGTCCAATTCTCTTGCATATTCTTCCTTGGCCAAGCTAGTGAATATTTTTGACATTTGGATCATTTGGCTAGCTTGATGTTGGAGAATGACAGACACTGATGAGGTCTGGCGATACTACTGATACAAGTGGTGCCCATGTAGCCATCCCGATGATTCTATAGTACTTGGGGGAGGTTGTTTCAATGGTATTTCAGTCCCTTGTGTATAATAGTCATACTATTGATTTGGCACTAGCTCCCCTTGTGGCTCATTGACTGGCATGGCGTCGATGGGTGGTTCTAGTGATGATGTAGCCTTAGGCTTTGGTGCCAATCTTTCCTCAGGTTCTGGTGCCGATCTTGCCTCAGGCTCTAGTTGCTGCTGTTATTGGAGATATATTGGTTGCAGTTGTGCACCGAGCTGTAGCACTCGTGGGGCAATTCCTCAATCCTGATCTCTAGAATAGGTATTTCTTCTAAGGCATCTGCACTTATCAATGTGATAGTAGGAGAAGTTGGTGACAGCTCCCATACTGGTGAGAAGGGTATGTCCAACTCAATTGGTTTTGGTGACTGGGACAGAGTCATTTCTCTTTCTTGTAGTTCTTTTTTTATGATTATAGCCAATAATGTGGAATTTTACATTTTTAGCCTGATGAACCATCTAGTTTTTTTGTAAAGAAGATGACTAAGTGTTGGGCCCAGTCTTGTTTAGCTTCCTACTCAGCAAAACAAATGTGTGGAGTGGAAGGGATCGATTCTTGCCGCACTTAACCCCCATGATTGTGGATAGGAATTATGCTGCTTCCTTGAGGCGATGGTTAAGGATTGTGCGAAGCAATATGCCATCCCTATGGAACAATGTGCCCTCAGTGAGGAGAGACTATACTTCGAGAAACTTTGCATCGGCAAGTCGTGTAGGCTATTTGGTACCTTGTGTTGGCAATGAGAAAGCTCTTTGAATGACTGTACTGTCGAGGATAATGTTTAGTGGGCTCTGATGTACAGTGATTGTACCGTACTTGCCAACCTTTGCATTGCTGGAGTGGTAAGAATGGAGAAAGTCTTTGATGTATGTGGTCATTGTAGGACTGTCCTCCAAGGATTTTAGGCTCTCATGCAAACTGCCTAGACCCCTTTGCTCTAAGTAAGATGTTGCTTCCTGGGAAAGAGCATAAGTCGATGTGGGTGGCCAAACAAGTTCCAATGATTGGGCCCCACCAATGGTTGTGTAGGCCGGTGGTGATTGTGGTGGCATTTGTTCTTCTTGGTCATGCATTGAATCTTCTTCAGAGCTATCGCTCTGGACCACAAATGCCTATGGTCGCTGTGGTTGCGAGGATGTAGATGGTTGCGAACTCTAGAGGGGGTCTTGTGGTTGAGGCGGTGGGCTCTTTCTGCGCATCCTCTTTAGTGGCAACATCTTTTCTGAACCTGCATCCATGTGCATGTGGTGTACCATTGATCATTAGATTGGTTGGCATGCCGGTATGACCTTTTTGTGTGTATGTGAGAGATCTTATTTTTATACATGCTTTGAGAGTGTGGAATGAAAGTGTGTGGTACAATTATTCATGCAATCATCTATGTGTCTAAGCGAAAGCGTGTGAGTGCACGTGACCTAGTAGCTAGGTAGGGACTAACTATATGCTTTTTTTGTTGCTGGGATTTTCATAGGGCAACTAGAACTCAGGCATCACTTCTGAGCCCTAGGTTAAAATTGATTGATGCTACCTATATGTGCAAAGATGTACATATGCAAGTGAGTGCTCGTGATACAATCTAATCTTGTTGTGTTGAATTGAACTCCATCCAATGTTTCTAGTAGCACAGCTCTGATGGGATTCATCTTTCGTACTTGGTAGGGTCCTTGACCTAGATACTTCGATTTCCCCTTGTGTACTTTAGCATTGTATAACAGGACCAAGTCACCTACCTTGATGTCTTTAGCTTTAAGATTTCTATCAAACAATGCCTTTCTTTTGCATTTTTTTGTTGTCATGGCATGGTAGGCGACTTGTCTTGTCTTTGTATGCTTCTCCAACTGATAGAGTCTTTCTTTCAAGGATTCATGGTCTCCCATGCATTCCTGTACTGCTATGCATAGGCTTGGTATTACAAATTCTAGTGGGACCACAGCTTCAAGGCCGTACACTAATTGAAAAGGTGTGTTCCTTGTACTGACCTTGAGTGTGATTTTGTATGCCCATAAGGTTGCATTCAGTTTCTCTGCCCAATCAGAATGTTGTGGTTCTACTACCTTGGTGAGGATAATGCATATTATTTTGTTGGTGGATTCGGCCTATCCATTCCCTTGGGGGTAGTAGGGTGTGCTTTTTCTATGGATTACCATGAAGCCAAACAAGAGTTCTTGGATTGCCTCATTGACAAAATGTGTGCCTCTATTTGACACAATTTCAATGGGGCATCCGAATCGGGTGTTCACATTTTCGTATAAGAATCTTGTTGTGCTTCTGGCATCTGCCTTTCTGACTGCTTTAGCTTCAGCCCATTTTGTAAAGTAATCAGTGGCCACAATGATGTAGCGTGCCTGTGTTCCTTTCGCTGCTGGATGTATGGGACCCACATAGTCAATCCCCCATTTTTCAAGTGGTTTTTGTGCAACAACTGTTGTTAGGGGATTGAAGTCTTTATGTTGTGGTTTAGTAGTCCATTGGCATACATCACAGCCTTTTACATATTCATAGGCATCTGCCCACAGTGTTGGCCACCAGTAGCCTACGAGGAGAACTTTTCTTGCTGTGGTTTCCCCTTGGAAGTGTCCTCCTGCAATGCCTTCATGGGCTTCACTCAGCATTGACACACTCCGCTCTTTCTTTTGGTAGGTAATAAGTCGCTATTGCTGCTTTTATATCTTGTTTTGATTTCATCCAGTGATCTGATCGTTTGTTTATATGATCTATTGATTTAAAGGGCAATTTTAGGTCGATTGTTTCTCTGGCCACCTGTGGCCAAGTATATGCAAACACAGCGCTAGTCCACTCGTAGGGGCAGGACACACCTCACATCAACTAGCAACAGCCTCTCTAAATTTGGTGCTTGTGCTTATTCTAATCGACTTCATTTTGCCGCTATGGAGAGGTAAGGTTCTGAACATGACGATTGTTGCAAGTCCCAACTAGGAATGCAACCCGGTTTCTTTCTAAGTCTGCTTAATTTGAGTGATTAGGTTTTCCTTCTCTTCAAGTAGATGTTCTCTCTCTTTGACGACTGTAGCATTGTTTGTTGGTAGAGATCAAACAATTTACCGTAAGCAATGTTTCTTTCTTTCATTTGCTGACCGAGGGCTTCGCACTGAGCATGCTGATCTAGCTAGTTTTGTTCTTATTCCTTGGTATAGGATAGTGTGGATTGTAGCAATTCTACTTGTAATCTCAATCCTTTAATTTATGTTTCTTTATTCGCAATAGAATCTCTTAAACCTTTGATCTCCTCTTTGCTATTCCGTGTGTGAGAATGCATAGTCTATTGCAAGGTCAATCTTTCCTCCTAATCCTACACAAGATTTCGTGGCTTTAACTTCAAGCTTGTTCCTTGTAGCCTGCACTATGTTCAATGCAACTTGCATTATTTGAAAGTCATTGAGAGGTTCATGCATTTCCTTTTGTTTCACAAGAATTAGATTGTAGAGCTTTCTCTAGCTAACAATTGAGGTCATGAAGGTCTTTGTGGCGATTATCCTAAGCTTCCTTCAGATGATGCTTCAATGTAGCATTTTCTTATGAAAAACATAGATTTGAATGTTTGGAGTATAGAGCTTGGACAAATGCTTTCACTTATCTTGTGGTGATGACATGATACTACTATTGAAATCTGACATAAATCTCATCATATTCAGCTTTGCAGCTTTTTCAGTCTTGTGCTCCTCATAGTATGTTGTCTACCAGCTCAATTTGTTATGTTGAGAAAGCATCACTATTTTGCCTAAAGCTTAGGTAAATGTTCACTTATTATATTCAAGCTAATTGCATCATTGTGTATAGGTTCTAAAGTCCATACCTTTTAGTACAGATGGGTTAAAGGTATGTGTTCTTGCACTAATAGCAACTCTATTTGATCTAGCTTTTTCCTTTAACTTCATTTACGTATTGCTTTACTCCTATCGTGCTAGTTCCTTTAATGTGATGATTGCAAGTAATGTGCAACTCCTGCAGCAGTTAAAAGACCAGATAGGATACCGGCTAGAGAGCAAAACGGATGGTGCAGTAGGTGCTTGTAAGGAGCAACACATGGACCATATTTAGGACATGGAACTACCTTAGAGAAATGCAAGGAGGCTATAGGAATCGGCTCAGCAGGTTTGGGACAAGTACAGTAGGGAAGGGGTGGCAATGGGCAGCTCCCTTGCCCTTATGTAGGGCATGGATTGGTTGGTTGGCTAACCAAGTAGGTCGGCTAGCACACACACTCATGTAGGGCCCCCATAGACCCATGCATAGGGCTATGGGTGGGTTTACAAGGTTGGCCACTAGATCTTTAAGCTCCCAAATGAGGAGAGTAAGGGAGGGAGAGCGAGGGCATTTGACCATAGAAAAGACAAAGAAAAGAAACATGTATCTAGAGGCATCATGGTGGCTCTGCGAGAGATGGAGCTGAAAGCTAGGAGAGTTGGCGATGCACTTAGCAAGGATCTGTCCTAGAAGAGGAAGATTTGGAGCAACATAATGTGGTAAGGTGTTCCCAGGAAGTAGGTGCCTGTGTGGCAAGGCAGTTGGCAGAGTGTGTGGGCAAGAAAGCGACCTGCAACAAGATGGCCTAGACATGTTGCAATTAGGGAAGGCCTATAGCCTTGGAGTAGGGAATCTACTAGACCAAGTTGTACAGTAGGCTATGGGCCTAGATGAGGGGCTGCAAATAGGGCAGCACCCTACCCTTACATAGGGCCTACAAGTTGTTCGGATGGCCAACAGAGTTGGCCAGCACACAGGCCAAAAAAGGCAACCTACAGCCCCATGTATGGGGAGGCACTGGGGTCGGTTGGGGACAGCTTGAGTTGGCCAAGAGGAAGGTCAGGCCAGTCAGTTTTGGGGGCCTCTTGGGGCTCCTTGGTAGGTCATTTTGCATCCAGCAGGCAAAGCAAGAGCAAGTGTTGCTACAGGTTGAGCTCACAAAGGGCTAGAGGCTTGGTTGTCTTCTAAGGCGCAAGTGTTGAAAAGTTCACCTCCCCATCTATAAACCTCCAAATGAGGAGAGCATGGGGCTGCCACATGGGCAGCACATGGGCTGCCATGTGGGTAGCACACATATAAAACATAGGTTGCCACGTGGTGAGCGCATAGGTTGCCATGTGGGTAGCACAAGCCATGGAACTCAGGTGCCAAGGAAGGGCCTGGCAGAAGCAACAAATGGTGCAAGGATAGGTGCCTACATGGCGGGCCAGAAGGTAGGGAGTGTGGGAAGGTGTGTGCCCTGCAACAAGGTGGTGGGACACTTGTACCTCTGATATGGCTGCAGAGGACAACAAGTGACGGGGCAGCACAAGAGCCTGGCAAAGGCGCAAAAGATGGCGAAACGAGCCAGCAACATGCAAAGGTTATGGCAAGGCAAAAGGCACTTGCATAGGGCAGGATTTGGGCTTGCATTTAGGCCTTAGAGAAACCGAGCTATCCATAAAGAGTTACGGCTCAGGAAGAGTTTAGGGTTAAACCCTAACCTAAACTCAAATTTTATAAAAACCAACTCCACCCCCTTATTCTTCATCTTTCACTCTTTCTTCATTCCAAGCCCTATGCAAGACACTCCTCCCTCTCCATCGACCACCACCTTACTCCCATCCTCACATTGTAAGTAACTTCGAGCCCATCTTGCACCGATAACCCAGCCATCCACCCACCGTCCATTGTTCCTCCAACAATCCCGTTACATCGAGAAAGACTTGGAGAGCGTTCAGGTGACCACCTCTCCCTCCCTTTCGATTTCCGTCCGTCTAGTTTTTTCTCTTCTTTTTTTTCCCCCTCCCATTTCCACCACCCCCTCCCCCCTCCATTTCCACCACCCCCTCCCCCCTTCCCCCCTCCATCTTCACCACCACCACCCCCTCCCCCCTCCATCTCCACCACCACCACCCCCTCCCCCCTCCATCTCCACCACCCTCCCCCCTCATTGTAACCAAGTTTACACTTTTGGATAGCTATCTTGTCAGTACTTTTGCAAATACAAGCACCACATGCAATCCAAAAAAATGAATGGCTCAACCCTAGGAAAGACTCCCATATGCCAGGCCGGCGGGCGGGCATCACTTCCACCTGCTCCTATGAATGGCGGGGGGCATCACTTCCCCTGCTCATTGACCTCTAGGGATCTAGACTCTACTGCATAAAGAAACATGCATCCACAAGTAATTTAAGGAGGTAAGAAGGTCTTACATATCTTCAAGATGAAAAAACCAAAGAACAAAGGATTGTTAGTACAAAATTGTGCATGTGCAAGAACACGAGTATGCCTTAGGTGCATGTGTCCATGTTAAAGAATATGTGTTCATATTTGTGCATGTGCAAACATGTGAGTACATCTGTAAAACTCTGTGCATGTGTCCATGTTTCCACCACTATAGCAATATGGGATATGAAGAGGGGAAATCATTTCATAGGATACATTAGAGAAAATTTCTCTCCTCTCCCACAACTGGTACCAGAGCGTGGAGGAAGCCCAGAGCCCGAAGGAGAGATTGGTAGATTCCCGTGAGAGCTGAAGGTGAAGCTAAAGGAAGGCAAGGCTGCTATTGCCATTGTGATCTGCTGGATGTATTTTGACCATTTTTTGGGGCTGTTTTTTGCCGAAGCAGATGAGTGCTATAAAGGGCAGCAAACATTCAAGGAAGCTGCTGTTGCTGTTTTTATGACAAAACAGTCATTTTCAGGACTGAATATCTCTTTCCTGGTGCGGAATTGCACTTTGTGCCGAACTCAAAAGTTGTAGTTCACAAAACATACTATAACTTTGCTTTTGGGAGCAAGTTGATCCAATATAAGCTGCAGGAGTTACAGCCTCTACAAAACCACAAAAAGTTGCATGCAGTCTACTGTCTATTTGTGACCAATGTGTAGGAAGCTGTTTTTCAGGTGAGAATATCTGAGAATCCACAAGGACTTGGCTCTTAAGCTCAACTGATAAGTTGTAGATCTTTCTACAAGCTACAACTTTGCTGTTTATAGCTTTGGCATCTGGTCTTTCGATGAAAAGATATCACTATTCAAAAACAAGGACAACGTGTTATCCTACCCAAAGTGGATGTGATTTCTCTTGCACAACAGTAAATTACAAAAAGTGATTGGGATCTCACTTCAGTCCAAGGGCATTATTGGCATTTTGGCAAGTCACTTTGGCACATTTGGCAAGTGGTGAATGCTTGATTTTGTTGCCAAAGGATTGCGCACTTGAGGTGATGCATTTGTGATGCAATAAATGCCATTTCGATGCATTATGGATTTGCATTGGTGGATGCCACATTGATGTTTATGGATAGTTGAGCTGGGCTCCTATTGCCATTGGTTGAGCAGGCATTGCTCATTTGGTTTAGTGCATTTCTTACTTGGATTGCCAAGCTTTGGCAGGTTACTGGGCTGCATATATTCTTGTTTATGCCTCTTTATGGTTGAGTGCTTTTGAGCATTGGATCAGCCAGTTTATTTGGAGACCTGATTGGTCTGGACAACACTATTTTTTGGTCATTTGGGTTGCCTATTGCACTATACTGCTCTTTGGTTGTGAGCTATTGTGCCACTGATATGGCATCTACAGCTGGTAGTGCCCTCTTTGATATTGAGAGGTTGGATGGATCAAACTTTCAGTATTGGAAAGAGCAGATTTATGATGTGTTAGTGCAGAAGAGGCAGCATAAGCCCATTCAATGCAAAGGTGTCAAGCCTAATAGCATTAAACAGAGTGATTGGGATGACATGGATGAGCAAGCATGCTCTATCATTCAGTCATCACTCTCGAAGTCAATCTACTTGCAGGTACAGGATGGTGTACAGGGTGTAGACTACCATGCATATGAGTTCTATACTCGTATATGCCGGATGTATGACCATGATAGTGTTATGTTACAGCATGATGGGCTGAAATATAGCCTTGATATGCACTCCAGAGGTAGATCAATTGGTAGAAACAGGTCATGTTCAAGGGGGAATTCCAAGAGCAAGTCTAGCTCTTGGACTTGTGTTAGATGTTTCTATTGTGGAAAGTATGGCCACATGAAAAAGTACTACTGGAAATGGCTGAGAAAATACAAGAAGAAGAGCAAGGTTAAGAATGACAGGAAGAAGGAGAAGAAGCATGTTGAGCTTCAAGGCGTGGATGCCAGGGTTTCCATTGACAGTAGCAGTGATGAAGGCATTCTTTTGTCTATGTCTGACACCTCCTTCTTGGCCACTGATGTACCCATTCTTGGTGATTGGATGTTAGATCCATGTGCTTCATGTCATATGACCCCTCATAGGTCATGGTTCAGTGCATATTAGGAATGCATTGTGGAGAGTGGTTTGATGGGCATTGATCATTCTATGGATGTCTATGGTTATTGGGATATCCACCTTGTTATTGCTAGTGGCTCTATTCTTGTTCTACAGAGGGTTAGACATATACCAGGACTTGCTACGAGCAAGATCAATACTGGACAGTTGGTTGAGGCAGGTTATCATGTCTCTTTGGGTGATCATGCATGGAAGATTGCTAAAGGCAATCTGGTTATGGCTAGGGGATCACGGGTTGGATCCTCTTATGCATTGCATGTATCAGGTGTCCAGGATAAGATGCTTATGATTAGTAAGCAGCCATCAGTTAGTTTATGGTATGCCAGACTTGGACATATGTCTACTGCAGGTATGGAAGCCCTTACAACATTGAGATACATTCCTGTTATGGATGTCTCTCAAATTTTGTGTCATGATTGTGATGATGGTCAGCAGTCAGGATCCTCTTTTGTGAGGAAGATAGTCAGTGAGAGGTATGTTGAGCCATTGCAGTTGGTTCATAGTGCAGTTTGTGGGCCTATGCACTTTGTGACATTTATTGATGCTGCTACAAAGTACATATGGGTATATCCAATTCGGCAAAAGCATGATGTATATGATACATTTCAGCGCTTCTTGGGTAATGCTGAAAATCAGTCAGGAAAGAAGCTATTGAGCTTGATGACTGATGGTGATGCAGAGTTTACCTCTTCTAGATTTCAGCATCTATGTGATACACTTGGTATCAAGAGGGTGTTGACCACTCCTCATCTTTCTGCTCATGATGCCTTGGCAAAAGGCATAAATCGGATTCTATTAGATAAGATTGGTAGCATGCTACGATATGCAGGTCTTACCGAATGCTATTGGGATGAGGCATGTAAGACAGCTGCATACTTGCTTAACAGGTCACCCAGGAGATCTCTGAATGGTAGAGTGCCATTTGACTTCTTGACAGGCAGGGCACCATGTTATGAGCATTTACGTGTGTTTGGCTGCGAGGCTTATGCTCATGGTTCCCGATCGAGGAGGTGTATCTTCCTTGGATACAGTGAGTCTAGTAGGGACTATAGGTTATGGGATTCTTCAACTAGAGAGTTGATACGCAGCCATAATGTCTATTTCAGAGAGGATGCTATGTTTGGACGGCCCAGGACTGTGGATAGCAGGAGAGTGGTGTTCCAGGAGGGTGTAAGTGCACTGATACCTCTGAATTCTATGCAGGGACAGCCCATATCCCTTGGAGTGGGAGGTTTTTCCCACAGTGAGCAAGTTATAAAGTCGGGACAGCCACGATTACTTCCTGATTTTGGTCAGAGACGGTCAGATGTCTCGAGTATTCCACAGGTTTATACTACTATGGAGATTGTTGATGCATCTTCTATGGACAATTACAGTTTACTCCCAGGATGCGGAGTGCCTCTTGCAGATGAGGATGAGGCTATGCATGGTGAGGAGGATACCTTGGCTAATGATGCCCGGTATGATCCATTGGCTGGTAATGCTAAGACAGATGTGGTTTCTACAGTTATTGACTCGGGTCATATTGCGCATGGGCATGAATCATTGATATGTTTGCTTTGTAAGTGCATCCATGGCCAGAAGCAATCCCCTCAAGCTTGGCTTCATAGGTTTGATACCGTTATGAGAGCTCACGATGTGATGCGCAGTGAGATAGGTTATGGTCTCAGTATTCAGAGGTTGCTATCCTTCTGAGGTTACTTGCCATATGGTTCCTTATGGACAGGGATGCCTTGCAATGGGAGCTACATGGTCTTGATGATGTTTGTCAGATACTTGGTTGTTTTCAGTATGGAGAGGGGGAAGTTACTGAGTACTCCACTACCTATATTGGCTTCATACTTGAAACACTGTAGGTTTGACGATCACAGATCAGTTGAGCAGCAAGTTATGGTTGATATGGCAGCCATAGTACTTCATGCATCCATGACTGTGTTGAGACTTGGTTCTCACATGTTTGCCATTGGGGCTACACTTCCGGTTCTTGCTTCCGTTGCAGTGGGAGTTGGTAGCATGATTATGGCAGATTTTGGCAGTAGGGAAGCGATTGTGGACATCAGGTCCTTATGCTTCCAGGAGCAGCATGCAGGTGATGCAGGTTGGGTAGACCAACAGAGGTCTATTGTAGGTCACGTGCTTATGGTCACAGGTGGTACAGAGACATTTTCTTTGCACAGTGACTGTTCGGGTGCTATGGACTTAGCATAGGAGCACGTGGTGGTGAGAGTTCACTCTCCCAGTGAGATCTGGCATGAGATCTTGGTTGACAGGCATCTACAGCTTGTCATTTTCTATCCTGCAAACCTGATGTCTGCTAGCAGCTTATCCTCTATGCACTTTGCACATTGTAAAGTGCCGATGGGCATAGGATGACGGTCTGGTCATCTTGTTTTTCAACCTATGGCTGATTGTATTATATGTGTACTATACTCCCTTAAAGGCACATTGCCTTTAAGTGAGAGGTTGTTGGGGTAAAGGGCAGTGTGCCCACCCACTTGTACAATGCCCATGTATACTCATATATATATAAAAGGAATAAGCTGGAGTAGCTTTTGCTCCACCACTTTTGGTGTCTCCTTATCCCTTTGTGTGTGCTCTCCCCTCCCAAAAAAGGGTTGACACAATCTAAACAGAGAGCAAAAGGATAAGAAAAAGAATGCAAATTGGGGTGAAAATAAGAAGGGAGAGAGTCCCAAGGAGGACAAAGGAAAAATGAATATCAAGGAGATTAATGCAGTCATCATCACTAATAATAGTGACAATGACATTCTCTTCATGTCTAGTCTACCTCTACAGACTTGCTTACCACTACAGATGATGTATATTCCCAGGATTGGATTTTGGATTCTAGTGCTTCATTCCATGTTACTCCCCATAGGGAATGGTTCTCCAATTATGATAGTGAAAAGACATGTTGTGTGCATCTTGGAAATAACTATGCATGTGACATAGTGGGATCAAGTGACATTGAGTTTTCTTTTGCAAATGGGTCCACTTTTGAAAAATGTGAGACATGTTCCTAAGTTGACCAAGAGTCTCATTTTCGTGGGTGAGCTAGATGATGCTAGTTTTTAGACCACCTTTGGCTTTCAGAGTTGGAAAATTTAGAAGGGCTCTATGGCTTTGGCAAGGGGTGCTAAGTGTGGTACATTGCATCCCTTACATGTATCATGGATGTTTGATCATGTTGTTGCAATAACCAAGAAACCAAGTACTTCTTTGTGCATTGTTGGTTGGAGCACATGAGCTAGAATGGAATGAAATTCTTATGCCGTTTAGGTTATGTACCGCATTTGAGTTTTTCTAACTTTGAATTTTGTGAGAATTGTCTCTATGCGAAGTAGACTAAATCATCCCATAAAAGAAGGGGAAAAAAAGATCTTGAAAGGCTTAATTTGGTGCATTCAGATGTATGGGATCCCATGCCTACACGGTCATTAGGTGGGTCAGAATACTATGTGACATTCATTGATGATGCAACTAGGAAAGTGTGGCTTATGCTATAGCTCGGAAGAGCAATGTGTTCTAGGTATTTCAAAAATGTTTGGATTTGGTTGAAAATTAGTCATATAGAACACTTAAATGCCTACAAACTGACAATGGTGGAGAGTATCTCTCTCATGATTTTCAGCATTTCTGTGATACCCGTGGGATCAAGAGGGAGCTCACGTCTGTGAGGGAATAGTGGAAGCTAGGAGGAAGAGGAAGCTCGAGAGACAGATTTTTTGTATTAGCAATTCAAGAAATTCCAAAACTGACTTACGTATAAGCTTTGAACTCAAACTCAACTCACGTAACAGACTACAGAAAATCAAATCACAAAAAAGCAGTGTGTAACTTTGACTAACGGTGGTCTTCACATCTAACGCTAAGCTTCAACTGCAACACACAACTATCAAGGGATAGCAAACTAAGTGTCTATGAGCACATCACATGATATCAAACTTAGACTGCATCACACAACTCTCAAGAGAGAGACGAGTGCCAGAATAAGTGTCTATGAAAACATCTCTAAACTTAGACTACAACACACAACTCTCAAGGAAGAGATGAGTGCCAAAATAAGCATCTACTATGAAAACATCGCTAAGCTTAGACTACAACACACAACTCTCTTAAGAGAGATGAGTGCTAGCCTCAAATAAAAAACAATTATTTATAGAAATTGAAAGTGCAACACACAACTCTCGTAGGAGAGATGAGTGCCAGTCTCAAACATAAATCAAAACAAATATTAAAAAATTAAAAAAATACTACAATACAAAAAAAAATCAATTAATAAAAACAGACTGCAACACACAATTCTCGCAAGAGAGATGAGTGCCAGTCTAGACTCTAAAATACAATACAAAACAAACATTAATCAATAAAAAAAGACTGCAGCACACAACTCTCGCAAGAGAGATGAGTGCCAATCCAAAACAAAAAACAAAACAAAACAATTAATTAAAAAAGACTACAACACACAACTCTTGCAAGAGAGATGAGTGCCAGTCTCGCAAATAAGGGCGAAGAAGGTACATATGAAAGGTGGGTGAGTAGGTAGGTAAGGCAACCTAGAAGGTGCCCTAAGTAAGCAAGAGGTAGCATGGCTAGCAAGCAAGTAGCTGAGGTGGCAAGGACGGCAAGTGGCAATATTCATAGAATACCAAAAATGAGAATGTTTCTTTTTTTATATTGCGTTTATTCATACAAATAAATAGTGTTATTTGTATGAGTTATTCGTACGAATAGCTTATTCGTATGAATAAAATGGGAAAAAATGTTTGAAACTTTTAAATCATAAAAAATGCAAATTTAAGCAGTTTTTCCTAATTTAAAAAAAATATGTGTGAATTAATGCAACTTAGACCTCTGCTTGATAGAGATTCTCAGGCCTGTAGCACCACCTAGATATCTAACCCCTCACCTCTTCCAATCCAAGAAATAGGTAAGGACTTGGCCCACTTTGGAAGGGAATCTACGTAGATTCTTAAAGCAAAGGACTTTTGTCAACTACAGTGGAGCGCGACACTTGATCCGTCAGCATTTTCCTTAATTAGAGCTATAATATCATCTACAAAAAGTTGTGAAGAAATATGCTTTTCTAACGAAAGGCATACCCCTTGAAGGCTTCGTTCTTCCATTGCTCTTTTAAAGATGTTTGCAGCCAGCCCGAAGAAGTAGGAGATCTTCCTCGGTCGCAAACTAGACCACAGACACGTCCAAAACCTGGAACCTCCTGGGGCACCATCTAGGCCACCCAATGCCTCTCTCTCAAGGGGTTCCAAGTTGAAGAGTCCATTTGAATTCTCTTACCAATCTGAGTGGTACGGGAAAAGAAAGGCACCTCGTCCACCTGCTTGGTGAGGAAAATCCTAGAAGGCCATGCCTCACTGATACGTCGGGTCATTGTTTGCTTAGGTATAGCCATTTTTGTTGAAGTTCAGGGACTTTTTTGTATATAACTATTTTACATGACCCATAACTTATGCATTGCTCAACGGAATTCGGCAAACTTTGTCTTCAAGTTGTAGTACACATTCCAAACTTGAACATGAGAGCAAAAAATTATGGAATAAGGATATGGAACGAGACCGTTAAAGCATTACAATTTCTATGTTGCATGTGAAGCATGCATCATGAAGACTATAGGATATAGCTATTTATTCAAAATCATCAAAATTTTGTTCTATACATCCATGAAGCCAAGTAATCATTCAAAAGTACACTACATGAGCTTCTTCTCAACCCAAGGACACACCTAAATGAAAACATTAGGCATGGGTTAACAGGCCTCCAATGTTGTGCTAAAGTGATGCATACCCATTTGAGGGCACGCTCCATAACTTTTTTTTAATTTGTAGAAAACCAAAACGGATTGAAAATTTGGAATCCAAATAGTGGGAGTACTGCATGGTGGTCTTAAAACATTGATAGTTGTTGGTATTGGTATCTAGATTCACCCTAAAATGGAAGAAGTTGGAAAAGTGCAATTTGTACGTGTGAAAAGATATTTTAATAAATCCAACACTATTTACAATTTTGATTTGTTTCTTTTTCCATGCACTTGCTTGCTATATGGCTCATAAGCATGCTATGTCATTGCATTTAATAATACACAGCATCAAATCCGATAGCGTGCCCTTTGGCCTATTTGTGTTTTGAAGCATTTTAGGCCACATTGCACTTGTTTGGGATATCCAATTCTGCTGACATGTATCGCCGGAGGGGGGGAAACCGGCAACTAAAATTTCACTACTCCTACGAATTTTGAATTTGCACACCTCCCACCCAATAAATCGAGAAAGGGTTGAAGGATCAGATGCCTCCAACAAATGAAAGTGCTCTGCTGGCCAGCAAGGCAAATGACGGGGAGCTAGATCAGCTAGATGGGAACCATCATGAACCAGATCAAATGCTCTTCCTCAGGAACCACATGATGAAAAGGGCTTTTGAGCGGGATGAGATGGAGAGGCACTTGAACTTGTAGTTGAAATACCTTTGGCTTCATGGGCGAAAGACAATGGGTTGGGGATCGATGCCCATGCCTCCCCGATGAATGCGCAGTCTGTAGGCCACCTGGATCCTCATCGTGTGTTGCAAGGGAGGGCAAGTTTTGTAGCCTAAGGTCTCTATGGGAGCCAATGGTTTGTCCAAAGGGAGACCGTGAGTGGCACAGGATTGAATGCGTTCATTGCACATGCAAGCATTGCAGTTTAAAGCTGAAGAAGAAGACATTCAATGTCTGTCCAAATGAAATGAAGGAAGACAACCATGTTGCTCTAAAATGGAGGAGATTTGAAAATGTCAATATTGAAGGATCCAATAAAAAGAGATGGCTACTACTATCATATAAGAGCACCCAACCAAGGTAGCTTGTAGGTCATGTGGTTCAATCCATCCCAAAATATGTGCTTCACAATTTCATAGCTAGCTAGCAAGATAAGCAGTTCAGGACATGCCTTGCCAATTTTTCCCGTGACACTTGTGTATCTATCATAGATTTTGTAGAAAATTATTCATTTCAAGAACAAGATGAGATACAAAGTGTCCACTGATACAACAAGTAGATAACAATTCTTGTGCATATCACGTACAGTCATTTGCTTGATTCTTCCACGCCTGATGCCAATCTACTTTGCTGACTCACAGAGTCCATGTCAGTGCAATGCACGTACCATTTCTACATTTTAGATGACAAGGAACATGACACCTTATTTGTGCAGCATGCTTTTCTATTGCATTGGGAATGGTTGAAAAAGGAAAATCCCCATGCAGAAAATATAAAACAACATTGGGTGTGGTCAGATGGTGCTGCCTCTCAATTTAAATCAGCCTGTGGATTCTACTTGATCTCAAGGTTCAAATCCCTGACCAATCTAGACATGATGTGGAATTTCTTTGGGTCTAGCCATGGCAAGGGTGAACATGATGGATGTAGTGCTCTTATTAAGTAAGCTCTGTTTAAACACCAATTAGCATGCCCTCAAGAAAAACTCAATGATGCCCATGATGTTGTAACATGGCTCACAACCAACCTCTCCATAGGCACGCATTCAACATACAGTAAACAAAGCCTTAAGAATACTATAGTATGCAGAGTGTTCCATGAAGTGAAAGTGGATGAAGTGCAAAGGAGAAGCGCACGATTGCAAGAAAATTAAAGGAGTTCGTGGTTTGCACAACATATGGGGCTTTTCAAACAACCAACTGATTAAAACAAGAAAACTTTCTTGTTTCTGCAGTGCATGCATCATAGGGGATCATGACAATTGTGAGAACATTACACTGTGAAGACATGGGAGTGAGTTCAAGTTTTCCCTCTATGTTCAGATGGAGTGAAACAATGGAGAGACAAACGGCTCGTCACCACAATTTGGGGAGAGTTTCGATGACCTCAGTGACTGTCTGGAAGAGGGGGATAACTTTGCAGTTGTTGCAGCATCTGGGGAGAACGAGGAAGATGACCCATACTTTCTATTGCAGTGCACAAAACCTAAGCACAAGCTTGAGGAAACATTTAAGGATAATTGGGGAACAACCTATGAGAAGTGGGATGTAGTAGTCGGATTTTTTTGGCACAAAAAAAACATCCAAGAGAGGCCACAATTACGAATTGCTACATCAGAGTCCACAAACATGTGTGTACTCTCATCTGGTAAGAGCTATTAAGTTCCAGATGCAATCGGTGCCACAACAAAAGAAGGGCAAGAGTGTCTTTAAATTGGATTTAGACACGCATGAGCACATCTTGGGGTGTCTTGGAGCAGCGGACGAGGATGATTGAGATAGTACTAAGAAAATCGATGTAGTCTCATTGCAAGGAAACAATATGTCTACTTATCCTAGAAAATGGAATTTGTATTTGAGACTATGCTTCTTTTTAGTATATCCCAAACAACCACCTTATTAAATTGTTTTTGTAAATCCCGAATCGTAATTCCCATGCTTGTTTTTAGTATATCCCAACAACAACCACGCTGATTATGGCTATTAATAATACAAATCCCAACGAATCCACATGTCCTACAAATCCATTCATCTTGTAATAATAGAAGAAAACCAGCGCACTAGTGGTGGCTGTTAATATCCTAGTAGCAACCAACCACCGCACTGGCGATAACTTATCCTGGACTATTGCCGTGCTATACGTACACTATTACCGTGCTATCCTAAAATTTGTTGCACAGTGCTATACTAAAATAGTCCCCTTTAGACTATTTATTGTTTTGTTAACCGTCAAATTTCATCCCATGCTTGTTTTTAGTATATCCCAACAACCACCACTCTAGTGGTGGCTATTAATAATACAAATCCCAACGAATCCACACATCCTACAAATCCATTCATCTTGTAATAATAGAAGCAAACCACCGTGCTAGTGGTGGCTGTTAATATCCTAGTAGCAACCAACCACCACGCTGGCGATAACTTATCCTACACTACTGCCATGCTATATGTACACTATTACCGTGCTATCCTAAAATTTGTTGCACAATGCTATACTAAAATAGTACCCTTTAGACTATTTATTGTTTTGTTAACCGTCAAATTTCATCCCATGCTTGTTTTTAGTATATCCCAACAACCACCATGCTGGTTTCCCATAATGAATCCAGACATCCTACAAATCCATTCGTCTTGTAATAATAGAAGCAAACCACCGTGCTGGTGGCTATTAATATCCTAGTGCAACCAACCACCATGCTAGTGATAACTTATCCTACACTACTACCATGCTATCCCTACACTACTGCTATGCTATCCTAAAATTTGTTGCACAGTGCTATACTAAAACAGTGACCTTTAGACTATTTATCATTTTGTTAACCGTCAGATTTCATCCCATGCTTGTTTTTAGTATATCCCAACAACCACTGGGCTGGTTTCCCATAATGAATCTACACATCCTACAAATCAATTTATCTTGCAATAATAGAAGCAAACCACCGCACTAGTGGCTATTAATATCATAGTGCAACCAACCACCGCGCTGGAGATAACTTATCCTGCATTACTACCGTGATATCCCTACACTACTGCAGTGCTATCCTGCTATACTAAAACAGTGCCCTTTAGATTGGTTATCGTTAACCATCAGATTTCAATCATCGGGCTTCTTAAAACATTTAAGTACTAACATGGAAGCAAGTCGATACAAAATCAGGTATTACGAGCACCATGAGAAAGTCTGCAAGTCCAAGAAATGTCTGCAAGATTTTTATTTTTTCAAAATACAATGACATTTTGCAGCTCAAGGAAATTCCGGACTCCCAACTATCTTATCAGCCTATTTATAGCAAGCATCTCCCAACTCTTTAGGCCAGTCTGATGCACAATGGTAGACCTCTTCACAAACTCGGATTGCACACTGCTTGCTTGACTTTTTTGACTTATATGCCCATAGTAACTCCTCCTTTCACTTAGGGTCCTCTTCATTCTAGTCTTTGCGCTCTATACATCTTCACACCTCTATCATGTCCTACCAAAAGAAACCTACATCATGAGCTTGACAAGTACCTTAAAGGAGCAGGAAAAACAATAGCCAGGGAAATTAATAGTCACCGTCTCTGCCGACTCCAAGTAATACACCCACCACCGAAGCATGTCCTCCTTGCAGCTATTTTTCTCCTTCTTCTCCAGGTCTGTTTCAGTGACAAGGATGCCATCCAAAATCATTTTCAAATAGAACAAAAGCATTCCAAAGTTATTTGGGTATGCCATATATTCATTGTAGGTGGATCGATGTACGGAGTTCGGATCGGTGTATAGAGTTTGGATCGGTGTACAAAGTTTTGGGGCTAGATTTCATAATGGGCTTTTAGTTGTGTCTGCACTGCACTTAAATAGGGAGAGAGTTCATTGAGCCTGACCTTCTCAATCTTCATTCTCATGTTAGTTTGGTAATCAAAATCTTTGAGTTCATTGAGCCCGATCTTCTCATTCTTCAATCTCATGTAAGTTGTCTAATCGAAATCTTTCGTCTCACATTAGTTGTCTAATCGAAATCTTTCATCTCACATTAGTTGACTAATCAAAATCTTTCAGTCTCACATTAGTGATCTAATCAAAATCTTTCGTCTCACATTACTTGTCAAATCAAAACCTTTCGTCTCATTATGGCGTGGATCAAAGGACACTATCTAGTCACGTAGCTGAGAAAACATTGCCCAAGCAAACTCTGGCGAAGATTAACAATTCAACAGATTATACACAAATTACATAGATTACATCTCAAAGACTCCTTTCCTTCAGATTACATCTCAAGGACTCCTTGTTGAGCTCTCTGATTGCAGGCTTGGCCCTCCTTGCTCCTTTCCAGAATGGGAGCGGCTCGGCCCCTCCCTTCACACCAGGTCCTCTTTCCTTGATTTGAGCTTCCTAGTTGTAGGCTCAGACCCTCTTGCTCCTTTCTTGAAGGGGGCTGGTTCCTCCCTTCAAGCTCCTTTTCCTCGCCGTCAAGGTCATTCTTGGCCTTCTTCAATTTGAGCTCCTTGTCTTTTGTATCTTTTGCCCAATTGGCAAATTGAGCTGCAGCATCTACTTTATCATCGTAGATAGTTGTAGTAGGCAGGCACATTTGATCTGTCCATGACCTGGGCAATGGCAAATGGAATTCTCTACATAGCGATTTTGTATGCACAAACACCCCAAAGCAAAAAACGTGCATAGGGTGGTAGCACGTAGGCCATCGGATACAGCAATCATCTATGATGGGGGTATGGCAGACCATGCATTTCGGATCCTGTTGCATAGCAGGATAGGCATCCGATTTAACTATTGCAGCCATCAATACCACAGTCTTGCTCTATACATGATGAAGTTGCTTCTTGATTCCTTCCTCCCTCATCCTAAGGCTGTAGATAGTCTCCTTCATCTCCTCCACTTTTTGCTCACTCTGTGCAACAACTTCATCTGAATTCCTCAGCATCTATTGAAGCTACTTAAATTGTTCAAAAACATCTTCATGGGCCGTTTCGAAGACTTCCACTCTAGTTTGGAAATCTCTCAGGACGACGGACTGCTTTTCATAATTGTTGAAAGCCACGGCAAGCTTGTGCATAGCCCTATCGTAATCTTCTTACAGGGTCTTGTAGCCTACTCTTTGGACTTCCAACAGTCTTTCGAAAAAACAACCCTCACCGTGGCTGCTGCGAATCGCTCCACCATGGCTACTGCAACTTGCTTCACGGAGAGCTGCCTCTCTGCATCCTTCCTGGCCTAGAGAGCTGCCTCGTTGTGTTCTCCACCCCGGTTGCTCTCTGCCCCATCCTTCCTGGCCTTGAAGCTCTCTCGCAGTTCCTGCATCACCTTTCTTGTTTCTGCAATCTCCCTTTTCAGCTCCTCCATCATCTGGTCTTTTTCAATGTTCAATGCGTTCTGCATGTTGCAGAGCCATTTGTAAAGACCCTCCTTTTCGGCTCTCTGATCTTCAAGATCCTTTCCCAACTTTTCTAGCTTCTTGTCCGCCATGTCCCCGTCATTTCTCACTTCTTCGAGGCTATCTCAGAGCTCCTTCATGCGCTTCTCAGCTTCTTCTCTTCTATGCCTTTCCATGTCGACCATTTTTGTAGCGGCCTCAGCTTGCTCTTGTGCTTGCAAGGCCCTCACTTGTGCCTCCTCTACCTTGGCTTCTGCACCTTCCTTGAGAGTTTTCTCAAGTTGCACTGCCTTTGCTGCATCGGTGGCTTTCTCTTGTAGAAAAGTCACCTTTTGAGACATCTGCTTATCGTATTGCTCAAAAATCCCTTTGAGGGTAGACGTCATCAGGTGCATTGCAACTCCAGCAGACTGAGATGACAATTGGATTTGCCATCCACGCAATTCTTCAGGTTGGTTAACACGCTCTTGGAGATCGCCCTTGAGAAAGATACATCACGTCCTTTCAGTTGCTCTACTGCTGCTTGAACCTGCCAGAACTTGCAGGTTCCTATCGTATCAAGAAAGAAGTGAATGGTCTTCTTCAACACATCTTGGAGGTTTGTTGGCAAGCTCGAAATCTTGACTTCACCATTTTTACTAATCTGAGAGTTGGGGTATACATCTAGAATATCCTGTCTCTTCCACTGCTTCTCGAAAAAGTGTGCTTGCAAACTGCCTCCAAAATTTCCTAAAGCATTTGCAATCATGCTTTCATTGATGGTAATCTTTTGACCTTGACAGACTAGTTGCCCCTCCTTCACGTTCACCTCCTGTACCAACCTGGTGAAGTTTTGGAGAGCATCCAAATTGGGCTTTTGAAGAGCGAGAGAGGAGCTCCCATATGTCACGATTTCAAGATTAGGGGAGGAGGGGCTCTCACACTGTGTTGCACAAGGGGAGGAAAGATTGTGTGAGGAGCTCTCGAATTGTGCAGGGTCCATTATGAGAGGGGATAGAAGTTGCAGGAAGAGTGCAAGGGAGATAGAAATGGTCGAGAGGGATAGAAGATGAAACAACAAAGGAAATGGAATAGTGGAGGCTTGAGTTTGCAGTCCGATTACAAGGGAGAAAGAAATGGTCCAGAGGGATAGAAGATGAAACAGTGAAGGAAATGGAATAGTGGAGGCTTGAGTTTGCAGTCCGATTGCAAGGGAGAACAAAACGGTCGAGAGGGATAGAAGACGAAATGGTTAAGGGAATGGAATAGCAGTTTGTAGCCCGACTACACCATCAAGGTGAGAGCCACCGCGGTGGTTGTAGCCCGACAACACTGTCAAGGTGAGAGCCACTGCAGTGGTTGGCCCAAATTTTGATTAATTCAAGGCGGCAGTATTGACTTGCACTCTGCTAATAGCATCTCAGAAAAGGAGACACCACCCTGCTTATCCTCCCTAAACTCTAGGTTGTTGAAGTTTCCTCCAATGATCCATGAGTCAACATCTAGCAGACACTCTATCAACCAAATCCAAAAGGCCGGCCGGTTCTATCTGCACGTTGGGGCATAGACATTTAGCCTTGGCTCTCCCATCCTGACTCCCATCCAAACTACCCGCCCTAGGATAAGCTCACCCTGATCATAGACCTCCGGGGCCACCGCTTAGGAGATCGAGATGCAGAACCCTCCACTCCATCCTACGGCAAGACACCACAGCTTCAGGCCTCTCCCAGGAAGAACGTGGTGTCACCATCTGATGTCTGATGCTAGGAATATGTGCTCCTATATCAAAAGGAATTCCACTTCTCACCCTACCACTACCCTCTGCAATTCACTTCAGTTCTTTTTCTTTTGTCCCACCTAGGTCCACACTCCCTCTCTAAAGGTGTCACCCAAGGGGTCTACAACTCCTGCTTCTCCTGTCTAAGGGGATGTTGGGCTCTGGCCTATTGACTTTGCCTATCCTACGGGGGTGGGGGGGGAGGAGTATGTCCTTCACCACCAGGGCAATTACGGGCTAGATGGCCCATCTGCCTGCAAATGAAGACACTGGCCTGGCAAACTAGAGATCTCCACTCTCTGGCGTGGTGTACCCCCCTCAAGGGTCTCGAGGAGGATCAACTCTGGGAGGGACTCTGGGCTCTCAACCACCAATATGATCCTGGGGACCCCGTCGTCTACTACAACTAAAACTATCAAATCTGTTGGGGACTCTAGCACCGTGCCAAACGCTCTGCCAATGGAGGGAAGGATGGCTCTGTACTCTTTTGGAAGCCCCGAGAAGTAGAGCATCACCGAAAAAATCGGGGAACATAATGTGTCGTTCCATGTCCTGCACTGTGAAGCCATGGTACCAAGGGAAGAGGTACACTAGATGCGGGCCAAGGAAAATGGGGCTCTGCTCCACAAGTGTCAAGGCGGTAGTAGGAGAGCTCAGCTGGATCAGGAAAACGCCTCATTCGTAGATGGTGATGTGGTCCCCTTCTAGGGCTAGACTCGCTTGAATCCAGTCTCACCTGTGTGAGACCAACAATTCTGCCCACTACTACCGAACTGCATGCTTCACCTGTTGCTTGTTGGTTGGGGAAAGAAGAATCTTAGATAGGGTGAATTAAAAAAAAAAAGGATGGTTTATATCATTAAAGATAAGTCGAATGCAAGAGCTGCACAGCATTTAAAGAGGGGATCCTCTACACATGTGGCACTCTCAATGGCCAATCAACTATTTCCACCTAGCACGTAGTCCTTAAATCGAAAGAAAATTATTTTACCTTTCAAAAGTTGGAGAACCATCACTATACCCATCCCACATGTAGGGTAGGCCAAAAAAAGAAATGAGACCACCTACTATACACTCCAAGTGATGAACAAGATGAATTTTATTCATGTGGTCTGTCGAGAGAGAGAGAGAGAGAGAGAGAGAGAGAGAGAGAAGAAGAAGGAAGAGAGAGAGAGAAAGGGGAAGAAAAAAATGAGATGCAAATAGCATGTGCAACTTAGCCCAATCATAAAAATCAAAATGCTAATTTCAAAAATACAATCTTTTTCTCATCTCTAACTAGAACCTCCAATTAGGCAGGCCAAAAAGAGCAGAGCAACAACAACTCAAGCAATTTGGGCGTTCGTTTGCTGTTGGCGTGTGACTCCTGTGAGCGTAGGCCATGCCCGGTCCTAATGAGGGGCCAAGTGCCCTAGACCAAGCCAACCCTTGTATTACTATCAGTATATATATCACATGAGCGGATCTTAAACCCTCATCAGCTTGCAATAATAATGGAACCCAACATCTCAGCAACGCTACACCGCCCACCATGACCCTTGCCTCCCCTATCCACACAATCGCTCAAGCGCTGCTCGCATGCAAGCCCACTTCGACTTGTTGCCGGCAGCTTTCTCCAGGGTTACAATTACCTTCCCGGTAACACTTCTGTCTGGTTCAAGCTATGTGAGATCATGTTTTTTATGCCTTGGTATGCTAGCACACACGAGTGGAGGTTGAACAGCCTAAAAAGAGCTATTTTCGTTCTCTAGGCCAGTCCGTTACGTGGACAGTGGGTTTTCCCATTGGAAGCTCGTGATATGCGGCTCAATTTACAGTCGCGATTGGATATTTGATCCCTCAGGGCTGGTGTACCGTTAGATTGATAACAATCGAGAGAATGCAAAGGTCGTACATCCAAGAATCGCTTATTGAGCGAAGACTTAATCCGTCTTCATTTTCATTGCAGGTCCGCATCCACAAAATTTTACATGTCTTTGTGTGTGAATGCACTCCACATATACTTTGGTCATTTAGAAATTATAACTGCGGCTTTCCACCGTCAGTGTGCTCTTTGACATGTATTTCCTGCGGCAACTATGAATGCGGACCGGTTTGTTTGGAAATTCTACCTAAATCTAGGATTCTTACGCTGCCAAATCTATTTCCCTTTGCGTATCACATCTTCCATAGGCAAAATGATTGGGGTAGCTTTTAATTATGATGAAGTTTGGACAATTGTATTTATGCGTGACGATGTAGGAGGATAGAAATGAGGTTGAGAGTGCATAACAATGACGTAAGTTCCCCACGTAATTGGCTTAGATTTTTGTTCAAGGCAAGTGATGTCTAGTTCTGGATATAGCTGTTTAACGACCTGTAAGGTTCCATAATGGGTTTGGCTATATCCTATTGACCTTATTTAACGTCCGGTGATCACATTGCTCTGTGCTTTGTTTTCTGACTGTGTTCTAGGTGTGTTTTCTTGTGCAGATTATTTTTTAAGGTCTTCAATTCCTCAACATCCTGTCAAACATCTTCAAACATATCTGAAGATCTTGGAGAAAAAGTGCATCAAGAAGGCTTATCCTCTGGCGAAGATTTAGGAGGAAGAGTGCATAAAAAAGGAGTGCCTTTAAAGTTTGTAGTGGCAGCTTGTGTGGAACGGTGGTTCAAAGAGTACTTGAAAGCTGCAGAGGCTGGTGACCCTGAAACACAAACAACTGTTGGCCACATGTTCTGTTCTGGCTATGGTGTGCAGAAGGATGCTATAAAGGTATTCATATCTTCATCATGAATAATTATTTTACTCTATCCAGTCATTGTCTCTCTGTGCTCATAATTTGGACGAGCTGTTAGTCATAATGGAAGTTGTGTCTTGAGCAGGGACACGATTGGATAAACAGAGCTCGATGGAAGAGGAAAACACTCAGACTAACCAAAGGTATTGTGTGTACTTGTGCATGTATATATATGTGTGTGTGAGAGAGAGAGAGAGAGAGAGAGAGAGAGAGAGAGGAATCTTTCGAAACCCAGGTGGGAGCTTATGCTTGGGTACTGATGAGAACTGAAGTGTAGCTTTGCTTACTAAGTTCTTATTCTTTTTAATGATTTTGTCTAAAGTGCCTTACAAACGTCCTTCTTTCCTTTGTTCCTTTGCTTGTTCTGTAAAAAATTTTCATTTGTAAGATTGGATATATTCTAGTCTTATGTAGGTATATATAAGAGAGAGAGATGCTCGTTGGGGAGAGACTAAAATGAAAATGTTTAGACTTCACAAGCAGTTGTAGCTTGAATGAAGAGATTTTGGACTACCTTTTGATTAGCCTTCTCCTTTAGTGCTAGCCTTCATCATGGCTGAGTCTGCCCTTCACCTCCGGAGTGCTGACAGAAACTTAGTACGAAGACTTTGTATAAATGGATGCTCAAGTATGTGTGGGTGTGTGGATTTGTATGTGTGAGAGCATATTTTTATACTATGGTCTACACCCACTGTTGGGCGCTGATGACGTCAGGGGGGATGTCATAGTAGCTAGTCCCTGCTATGCATGATGGAGTTAATGGTTTTCAACCTTGTGAGTGACTATCATGAGATTGAAACTGCACTATGTTGTGTTTTTAGAGGATGAGTTTGGAAATGTTCCTGGATTCATCTAGGTATATATAAGAGAGAGAGAGAGAGAGAGAGAGAGAGAGAGAGAGATGTGATATGATTGTATTAAAGTCCTCTGGAGACTCTTTAAGATCTATGGGACTGGTGACCACTATTTTGATAGTGGTTTGTCACATCCCAAAACCTGAGAACATGTTATATATCGCTTACTATGCTGCAAGCATATATTTAGCTAACTGCTGCGCCATGTCAAGGGCTTGGGCTGCCCTAGGATTTCCTTTATGTAGGTGCCTAGCAATGGAGGAGTGTATGTTGCTTATTTTTTATCGTCCTTGCGGGACAGATTTTTTATCTTCCTTGTGGGACCGATTTTACAGAGTCCTGCATTCTGGGGGTTCTGGGTCTTGCCCATGTGCCCTTCTCCACCTCTATTTCATGAGAGCTGGTCCTACTTTAAGTGCCCTTTGAACTATGATATGTCCTCTGCCAGATATTCCTGCATTTCATACGCGTCCATTTGATTGATATCTCGTTTGTAGAAGCCCATTTTTGGCCCCAGGTCTTGCCATAGTTTTTGTAGCATTTTCTCCACACACCCCCTTGCACCCATGTCCCCCCCCCCCCCCCCCCCCCCCGCGCGCGTGCGCGCACTCCTGCCCCCCTTGCTTCTCTTTTCTGGCTCTGGGCTCTGATGTGGTGTGCTGCTTTCTGGAGCTGCCAGCTCCGCCTTCGTTTTCCATATGCAGGTGCTTCACTTTCTCTAATGGTGTTCTTATCCATAAATCTTCTGCATGACCAGATTTCTGATTCCCTCTCCATCCGCACCCAGTATTCTCCACTGTCCCATCCATTTAACCCTTCACTCTGTGGTTCTTGTGGCTTCCATTTGCCCAGTGCATTCAGGTGTGCTTGCATGTCTTTGTTGTCCTTTGCCAAGAGGACCATGTCATCTGCGTAGATGAGTTGGAGTAGAGCATAGCCCGCTATCTGGACTCCCCCTCCACTGTGGGCTCTCGTCCATTCTTCCAATTCGTCAATAAATGATCTGCACAGAGTTGGGAGGGCACCTGTGCTTGACCCCTCCTGCTTATGATTACTTCCCCTGGTTGTAGGGGCCATCAGCTAGTGGTTGTGCCAATGCTAGCACATTCTCATATAGTCTAAGCGAGGCTTCTCTGAGTGCTCAGGGGGCTTGCAGCTTTCTTAGACTTTCCCACTGTTTTTTGTGGTACTGTGTCAAATGCCTTTTGAAGTCCACAAAAGAGCAGTACATGGCTTTCTTCTTATTCTTGATCCCCCCTGTTGCAGCCCTTAGAGAGAGAGAGAGAGAGAGAGAGAGAGAGAGAGAGAGAGAGAGAGAGAGAGAGAGATGCTATTGAATGCTGCCACTTGTTTTGACAGCATAATCTTCTAGGTAAAAATGGCACATGATTCGCAGAAAGACTTTAGCTTAGTTACATTTAGTATAGTCTATTATGTATACTTTTTGTGTCCTTGGTGATGCTTGTGTCTCTATGATATTGATGCAATTCAGAGCTACCTTTCTTTAACTCTGTATTTTCAACACAGGTCCAAGTGATAAGAGGAAGATGCCTGGCGATGCATATTATTTTATCTGAGTTTGAAGTATGAGATCAATTGCTGCCAGGACAATTTGAATGTTTAATTACACCAGGACGATTTTATAAGAGCAAAGAGATGATGTTATTAAAGGAGGCGTGGTGGCTTTATGTTGAATTTCATGGTGGCAAAGCTGGGCCGTGGAGTATTCTGTGCTAGCTTGTGTGCAAACTTTAGATATTTGAAACATCGGTTTCTATTCTTAATACTGTGTTCCAAATCCAGATCTTCAAAAGAAGCCAACTGGCCAGGATATGAAGATGATTGGAATGCAATTTGTCAATGAGTGCAGAGTAAGGTTTTGTAGACGGGGAAGGTACATTATTGCATGAGCATATTTGGAGGATAATCAAGTTTTGCTAGATCTGGAAATCTTCAGTGAAGTAGTTGTAACTGAAATCTTAGTATATATGCACCTTGGAGTAAAAAGGTTTGGACCAATGAAGTGTTACAATTTTGCCATCCATCTGTATCATATCACTGGTGTAGAGTCATGGATAACCAGTGCCTATGGAGAAGGGTGTTGACCATAGACAGAGAGGTGATTTGAGCCTGTCAAATAAAAAACCATTGTTCATCTCTCCCGTGCCTCTGAAGTTCTCTGAATGCTTTATAACTGCCATCTTCCTTGCAGGAGGCTACATGAAACTCCACCAGATATTCTTTAGGTTGACAAACAATCATGTTTTTAGATTTTTTGACCTCAATGTCATAAAATATGTCGGTGATGCTCGAGGTGGTAGGAGATATAGCTTTCTGTCTTCTGTCTTTATTTGTAATTAATGGTTCTGGTTAGGCAGGTGTAGTATGTTTGTTTTAAGGCCATTAAGGATGCTTGTAATTTCTGTTCAAATGACACTTACGAGAGAATCATTTTTTAAGGGGTCAGCTACCTCACTAGTAGTAGCGACCTTAGTATTTAGGGCTGAAATTATACTGATCTGTAATGTGTGTGCACCCAACAGGATAGGCAGCATTTGAAATGAGGCCTACTCATCTTAGCGCTGTATGGCTAAATCATACTCATCGTCGGTATTGTGTGAGTGCCCAAATAGGGTATGCTTTTTGTAAAGCTAAACGAAGCACAGACTCGTGGTGCAGAAAAAGCCAATGTGAGCATGCTATGTGAGCACACTACTATGTCACATTTGATTCTTTCCATCTTAGTTTGTTTGAGACTACGTTGGCATCTTTCTTGGATGAGTTTTATGGATAAGATTTGTGGTACTAGAGCAGATCCTAGGTTTTGGAGATGACCACCACCTTCTACGGTCAATTGATTTAAGCCTTTACAATTCTGTGAAGTGCAAATTGATAACAGACCTTAGTCGCTGATCAAGCCATGTAAGAATGCGAACTGGTGGTTGGCTTTTCAGAGAGCTGATGCAGGATTCTAGTTGAATAATAACAATTCTGAGACTTTAGCCTAGAATTTTGACAAAACTCAGTATATCAAGACCTTTGTATAAATAAATGCTCAAGTGTGTTTGTGTGGGTTTGTTTATGTGAGAACATATGTATATTCTATGGTCTACACCCACCGTTGGGCGCTGATGATTTCATGGGGAATGCCATAATAATAACAATTCTGAGACTTTAGCCTAGAATTTTGACAAAACTCAGTATATCAAGATCTTCGTATAAATAAATGCTCAAGTGTGTGTGTGGGTTTGTTTATGTGAGTATATGTATATTCTATGGTTTACACCCACCGTTGGGCACTGATGATTTCGTGGGGACTGCCATAGTAGCTAGTCCCTGCAATGCATGATGGAGTTTATGGTTTTCAACCCTATGATTGTCGTGAGATTGAAAGTGCACTATGGTTAGTGTTTTTAGAGGATGAGTTCGGGCATGTTATTGGATTCATATATATATATATATATATATTCATTCTTTCTTTAGGCATGCATTCAATCAACACAAGCTCATATGTGGACATGCATTTGTCAAGTGTGCCAGTTACCATCCTTCGATTAAGCATGCCTTTGCTAGTTTGTCTCTCTTGTTGTTGTATCTTGGATGTTCAAGACTTGGCTCTTGTTATTTGTGAAAAGTATTCCACTTGTGATTGGGATGGAGTGTAGCTCTTTTTGTCGATGAGCATTTGTGATGACTTCATGCTTAGTGTGTGTCCCATTTTTGTAGACAAAGCACTTCCCTTTTTAGGATTTGCATATTGTCATCAAGCTACCAAGGGGTTCTTGGTTTTCTTGGTGCATCTTTTGGGACCCATGTCTAACTTTCTCTTCTATCCAAGTGCTGATGTTGATTGTGTTTGCAAAGATACATATCTTTCTCTTGCGTCCAAATAGATTTTGTCCTTGTCTATTTGGATTGCGTTTGAATTGTGTGGAGTCAAACACTCGTCGTTGATGAACGATCGCTACCTTTCTCGTTGGTAAGTCCATGTTAACATTTATTTTTGTTGCAATTTGATTGAGGGATTTTCTTGAAGTCCTTTGTGACCTTCACTAAGATTTCATTCATCATGTCCCTATCCTATCATCTCACATCAAAAAGTTAACTATGTGTGTGTTCTCAAGGACTTCATCTCCTTGTTTGAATCCAACCATGAACTCCCTCTATCCCCAGAAGCTTGTCTAAATCTATGTGATTGCACGACTCTATTAGGTGCCAATACATGATAGTCTTGAGCTCTCTCACCTTCATCATGATTGCTTTTTTATTAGCCTTCTCCTTTAGTGCTAGCCTTCGTCATGGTTGAGTCTGTCCTTCACCCTCGGAGTGTCAATAGAAACTCAGAACAAGACTTTGTATAAAATGATGCTCAAGTATGTGCGGGTGTGTGGATTTGTATGTGTGAGAGCATATTTTTATACTATGGTCACTATTGGGCGTTGATGATGTCAGTGGGGATGTCATAGTAGCTTGTCCTTGCTATGCGTGATGGAGTCTATGGTTTTCAATCTTAAAAGTGACTACCATGAGATTGAAATTGCACTATGTTGTGTTTTAGAGGATGAGTTTGGGAATGTTCTTGGATTCATCTAGGTATATACACAATGAGGAATAAACATGATATATCATGTCAAAGATTATGGGCCAGATATGTGTGAATAAAAATATGAAACTCACTCACTCACCATTGAAGCACCATGTAGAAATTGAAAATTGTCCTCAAAATTATTCCATCATCTCGGATGTGATGCATGACATAATGATGCTCACATCAAATCTACAATCTACATCATGTGCATGAACAAATAATACTCTCATGAATCCACTTTGAGCTCTTATGAGGCTCATATGAAATAGTTCTTCATCTAATGATCATGCACTTTGTCTATCCATCCACACACAATCCACTATATGTCCAAAAGCAAGTTAGCATTTGAAGTAATATCTTAAAACACACAAAAGGGAATACATGTTCTATTTTGTTACTATATTTCTTTTTTAAAAGAAAGGGAATACACTAATAGAATATTTGAATTCCATTAATATGTCAATTTCTATGCTAAGAAAATTTGCCAAAAATATTGACCAATACCTTGTAGTGTTTCAACCATAAGAAAAGTGGATGTAAATGATTCTCAGGGGAATATTGTAATTGAATTCTTCCACATATCTAGTGTCTTAAGAGAGCACCTCAATGGGTTGGTGGGCATGGATGATTTTTTCCTGTTAGTTTTGTTAAGTGAAACTTTTATTTTGGTGTCAAAACTTTATATGCCCTAATAAAACTAAAGCTTTAAAATATTCGCCAAGATTTGAAAATTTTATGAAAAAAAATTTATAGTTTCACTAGGATTTACAACTTTTTCTTCAAAATTCAAAAGAAAATATATTAAATTGTAATATGTTCTATCATTATTGTGAAACTAAAAAAGCTAGCTCAAACTTTTGCCAAGATTTTATATGGATATATAAGTATAGCTTCGATAAAAATATCCTTGTTGGTGGGACAATAGCTGGTGCAAGTTGTATTTTAGAGTCTAGACTAGCACTCATCTCTCTTGTGAAAATTGTGTGTTGCAGTTTGTTTTTATTAATTAATGTTTTTTTTTGTATTGTAGTCTTTTTTTATTTATTTATGCTTGTTTTGATTTATGTTTGAGACTGGCACTCATCTCTCCTACTAGAGTTGTGTGTTGCAGTTTCAATTTCTCTATAAATAATTGTTTTTTTTAAGAGGCTGGCACTCATCTCTCTTAAGAGAGTTGTGTGTTGTAGTCTCAATTTTTATAGACATGTTTGTTTGTAGGGTCTCTTGGGCTGGCACAAGGCTGGCACTCATCTCTCTTAAGAGAGTTGTGTGTTGTAGTCTAAGCTTAGCGATGTTTTCACAGATGCTTATTTTGGCACTCATCTCTCCCTTGAGAGTTGTGTGTTGCAGTCTAAGTTTAGAGATGTTTTCATAGACACTTATTCTGGCACTCATCTCTCTCTTGAGAGTTGTGTGCTATAGTCTAAGTTTGACATCATGCGATGTGCTCATAAACACTTAGTTTGTCACTCAACTATGCCTTGATAGTTGTGTCTTGCAGTTGAAGCCTAGTGTTAGATGTGAAGACCACGATTAGTCAGAGTTATACATTGATTTTTTGTGATTTGATTTTCTATAGTCTGTTACATGAGTTGAGTTTCAATTGAGAGGTTATACCTAAGTCATTTTTGGAATTTCTCGCATTGTTAATTGTTATGGCTTAATCAGTTTTTTCTCGCACCTGGCACTGAATTCTGTGTTGCAACTTATTGCATACAAGATGGCTCATGCGGGTGAGAAGAGAAAGTTTCAGCATCCTGATCTCAGTAAGACTCAGAGGAAGGTGTTGAATGTTGATCAAGACATCATTGAGATAGCTTTCAACAATGGTGAAAGCGGTGGACAAAATTTGGCTAGGACAATGGCATAGCGTGGAGTGAGGACCTTGTGTGAATGATATCCATATGTATTTCCAGTAGAGTCTGTACATCAATTCATGCACCATTTCACCTTGGAGAGTCGACAATGCCTTGGTCAAATAGATCGAGACATCACTTCTTGTGACACGAAGTGGGAGGGTCCCGCCGTAGAAGCTAAGAATGTGTGGCGATGTTTCAAAGGCAAAGGAGCTGCCTCGTCCTCCCTTCCATCAAATGCACCCACGCCCCCAAGCACTACCGCAGCCACAAGCATCATTGCATCCACCATAGTCACAAGCATCATTGCATCCACTGCAGCCACGCCACGCATATGCACCAATGCATCCACCACAGCATGTCTTCTCCCGTATCCCTTTTCCCCAAGTTCTTCCATACCCACAAGCAATTCCTCCACCTGTTCCACGTCTCCCATCACATGCACGCCCAAATTTTGCAACTTCTTTTGCATCTCCGTTTGTGCCTCTTGTCGCACATGCTGACCAATTTTCCTCTCCTTCATACTCGCCTGCACCAAGAATGCACAATCTATCTGCATGTGTTGATAGGGTGCTCTCTCCATCATTCTCACCTTATACTCACCTGCACAAGCACCACCTGCATCACATGGCCTGCATGAACGTGCACAAATGGCAAGACCCATGCGACCCATATTGCTTCAATGACGTGATGTTTGATTCACACTCAGTGTAGCTATGGGCATAGGCACACGTGGAATTGTCAATATGTGCAATCTTCTTGTTGCACCATTTGATCCGCGTACAATTTATGCCTGTAAGGTGCTGAAGCATTTTGTGCCTACCGATGCATTGAAGGCAAGAGCTTGGAGGAAGCCACATGCCTAGGCGATGTCATACATTCGGGCATCATCCAAGCTATAGGTCTAGTCCATGATGATAATCCAATGATAATATTTCCGTTCGGAAATCATTTGGAAAGATGGCTGACCTTCCTCGGACATGACAGAAAGTGACCATCTCCGATGGGACAAAGAGATGATGTGAAAATGCTTGCTAGAGCTCCACGGGTCCATCATCATGTTTTTGATATTTTAAGTGCACTTGTTTGCACTATTCATTATATGCACCAACACAATGTCCTACATAATGATTTGCATGCACAAAATATTATGCTACATTTATCTGGGTCATCCGAGGAATGGTATCTCGGCATTTGTTGATTGGGGAATGATGAGATCGACAAGCACTAGCAAGCATTATCCAACATTACCCAGTAATAGTCCCAACACTGTGCGGAGTTCCTGTCTAAGATTTTGTCACGTTGCTCCAGAGTGCCTTTGCACCAATCCCCCACCTTTCCATGTTGCATAAGATGTGTACGCAATGTCTAATCACATTTTGAAGATCATATACATTTCTGCACCATCTACTAGTAATGGACCCGCAGAAGCTCTAATTGGGTGGCTACGATGATTTGTGGTTCAAGAAAAGTTTGCACAACCAAACAGTCGTCCAAGCATTGCTGATTTTTGTGGGTTTTTAAATATTTCTCCTAGATGTGTCATATAACTTAGTCCCCACCAAGGACTTAGACCAGCAAATGATTGAGTCTTTCTTGGATAATTTGTAATATGAATTTCTGAACATGATTACTTGTAACATTACTATTTTTGTATATCATCCAAGTCTCCACTCCATGATTCAAGTTTGTATATTTGAAATTCAAGTTGGTAATATTTAAGGTGATACGTGTCATGTTGGCACGATTTCATGAGATATTGTTTAAATATTGCTTGTATAAGAATTGATGCGATAAGTGTCCATGTTGAATTTAATTTTTAATTCAAGTTAGGGTTATTGTTGGCACAGAGTCAACATATGTAGGCTTAAGTGTGGTAAGCAAACAAAGTGCATGCATGTGTAAAAAGAATGTGTATCATCATGATTGAGGTAATGAAGGCTTTCGTCTTCATTGGGGGTTGTAGGGTTTAGGAAGAGTTTAAGGGTTAGAAGGAGGTTCCAGGGTTCAGAAGGAGGTTCCAGGGTTTAGAAGGAGTTCTAGGGTTTAGAAGGAGGTTCCAGGGTTTAGAAGGAGTCCAGGATTAGAAGGAGGATTTAAGGTTCGGAAGGAGGTTCTAGGGTTAGAAGGAGGTTCCAGGGTTTAGAAGGAGGTTCCAGGGTTTAGAAGGAGTCTAGGGTTAGGAGGAGGTTCCAAGGTTCAGGGTAGAGTACATGGTGGAGAACTCGTCTCCCTCGTAGATCATGGAGTTTTAAGGGATGAGGAACAAAGGGTTTAGGGGGAGCATAGGAGTGGGAGAGGAAGAAGGTGTAAGAGCATGGGGGAGAGAGGAGGGAGGAGGAGAGGGGAGGAGGAGGAGAGAGGAGGAGGAGGAGGAGGAGGAGGGAGGAGGCGGAGGGAGGAGGAGAGGGAGAGGGTGGGTTGCAAGGTTGGAGGAGAGGGGAGGAGGAGTTGCAAGGTTAGGACATGCTTTTGGACGTGGAGTGCAAGGATTCATGGACACTTGAGACAAATGCTTGGAATACCAAAGTAGACTCAACACAATGCCCCAAAAAGTGTGGGCTTCATTCCATTATGGGGTATTTATACAAGTTGGAGAGCTTCTCTCTCTGCATGTAGGAATTGTAACACAAAGTTGTATCACAAAGTTGTAACACAAAGTTGTATCACACAGTTGTAACACAAAGTTGTATCACAAAGTTGTAACACAAAGTTGTATCACAAAGTTGTAACATAAAGTTATAACACAAAGTTGTAACACAAAGTTGTATCACAAAGTTGTAACAGAAAGTTGTAACACATTCTCTTTCTACATAAGTTCATGTTGGCACAGAGTCAATAGTTATAAAACAATTCTATATTGTTGTCATTTTTTAGGTTAAATATGAGCAGGGAGGAGGGAGGGAACATTCTCCCACAGTATCCTCCCTAATTAGAGGAACCTCCAATTCATGAGGATCCAGAAGCCTCATTTGTGCCTCTTGGCCAATTTAGTGGACCAACTAAATCACGCCGAGGCTCAAGCTATCTTGCAGTGCGATGTTCGCAGGGGCTGGGTATTTTCGCCACTAGTCTAGTGGATGACGACACCATGCAAGGCGACCCACTCCCTCTTCGACAACAAGTACAAAGGCTTTGTCCATCGGAGTTCATAAGAAACAACTTGTTTTAGAAATGCTAGAAATAAATATGCACAGCCCAAGTTGTCAGACTTGCGACACAAAACCCTTGCCCACATCCTTCTCCAGCGATTCATAAAGGTGGAAGGGAGCATTCCCAACAACCAACAGATACCCATGTTCTTCATTCACCAAGTGTATGTCCGCAACATCTTGCATCGACATGTGGATTGGAACGACAAGAATCACTTGTCAGGAACAGGAAAGGGATGTTTTGCGGAGCGCAAGTGAGAAAGAACAGAGAATAGAGAGCCCATGTCTCTAAGGCCTCGCGTGCTAACTCCCCAGGCACATAGTGACCTTGTTGACTTGGCAACATCTATTGTACCTCTCCGTCAGCAGGGTGTTACTTTGCTGAGGAGTTACAAGCTCGCCTTGCAACTCAAGCGAAAGATATTGAGGACTTGCAAGCATGTGTACACATGCTAGGGGCTGAGCTTGTGTGCTAGAGAGATACTTTGGAGACTTGGATGTCACTGCGGATATTGACACATTTGGTTTTGAGGACCTCACCAATATAGATTCGTAGGCTGCCATGACCAAGCACCCAGGGAACGGCAGACGTGGGACCTAATACATAACTATGTAATATTCTTCTTTGAATATAATGATTCGGATTAAGTGCATAATGTGGATTAATGTAGTTTAAGCTATTAGAATTGATTAAGTGGTTTAAGTGAATTAAGTGGTGGATGATGTAGAGCTAATGTAAAGTTTAATGTGGATTAAGTACATAATGTGGATTAGTGTAGTTTAAGTGTTTAGAATTGATTAAGTGAAACTAAGTGGTTTAAGTGAATTAAGTGGATAATGTGGAGCTAATGTAAAGTTTTATATGGATTACGTGTATAACATGGATTAATGTAGTTTACGTGGTTATAATTGCTTAAGTGGTTTAGGTGGATTAAGTCGTTTAAGTGAATTAAGTGGTTTAAGTGGACTAAGTGGTTTAAGTGGACTAAGTGGTTTAAGTGGACTAAGTTTAAGTGGATTATGTGGACTTGTAAAGTTAATGTCGAAATGATGAAATATATCGAATTGGATTAGTGCACATGATAGCTAGATCAACCCTTGCGACTTGAAAATATAAACTTCAATTGCGCATATTTGATTGTTCTCCCCTTTTTCTCAATGTTGCCTTCGATGTTGCCTTGAAAGTATTTGCAAGTCACAAGGTTGTCTCTAGCTATTATGTATACCAAATCATCCACAAACTGAATAATTACAACACAACAACATACTTCGTAGCCCATAAGTTATTAGCTTTCAAGTATAAAATGAGACGAGATGGATACGAGCATATGTGCTCTTCCATTGCTTGACATATTCTCTCATCCATCCCCTCACATACAACATACCAACCTACATAGCTTCCAAGTACAAAATGAGATGAGATGGATATGAGCATATGGCTCTTCCATCACTAACATATTCTCCTATCCATCCCATCATGTGTAACATACAACACACTATATTGCATTCAACACAGGTACAATATCGTCTATCTCTTCGACTTCACTGTTGTCACTAAGTAGCTCAAGCTCGTCTTCTTCTTCGCTAAATGCACCTTCGGCAACTATTTTTGTAATCAATCATTGCCCAGCAATTCTCATTACAGTGGCTTCACTTGCTGCCCTAGCTGCAACATTGAACCCTTTCAACAATTGTAGATTCCCAAAACAAAAAAATAAATTTGCAGCTCTTGATGACTTTAAACGATTAGAATGAATAAAATCGTATGCACTCCAATTTTGCTCACATGCACCCGATGATGCAGCAACAGAGAGAACACGGGTTGCAACTCCAATGTCTCTCCACCATATTCCTTCCACCAAGTAGGCACAATCATCATCTTAGTAGCATCAAGATTCCAGGGATCTCCAAAAGAGCCTTCACGGTTCGTATACCTCACTTGTTGTTGGTAGGCCAATTTTCCTTGATGTCCCGGAAGCAAGTTCTTACAAACCTCTCGAAAGTTACTTATGACTTCTGGATTCTTGTGATTAAGCATGCATTTGATATTGTGGATGTATTGCAAACGTGCATAATAGAAGAACATTAGATGGAGTGCATGGGAGAGCCACAATCTCTCAAAGAACTGGACGCTCCTGCGAGCTCCCTCCCCCTTCCCTCCCCGTCTACCCCCCCCGCTACCTGCGCGGCCCTCTCCCTCCCTTCGTCGACTACTGCCGTGCAGACTTCCGCCCCCCCTCTCCGCTACGCTCCCCCTCTCCGCCAAATCCTCCGCTCGTCGCTACCCACCCCCCCTCTCCTCGCCACGCTCCTTCCGTCCTGCTCCGTCTCGCTCCTCTCCTCTCCTCTCCACTCACCTCACCCCATTCTGCCTCGACCCACCCGCTCCTCTCCGCCCCCCCGCCTCTGCCTCGTTCCCTCCGTTCCGCTCCGCTCACCTCGCCCCTTCCCACCTCGACCCACCTCTCTCCGCTCCACTCCGCCCTCCCGCTTCGCTCACCTCACCCCGCTCCACTCACCGCACCCCGCTCCACTATGCTCACCTCACCCATCCCGCCTCACACCACTCCGCTCTGCTCACCTCAGTTCACCTCACCACCCCTTAGTCCCCGCCACCTTTTTTTTTATTTAAAAAAAACCCTTAGTCCCCGCCCACCTTCTTCCACCCTTAGCCCCTTACCTTTCACCCCCCTCTTCTTTTCCTTTCACTTGCCTCAGGAGTTTGCAGTTAGTCAAGCGATATGGCAGCTACGTGCCCGGAACCGGTGGCCCAGACGGACCCCCCCCTCCACCAGCCTATCGCGTTACATTGACAAAGCACCAGGTCTCCTTGGTGAAGCAGGCCGCCACGGACTTCTCCCAGACATCAGTTTATGGGAGGGTCATTGGCTACTCTCCTTCATGAGCAGACATCAGGGATTGGTTGCAATCCACCCTCTACCTCGAGGACAGTCACATTGAGGAGGTGGCACTCATGGGACGTGGCATTTTCTGGCTTAAGCTCTCCTCAGCATAGGCTGCGAGCGACATAGTCAGGCGATCCCCTACTTTTGTGGGTGGGAAGATCATCCTCATGGTCCCTTGGTACAGGGGATTCAGTGTAGCGGACTTCGATTCCCGCTTTCGCATTCCTCGACACCCAGTTACCCTTATCTTCCCAGGTCTCGCAACCGAGCTTCGCCTGATCATCAAGGACCTGGGGGCGCACTTTGGTTGGCCTATGCAGGACACTTACGTTGATGCAGCAATAGCCCAAGGGGTGCCACGTGTCAAAGTGGTAGTCCTTGATCCACAGAGCATCCCTTCGGAGTTCGAGATAGAGACAGACACAGGTGTGGTGACGCAGCGCATTCTGGTCACTGGTCGCCCAAACCAGTGTCTGAGATGCCATGGCTTCGGGCACCAGGCTCGCTCATGTCCTCGCTTCACGGGTACAGAATCTCAGAAGACCCCCGTTCAGGTAGCTCAAGATACTCCGCTCCAGTCAGCGACATCCCCTCCCGAAGGGGAAGGCTGGACAGAAGTCCAAACGAAAACAGAAGGGCAACAAGGCAGGCCCCAAAAAACCTTCCTAGCCACAGCCAGAGCCCCCTCAGATGATTCCTACTCATCAGCAGCCCGGTAAGGGGAAGGAGAAGGGAAAGGAGAAGGTCAGCCAGCCTCCCCCTCATCCCTCACCCCGCCCTCCCCCACCTCCCCCCTCCTCCTCGATTCTCTGACCCCCACCCCCCCTCCAGGATCCCCCCTGCACCAGTGGTTTCCGCTCCACCCTCTTCCTCGAGCATGATCCAGAAGGGACCCCCCCCCCACCTGTGCCACCTTCAGCCCCAAAGCCTGCACAGACCTCACCCTCGTCTACCCCTCCGGCCCCGACGGCGGGGATAGGCCCTTCCCCACAGGTGGCCAGCACCCCTCCCTCCGGTTCAGACTCCTCATCTTTGTCCCCAAGCCCAAGGGCTGCTCCTAGAGCTCTTCCATTGGAGTTTTACCGAGCAGGTCCTTTGGACTACTTGGATGCAGCGGGTATTGGCTCCTTTCCCGCATGCCTAGACATCAGCATCTTCTTCCTCCCGCAAGGGAGCAGAGGGTAAGGTGTCCATCTTGGCTCCGCACGATGGTCCTAGCTATTCCTTCACTATCTCCAGTGAAGGGAATGAGCAATGGACGAATGAAAATGTTTGGGAGATGATACGAGACCAGACCCAGGAGCAGGTGCAGGACTGGATTGGTAGCAGAGCAGCGGAGCTTCTTCAGCAGCAGTGGCAGGAGGGCGATGTTCGTCTACGTTGGCGCCACAGCGCCAAACGTTTCCGACTCCTGGTCATTATTAGACCACCGCTGGAGTGGGCCTACGCGGAAGGGCTTCGCCCCTGGAGGACTTCAGAGGTTGCAGGCTTCTACAGCATTTCCTTGGCAGAGGCATCGAGCTGGTTAGAGAGAGCTTACCACCACGGGACGAAAGGCCCTTCCCCTCTGCTGAAGGTTTTAGAGGATGGGTCCGATGATCCGGCCTCTCCTTCGAAACCTTCACAGAAGCGCCCTCGTCTCCACACAGGACATCCTCCAACCACTTCGACTTCGACCGCAAGCAGACAGCTATTTGTGGCCCACCTTCCCTCCTCATGAGTTTACGCATTATCTCTTGGAACGTCAACGGGTTCCACTCATCAGGCACCCGTGGCCCCAGGAAGATGGTGCTCAGACAAGAGCTCCAGCTAGCCTTGGTGGGAAAGGTAGATGTGCTCCTACTACAGGAACACAAGCTTTCGGCTTCACAGACTAGTATTTGTGGGAAGGTCCTCATAGGACGCTCCCACACCTACTGGGAACCTTCGATTGGCAAGCAGGGGAGAAGCGGGGGTGTCTGTACCTCCATCGACACTTCTCTAGTTCAGCATGTGTTTGGTTCTTGCACTTTGATCCCAGGACGTGCGCTTTGGGTGGGCTTGCATATTGAGGGATCCCGCATCGGCATCCTCAATATCTACGCCCCGACTGATCTTAGACGTAGATCCGTTTTTTGGAGATCCTTGACAGACCTATTGCCAGAGATGGACTCTTGGATTGTAGGAGGGGACTTCAACAACCTTGAGACCTTAGAGGATCAGCAGGTAAGGGGCCCAGAGTTCCTCGGTATAGCTCAGGCAGAGCAGGCAGATTGGGACTCCTTCCTCTTTGTAGTGGGAGGTCGGGACAGTTAAGGGAGCCTTCCTTTCGCAGATGGCCTGGGAGTCTGGACTTCTCTTGGGGTTACAGGAGGGAGGGAGGCAGACTCCTGGAGAGACTGGACCGTTTCTATGTCAGTGATTGGGAGCTTGGCAGAGGAGGAGAGTCAGGAGTGGTTCCAGGGACGACACTTTCAGACCATGCCCCAGTCATCCTAGTCCTGGACTCGGCCTCTCAGTCCTCACCTCCACGTTCATGACGCGGATCCCAGATTCCATCTACACCAGAGCAGTGGTTCACAGCAGGATAGTGGACCTATGGGAGCAGGAGTGGGACCCTACTAGGGATATGGCAGCACAGGTAGCTCAGGCACTTGATGAGTCTAGCCGCATCTACCAGCAGGAGGTGATTCAGGTCAGACAACGGTGTTGGGCATGGGAGAGGGGTCTCAGACGTGACCTCGCCTCGATTCAGAGGATGCAACAGTCTTCTCCAGGCTTTGAGGAGCTCAGACAGCAGGAGGTTCGGGCTCGGGCCATGCTAGAGGAGATCACCCAGTGTCGCTCAGAGTTTTCATTTCATGCTTCCAAGTCCTTCTGGGCTAGGAAAAGCGACAGGATGTGCAGGGAGTTCTTCAGGACTCATGGACAGAGGTCAGCAGGGGAACAGCTTCGTTCTCTTAGGGCGTAGGATGGTAGTGTCAGGACAGATCCAGATGAGGTCTGGGACTTAGCGACATAATTCTACAGATCTTTATTCCAGCAGGAGCCCCCAGATCCCCCTGGTCGCATTTGCAGGGAGGAGGTGTGGAGAGCTACACCGAGACTCGTGCAGCCCAGCATGAGCGATACCCTTCTCGCACCCTTCACTGTTGCGGAGATGCAGGATGCGGTGAGTGCTATTGATGGGCAGAAATGCCCAGGTGAGGATGGCCTCTCTAGAGCTTTCTTCACCACCTTTTTGGGAGCAGATCCACCGGCCCTTGCTCGCAGCCTTCCAGCACATCTTCTCCAGCGGGCAGATGCCAGACACTTTCTGGAAGACTCTTTGGGCTAGCTGGCGTCCGAGGAAGATCTCCTACTTCCTTTGGATGGTGGCACACAAGGGGCTTCCAGTTGGCAGCTGGCTGAGATAGATGGGGCAGGAAGGGCACTGCCAGATGTGTTTTCAGGAGGAGGAGACCCTGAAGCATTGCCTTTGGAGCTGCTCGCATGCGCAGACAGTTTGGAAGGGAATCATGGGGATCTTAGCTAGGGCTACACCTGAGCTAGGACCGATCACTTGGGGAGCCGTTTGTTGGTGCAGCACTGAGCCGGGGCATCACTTGGCCTATGAGTTCTCTAGACAGGATCCCGTCTTTTTCATCACGCAAGCCACTTGGGCTTACATGGATAGCTTCCCTTGGCATCTGACAGAGACAAATGCAGGAGCATTGCCTCGACACCCAGTCTGGGAGATCATAGGGAGCATCGCAGGCTGGCATATCTGGACTTCTAGATGCGTGCAGACTGTAGGAGCTCAGACTACCTCTACTACCCAGACCCTAGTAGATATCTGGAGCACGATCATTCACACGCTCAAGGGTCAGTGGGATCAGATCCAGGGAGAGTCCCGAGCAGGGAAGGAAAAGAGACGACGTTTCCTTTGCAACTGGGATCACCGGGAGTTATTCTTCCAGCACTCCACTCAGAGTCTTCAGTGGCATTACGCCCCTCCACCGTGGCTGTTTGTCCACTCCCCGATGATTATGCCCCAGGAGGCTTGTATTTAGCTTTTTGACTTCTCGGGCTGAATCTGTTTTGTGATTACAGCCCGCTGGCCTTCAAGCCTTCTTGTACTCTCGCTTTCAAGTAATATAACTAGCACTACGTTTTGCGCAAAAAAAAATAGATGGAGTGCATGAGTAAGCTTCAATGTCACTACCAATTTTGAGAAAATGTTGCTTGATGTGAGCAAAACTACCCGTGAACTTGTGTCCACAATATTTACACTGCATGAAGGAGATCGAGGCATGCACTTTTCATATCTCCATCACATATGACCAAATCTTGCTACACACCATGCTTTTGAAGTTGCAAAAAAAAAAAAATCCAAAAATATTAATTTGCGTATGCAATAGAAACATATTGCAATACACATTGTCTCAAAAACAACAAATATACTTAAAAAAACACTTTCAAGAATGCAATATATTAATTATCATTCATTCAAATATCATTATAAAAAAACAAGATTATTTTCATTCATCAATAATTATAAGATTATATCCTTATTACTGGAATATGATATTTCATTTTTTAACATTTTTTAAAAAGAATATAATATATTCTTTCAAAAAAAAGTGTAAATGCAAATTTTATTTCATTCATTCACATTATTTTGAAAGAATATAAAGTATTCATTCAAAATAAAGTATAAGAAAGTGAAAATTCAGAGACATGGACTCATATTCTATTGAAATAATATACTCAAATTGTAAATGGTTCATTCACATTCTATTGAAATAATATTAAATATTCATTCAAAAGAAAGTGTAAGAATGAGTAATGAAAATTGAGAGACCAAGATTCATATTCTATTGGAAGAATATACTCAAACTGTAAATCATTCATTCACATTCCATTGAAAGAATATTAAATAATCATTCAAAAGAAAGTGTAAGAGTGAGCAATGAAAATTGAGAGACATGGATTCATTTCTATTGAAAGAATATACTCAAATTGTAAATCATTCATTCACATTCTATTGAAAGAATATTAAATATTCATTTAAAAGAAAGTGTAAGAATACAAAGAGTTTTAAAGGAGTCTATGAATTTAGAGTTTTAAAGGTTATTAGAACACACTTCTCATTCTTTCACATTCTAATAAAAGAATATTAAATATTCATTCAAAAGAAAGTGAAAATGAGACTCTAGGTGTTCTATTAAAGTAAGACACAAAGAAAGAAATTTACTCTAACATCATAGACAAACATAAAACAAAATCACATTTCTCACAAGAGATCTAAGAAACTCAACAAGGAGATCCTAGAGATCCCACAAACAAATTTCATGGACACAAAAAGACCGAAAGCACATCTCTCACAAGAGATCAAAGGCATTCAACAACAAGAACTAGAACTCCCACAAACAAAGACACAAAGACCAAAACCACAATTCTCACCAGAGATATAAGGAACTCAAAAAAGAGATCCTAGAACTCCAAACAAATTCCATCTTAGTTCAGACCTTCTAGATTGCTTTCGCAACCTTGAAGGGTCTTTCTTCTTTCTTTTCCTTGTTTGATCTCTTATGCTCAGCTAGGGAACCAAGTGTGAGATAAGAGAAACTGGCAAATTGTGATCTTAAGTATAGGAAAATAGCCACATAATCATCCTAATATAGTCTTATTCGTACGAATATGAATGGATGACGTGTTAAGTTAATGAAAAAACGTGACATGTCATTGCCTTTTTGCACAAATTTTTCCTCCCTTCAAATCATTCATCCAGATTTCTCGTATTTTTCGAATCATGAATTCGAATTTTTGTACTTAGGTAGAGGTTTTGGTGGTTCACAGACAGAATTGGGTAAAAATTGAGGCATTGGTAGGGTCTCCCACCAGGGTGGAGTGCAAAAGTAATAGTGATTAAACCTATACTATCAATGACCTCTAACGGTGCCTTTGGTGTGGGAATTTTCAAAATCTCATTGGGAGGAGCTGGAGAGATTACTACATGCCTTTCTTTGGTCTGAGGAAGGGGGAAAGCGCATGATGCATTATATACCTTGGGCCCCGTTGTTGAAACTACCTAAGCTCTAGGGTGGATTGTGGGGATACCGGATATTGCAATGAAAAACACAGCTTTAATATAGGGAAGCAGCTTCCCAAAGTCTTATCTCTCACTATCCCATGGGTGGAGATGGTAAGATGGTTTATTGAGCATGATAGGGGACTGGATGTGGTCTTTTAAACAGGGCTCCCCTAGTATCAAAGGCTCTTCTCTGATTTCCCACTGAAAATCATCGGATCTGATCTGGCTATAGGGTTGATGGAAGCTAGGGAATGATGTATAGGTATGCTTGAATGGAAGGGTCGAGGTGGTTTATGGGGGGATGCAAGATTATGTGAGGGGATTTTGTGGGGCAAGGTAGCCAATGTAGATGGTATAACCTTTGCTAGAAAGATGACATATTATTGATACTAACCAATTGTATTTCCAGAGACATTTAAGTATTTACATGGAAGCAAGTCAACACAAAATCAAGTATTACATGCACCATAGATCATGGATGATGATAATATGAGAAGTCCACAAGTACAAGAATTGCCTGCAAGATGTTTACTATTAAAAAAATACAATGACATTTTGCAGCTCAGGGAAATTCCAAACTCCCGACTATCTTATCAACCTCTGTGTAGTACGCATCTGATAGCTCTTTAGACTTGTCTGATGCACTATCACAAACCTCATTACACACTCATTTGATTGCCTCTACCAACTTGTATGCTCATAGTAACTCCTCCTTTTGCTCGAGGTCCTCTTCATCTTAGTCTTGGTGCTCTATACAACTTTGCGTCACTATCATGTCCTGCCAAAAGAAACCCACATCATGATCTTGACATGTACCTTAAAAGAGAAGGAAAAACAATAGCCAAGGAAATTAAATTTCACTGTCGTCACCGACTCTAAGTCATACAACCAATTGCAAAACATGTCCTCATTGTAGCTATTATCCTCCCTCTTCTTTGGGTCTTGTTCTACATGGAGGTCATCCAACAGTGTTGTGAGATAGAACATGAGCATTCCAAAGTCTTTTGGGTATGTTGTAGTAGTAGGTAGATTGGTCTACAAAGTTTTGGATGGGCTCTTAGTTGTGTCTACACTACACTTAAATAGGGAGATATTTCATTGAGCCCGGCCTTCTCATTCTTCTTTCATATGACCTGACATGTCCACGTCTCATCATTCGGCTGAGGTGGGTAGTCTTCTCTGTCAGTGTGTTGGAACTCTAGCAAAGGTATGCAATGACTCCCATACATGGAAGTTATAGAAAGAAACACAAATACATGTGGTGATGTCACAAGAATCTAGTGAACTCCTAAATGAATGAATTGTAAATGAATCTTAAATCCTAAACGAATGAATTGTATGGCATTTATATTCATATTGTAATAATAGAAGCAAACCACCATGTTGGTGGCAGTTAATATCCTAGTGTGCAACCAACCACCGCACTGGCGACCACTTATCATGTATTAGAGGGGTGGTCAACCCCTAAAAAGGCTCGAGTAATATATATCCAAAATTTACTCTACGTTTTGAATTGTTTTCACTTAGAATGAGAAATTGGTTTTGCGGTTGAAGTCAAAGCCAAAAAAAGATGGGCGAAAACAAAAAACAGAGTAGCCGAAGCTCCAAGAGATCAAGTGTGCCATCTTTGAAGAACTTTATATTCATGCAAGGCTTTTAGGATAGTGGCATGACATAAAGCATAGTGGGAGCCTTCAGGAATGTACTTCACAAATTGTGGGTCCTATATTGAAGGCCTCCCCATAGTTCCTCTTGCAATCGATCCATCTTTCGAATGACAATCTCAGGTCGATGTTGTGGAACACTAAGTACCTCCTCCAATTGATTAATATCATGTCTGATAATCCCAGGTTGTCGAGGGACCCTTTGCAAAATGGCTTCATCTTTTACAAGACAATAGGCTGAAGAATATTTTTGTTGCTACCGTGGCTTTCCATGTATGTTCTTTCGTTGTTCTTTCACTGGTTTGTATTGAAGAGCATGCAAATTTCAGTGATCTTTCTACAACATTGCTTCGAGATCAATTTGGAAATATTCATAATATTGGATCACTTCAATCACTTTGGAGCTTTGTACAACATCACGTTGACCACTTCATCTATAATATTTGCAACATCACTTTGGAGCTTTGTACAACATCACTTTGATCACTTCGTCTATAATATTGGATATATATAGACATATAGATATATGTAGGTATCCAGTCTGACATTATGATCCTTGGACTGCCTTGACACTTTCCAGACTCAAAGCATCCTTGGACTGTCTTGACACTTTCCAGACTCAGAGCGTTATCCTACCATACTAAGTGCTACCATCATCATAGAGACATCTCTTCCTCTCTCATTAGCATTATCCAATTACGTCATAGAGATTTGCAACATCACTTACTTTGGAGCTTTGTACAACATCACTTTGATCACTTCGTCTATAATATTGGATATATATAGACATATACATATATGTAGGTATTCAGTATGACATTACGATCCTTGGACTGTCTTGACACTTTCTAGACTTAGAGCATTCTCCTACCATATAAGTGCTACCGTCATCATAGAGACATCTCTTCCTCTCTCATTAGCATTATTTAATTATGTTATTTCAAATCATCAACTCAATTTAATCCAAATCTTTTGTCTCACATTAAGGTCCTTGGCCCCCGTCAAGGGACACTATCTAGTCACATAACTGAGAAAACATCACTTCAATCACTTTGGAAATATTTTAGTATTGCACATATATACATATACATATATTATTATATGTATATGTGTGTGTGTGTGTGTGTATATATATATCATAACAACTTCACTTACATTGAGAAATATGAAATCCCATAACTAATCCACATTCCTAAACAAATGAATTGGATGCCATTCATCTTGTAATAATAATAGAAGAAGCAAACCAGCTCATTGGTTGCAGCTAATATCCTAGTGTGCAACCAACCACCACGCTGGTGACCAACTGCCACATTGGTGGTAGTTAAGTTAATATCCTAGTAATAATAGAAACAAATCATCGCGCTAGTGGCAACTAATATCCTAGTTGCAACCAATCTCCGAGGTGCAGCTAATATCCTCATTGCAACCAACCCCAAGCTGCAAGCAACCAATGTGATACTAGAATGATACCCTTTTGTCACACTTCTACAAAATTTGAACACTAAAAAATGCCAAAGCTACTTTAAAATCACTCCAAATGGCTTCCAATACCTCTCTTCCACTCACGCCTTCCTATACACCACAAAAACCACTAGCTTTTCTCTACAATACTCAGCATTGGGCAATGGTTAGATAATGAGAGGAGCAAATGCAATGCAAAAGTGCACGTGCAACTCCCCAACAACGGTGCCAAAATGTGTAGTCCAGTGGGCAACTCACATGTCATGGGGATGTTGTAGGAATGCCGATGGAGTACTCCTCCAAGCTACTCTAGGTTGAGATCAATGCATGCAAATGCCATCCACTAGTATCACTCTAGTGACTCCCGACTTATTGTATCATGAATCCATAGGTAATCCATAAGGAGAAGAAGCAGAAGTGGAGAAGGGAGAGGAGGAGGAGAAGAAGGGAAGAGGAGAAGAGAACATGGCATTCACGAAAGGCACTTTGAGAAAACAAGAGACAGCTCGATAGAGGAGAAAAAGAGCTTGTATTCCAATGTGTGCAACCAACAAGTGAACCACAGCAAACCATTTGGCCTTTTATACATGCCACCTTTTCAAGGGATGGCCAGTCTTATTCCCTTTATACCAGTCTCTTTCCTCATTCTTTTACAATCATCTTGGGCCCATTTGGATCCGAGGCACAATCCTAGATCTGACTTGCCATTATCCATCAAATGACATTGCCAACAACTAATGTAATTAATAGGGGTGACTTGTTTCAATGTCATGCATGTAAGGACAATATGATTATTAGGTGCCACATATCATGCCAAATGTTATGCATGTAATGACAATATGATTGTTAGGTACCACGTATCATGCCAAATGTTATACTTGTTTCAATTTCATGCATGTAAGGAAAATATGATTATTAGGTACCATATATCATGCCAAATGTTATATTTTCCTTTATAATATCTCTGGAAGAAAACAAGCGACCATTGGCTTCCCCTTGACCCTAATGGTGATGACAATAAAGGCATAAGCTTGCCAATTGATGTTGCTTAGGGAGATGCCAAGAATGTGACCATTACTTCACAATGGACTTTGCAAGAACACCTATTAGTCATGTATTATAGCATGTCAGAGTCCTTCAACTTTATATTAAATGGTCAAAGGTAGGCAGGCATGTAGAGAAGTGCATGCATAGTGCCAATTTCATCCCTCCTGCAAAATCAAAGATAGTAAACAATGTGTTTGACTAGTGCAACCATTAAATTTTGTATTTTTTATAATATTCATGGCAAGGCACTAACAAAAATAGTTGTGTCCATGGCAGTAGGAAAGGATAGCCTTACACCTCTTTCCAGCATGTTTAGATCTAGGAGTCTACTTGGGGATTCAAAGACCCCTATTTTGTCAACAAAAAAAGTTGCCTCTAGAGGCACCATATACAAAAATGTGCATCCGATTGGCAAGAGATCTCTAACTTAGAGAAATTCTATGATTAAGGACAGGGCCAGAGTAGAGCCACTTTGCTGGAGTCAAATCCTTCTCCATAATTATGATTTTCTTTGCATGGACGGCACATAAATTTGTGTCTTCAAAAAGGCCAGCTAGCATTGCCTATGCACCCTCCTGGATTGCCCCCATAGCTCCTATACTGAATTGCATATCTTACTTGTATTCTTGTGCGATATGACATATAACGCATTGGAAAGGACCACTTGGGATTATATTTTTGACAAAGAGCTGAAATTTATTGATCTCCTTGAGTGCCTTTGCATGTAGGTTTTTTTTAACGGCTTTCTTTTGCACCCTTGGTGGAGGCTATATGAGTACCCACACATGGCTCCATGGCCTCTTGTCCACCTTGAATTTATTCCTTCACTCAACCCTTACTTGTTCTTCCTCTTATTGCTAGCATGCCAGTCTAAAAACTTCCCCTTGGTCCATTAAGGGAGATTTACAGTAAAAAAGGGCCTCATAAAGACTTCATTAGGAAAATGGAAAGTTTGCTCATCCTCAACTTAAAAGGGCATGGTGAGATGCAATTAATAACAAGGTTTTACGGTTATTAACGAGTGTCATGCACAACTGCACGGTGTAGATGTGTAAATGTTTGATCTAATGGTTTAAAATCATTGGGCTTTCTGATCCATTGGACCTCAATCTAAAGGTGGGCATGAAATGCCTTTTCTCCACCTTTAAATTTCCTCCCCATCCAAGGGCATACCTGAGCTACCTAATCCTCACCCTGGGATCAACTCACCATCTAAGGGCTTAGCTTCTCCATCGAATTGCATTTAATGAGATGCAAAAAGTCCCACTCCAAGTGGTGAATGCAAAAGACTCTCGTGCCATGCCAAATGTCCACCTTTGGATCAAAGGCTGTGTGTGTGTGTGAAGAGCCTAATGCTAGCCCTTAGATTAAAGCTTCCATCTAATGACCCACACTGCATGCCTTCTTGTAGCCATTGGATGAGATTAGATCCAATGGCCACAGCTTGATGGCCACCATATCATGGTGCAATTATGGAGGCAGGCCTATACAAGCAAGTGGAGGACTACCCAATTTTCTATCTTCTATAGTTGTGGAGCACTTCCTTCTTTTACAATCAACAATATCCATTAGATCTTGTAGATCTAATGGTCCAAATGCAGCCACCATGCAAGTGGGGCACCAGTGAATGTCATGCGCACCACGCAATTAGAACCATTATATCATGCAAGATTAATGGTGGCTATGAAGGAGATAAATGGACACCCTTGATGCTTGCCCTCAATTTGATGGCCAAGATTTCTTATCGAGTGTTAAAGTTCTCCTTTATGATGGTGAAAGTGGGGAAAGTTCTGACAAGAATTCCTTCTACCAATGAGAAGGAGTCATTCTTTAAATGATTGAGCCTCCTCATTGGGGAATTGCTAATATTTTGCGATAAGAGAACGAATTAGCTTTGTAATAAGTAAAGGGCCCTTTTTGGCTCCAAATGTCCCCTAATGTGAGCATTGTCTTTATGATGAGGATGCCTTGGTGTACTCTTCACTCTCACTTATTTGGAAGATTAGGTGCTAGGGCTATTGCAAGAAGAGGTGGTGTTTGGAGAGAGGCATTATTTGCATTGTTAGCTCTACTATTCTTCACCCTATCCTTGTATTAAAGAAGATGAGGAATCAATATAGACTTCCTTGCTATTTGCTTGATCATAGGTTGTCCTCCTGCAAGGTTCTCAATATCCTTTAGATTTCCAAACACCTCTTGCTCTACAATAAGATGATTGTCTCACTGAGGGGAGGGCTGAGAGGAGGATGGAGGATTGGGTCAAAAGGAGTGCTAAGGGGAGGGCCGGCGATATAGGGGGCCATTCTCATTGGCAAGGGAAGGGGATTTCTCATGGGAAGGGGAAGGGTATTTCTTAGGGGAAGGGCAAGGGGATTTCTCATGGGTAGGGAAAGGGGATTTATCAATGGATTTGTTAGTGTTTTAGGAGTGCTCAAAGGAGGTATTTGTGTCATGCAAGGGCTCAATGTGGGATGAGCCCCCTATTGATTTTTTGATGCTAAAGGCATGGTGTCAATTGTATGCACATGGTGCAATAGTAGAAGAGTGGTCCTAGAGGGGTATTGAGTGAGAATATTGTGATTTATCAATGGATTTGTTAGTGTTTTAGGAGTGCTCAAAGGAGGTATTTGTGTCATGCAAGGGCTCAGTGTGGGATGAGCCCCCTATTGATTTTTTGATGCTAAAGGCAAGGTGTCAATTGTATGCACATGGTGCAATAGTAAAAGAGTGGTCCTAGAGGGGTATTGAGTGAGAATATTGTGATTGGATAATTGAGATTGCATAAGCTTATGACTGGCTAGAAGCATTGAGAAGGATGTGATGGATGGTGTACTTTGCTTATTTATGGAGGCACTTATAACAAAATGGTGAAGCATTTGCTTTTGGTCTATCTCTCCTCTTGTCATCTTTGAGCCTCCTTAGCTTTCTATCCTCAACATGTGGTATTAGAGCCTTAGGAGCCTTCCTCTTTCTTGTTGCTTCTAAACTCTATATCTCTTGAGCCATCCACCATTATCTTGGTTTTGTGGTTTCTTGCTTTAACCTGCTACTTAGCTATTGAAGACTTTCATGTTGCTGGAAATAGGTACTTCTTGCTCAATTTTGGTTGTTTCCTCTCCCAAATGCATCAGACTATCTAGTTATCCCATCTTGCAATACCATTCATCTTGTAGGGTGGTTCATATCAATTCATCGCCAATCTTGGATTAAGAACCACATCTCTGCTTCTGACATTCCTCTAGTTGATTCACAATTCTGAAGGCCCTATTTCTTTTGCATGACCTATGCTTTTTTTGCACCATTCTTGTGTGACATCAACCTCTTCCTTAAGAGTGAATTACTACAAGCCCTTGCCATTGTTTTGGAGAATTTTTTTGCTTCCTTGAAGCAATGATAGACCCAATCTCTTTTGTACCTATTTGTTATCATTTTTCTCATTTGCACAACTGTTCAACTTCTATGTTGCAGGCTTCTAGTCATTTGGGCTTGTTGTTCAGCTAGTTATTTTGTTTAGTGCTGGTTGAGAGGAAAAGAAATCACTTGTAATGCTGAGCTACATAGCTATAGAACTTTTTTATATGGACTGAGCTCAAGAATGGACTCCTCATTCAAGCTGTTAGTACAACACTCTAGGTTTTGGCCTATCTGAGCCATTTAGACTTGCAGGTGTGCAACATACTAATAGAATTTCAACAAGAACAGTGGAACCCTCACAGGATGAGCCACGCTTGATGCCAAGAAATGGCATAGAGACTCATCTTTCTTTTGTTTCTCTCCAAACTACATGTGCTAAAATGGTGCCATGAGTAGACAAGAGTGTAGGGAGAGGTTGGGAGGTCCTAAAAGAAGGAAAGGAAAGGATGAAGGCATGCAATATCAGGCATGGAGGAGGAGGAGGAGGAGATGTGAAGCAAGAGCAAGCAAGAGAGAGTAGTAGGCATGGAGGAGGAACAGAACCATGGAGAAGGAGGAGATGAGGAGGCATGGAGGAGGAGTAGGTAGGAGCATGCAGGTGTGAAGGAGTAGGAGGGGGAGGGAGGTAGGGGGTAGGAGGAGGAGGGAGGGAGGGAGGGGGAGGAGGGAGGAGGGAGGGGAGGCAGGGGAGGGAGAGAGATTGGAGCAGGAAGGGAGGAGAGATGGGGAATTTGCAAATTTTGAATTTTGAATTAGTGGCCCTCACTTAGATATGAGAGGTGTAAGAGGCAGGCTTACTTGTGGGCTTAATCCACCTAGGTAGAGGTAGTTAGGACCTACCATGGGGCTTTTCATTAGGCCCAATCCATTCCTTATGAGCAAGAGGTTGAACAAGCTCAACCCATTCCTGATATTCATCAAGAGGCTAAATCCTGACCACCTGAAGAAAGCACAATAGGAGGAGAGGAATCAAAATCCCAGTCAGAGGATGAACCACTCTAGGATGCAGTTTTAATGCTTGGTGAGACAAACCATGCCCTCCATTTCCTGCAAAGATTCCATCAACAAGAGGAGATCAAATACATTGGGATGTAGAAAGTGTATGAAGAATGGCAGCAATTGAGACAACACCATGACATTCTGAAGCATCAAATTATGTTCCTGAAGGAAGGGGTGACCTTTAAAGCCGAAGAACAAAAAATTTTGGAAGGCAGATTTAATGGAGAAGAAAGATGCTTTGGAGAAATTAGTTCGGGAGTACAAAGAGAAATGCAATAAAAAGATAATACAGAGGCCAAGTTGGAGGTTTGAATTATAAAACATTTAAGTTTGAGTAGTGTGCTACATAGAATAAGGCACATAATATTATGTTGAAGGAGCAACTAGTATCCCTCCAACCGGTTGAAGTCCCTCGTTGAGAAGAAATCCAAGATTGTAGGAACATTCACGTCGGATGTGGACTTGGAAGATTTAAAGGCAAAGGTGATAAATTACATGACAGGGTGATCCTAGATTCAGAATAGGCTACTTCATCTTGAAAGATATCCCTTATAGGAGTGGAAACATCAAAAGGAGGGTATCTTCAACGTCTTGTTGCACAACGAGGTCTACCTATTGAGTCAAAAACTTTGGTTGTAGAGAGTTCAAGGATGATAGATTCATTTTCTGTGAGGATTTCGTGTGTTGGATCTCCATATCCAGGCCACCATTTGCAATTATGACACTCCCAGTGGATCTAGATGTTGAGATATTGAGCTCCACTCGTGATATGCCAGGGTGACCATTGTGCATTTATGTCATCGACTTGTCAGCTACAGATGCGGTTGGTACACCGCCCATGAATAATAGCTGGATGACAGCTATCCTTATGTACTCTAGTTCGTGGCTCAGTTAGTATGCCACCTTAGTTAGCCGAGTTTGGTTTGAGACCCAGATATAGGGTTCTTCTATTTCTTTGTACTAGAGTTCTTTTAGCTTTCACAACTAAGAAGAGGAAAACTGTTTTCAGCCTCCACCTTTGTGTGTATTCCCCCATTGTGTATGTGAGAATGCCGCAAGTGAGACTCCTTCCTTCTCTCCCACTATCTTCACATGGTATCAGAGCCTGGTTCGTGGTAAGGAGCTCAAGAAAGCAAACCAAGTTTGCGGTGTCCTGGTAAGAGGACCAGTGTTGCTTTTCTTTTTCGAGTTTGGGAGCAAATCTCTGTAGGTAGCACAGCCGGAAAGTGCAAGAGTGCATTGTCTCAGATTGAGATGCCCTTCGCGGTGTGGCGAGAGGGCAGTATATGCTACGGACAAAGGCAAAGCCCTTGGTGACTTTATTTTTCTGATTGGAGGCCATTTCGGGGCCCGTTTTGGAGGCGGAAGTTCTCCGCAAGCACTGAGAAAAAGGCCCTGTTTTTGCTGTGTGACCACTGCTCTACAGGTCGGTGAAAAGTTGCCATAGAAATTGCATCGTATGCCTGTGCGCAGAGATACTGGGAGTTACAGAATCATCCTTATTGCCTATTGATGCAAAATTGTCACTAGGGAGTGACTGTGTGGTCAAATACCACTTTCGTCAGTTTTGCAAATTTGCCTGTGTGAGGCAGAAGCTGTATTTTTTGCAGTGATAGAATATTTTGCAGTGTTTTGTAATGGCGTCTGATTATCTTTCACAGATTTTCACTGAAAAGCTTGACAAGAACAACTTCCAAGCATGGAAGTTTAGAATGATGAATTTCCTATAGGAAAAGGCTATTGGGAGTTCATTACACGAAATGAAGAAGAACCAGTTCTTCCTAATGTTCCCAATCAACAGGAAATGCAGGCATTTAAAGGACGGCATGAGAGAGCTAGAAAAGTTATGTATCGGGTGTCTATTAGTATTTTAGATTCTATGATTGTGCATATTCGCAAGCCAGGAAAATGCAGCTCAAGCAGGAGTTGCACAATGTGTAGAGAGAAAATATGAGCATCAATGACTACCACATGAAGGTGAAGAAAATTGCAGATGCACTTGCTTCCATTGGGTCACCAGTGGAAGATGATGATTTAGTTTCTGTGACCTTGAATGTTCTAGGAAAGGATTATGCACAGTTCCGAACATCCATTGCCGTCCGTGAAAAATTTTCTGATTTTGAGGAGCTGTTTGCTCTTCTAATTTCTGAAGAGCAGAGAAATGGTGGTGCATCTTCTTCAGGAGGAACTTCAAAAGAAACTATCTTCTACTCAAATATGCTAGAAGAGGTAGAGGCAGAGCTAGAGGAGGCCAATCTGGAGGTCGTGGTAGAAATCAGAATATGCAGCAAACTCAAGAAAACCAGTCCTATGGAGGAGGACGTGGTAACTCTAGAGGCAGGGGGAGCCAAAGAGGTCGTGGTGGATGGCAGAGAGGCCAAAATGCAAACAGCAATGTTGAATGCTACTATTGTGGTAAAATGGGTCATATGGCTAAAGACCGCTACAAAAAGCAGAATGACATTATGAATGGAAAATTGCAGCAAGGCAATTATGCATCCTCTAGTAGACAGGGTGATGACAGAAATGAGCATTTGTTTATGGTGCAGCACATGACCAATTCTGTGACAAGTGCAGAAGAAAGTAATGATGTGTGGTATGTTGACTCAGGTGCATCAAACGACATGACAGGTCATGCAGAATGGATGCAGGATGCAAGGAAAATAGAAAGACCAGGATTTGTGGAGATTGGTGATGATACTGCACATCCTATTGTGCAGATTGGTAAAATTCCTTTGTCTATGCAGGATGGGAAAAAGAAATACTTGTTTGATGTATTTCATGTCCCGAGCATCACCAAGAACCTAGTTTCTGTTGGTCAAATGGTTGAGCAGGGCTTGTAGGTCAGATTTAATCCTCATGGATGCTTTGTTGAGGATATGAAAAATAACGGTCACTTGATAGAAAAAGGAAAGAAGAAGGGCAGGATGTTTACATTGGATGCGGACATGCCTGAATTGAGTGCAGCAATGTTTGCACATGGGACCGGTGTAGTTGCAGATATTGATATCTGGTATAAACACATTGGTCATGTTAATGTACATCGACTTAAATCAATGCAGGCCCAAAATATTGTTGCAGGATTGCCTAAATTCAAGGTTGCAGAAATGCATAAGGTATGTGAAGCGTGTCAATTTGGAAAACAGGCAAGGAAACCATTTCCTAGACATGTTCAAGAGAGTAGGAAGCCATTGGAATTAATCCACTTTGATTTGTGGACTACTAAAGCTGCATCTATTGGAGGCTATCATTATTTTGTCACTTTTATCGATGACTATAGTAGAAAAGTTTGGGTGTATTTTATGAAAAAGAAAAGTGAAGTATTTGGGCATTTCAAAGCTTTCAAAGCTATGGTTGAAAAAGAAACAGGCCTGCAAATAAAATGCCTAAGGTCAGATGGAGGGGGAGAGTACCTCTCAAATGAGTTTGCAAGGTTCCTGCAGGAGCATGGCATAAAGTAGCAATATTCATGCAGTCATACCCCATAGCAAAATGGACTTGTAGAAAGGAAAAACAGGCATATTGGAGAAGTATCTCATGCCATGCTAAATGAAAAAGACCTACTAGATTATTATTAGGCTGAAGCAGTTGCTACATCAGTTTACATAATGAACAGGACTCCCATTGCAACAATACATGGCATGATGCCAGAGGAGATGTATACTGGTAGGAAACCAGATATTTCTCATTTGAAAATTTTTGGTTGCATTGCTTATGTTCATGTGCCAGATGAGTTGAGGGCCAAGTTGGGATCCAAAAGCTGAGAAGTGCATCTTTATTGGTTATTCTTTGTAGCAAAAAGGGTATAGATGCTATAACCCTTCTACTCGTAAGTTTACAGTGAGCAGAGACGTTGTTTTTGATGAGATGAGCAGCTAGTATAAACTAGTAAATGTGATTGATGATGTAGATGCACAAAATGGTAATGCTACACAGAATTTACAGCAGCAATTTCAAAATATTAGTGGACCTGTAGTGTCCTCTAGTAGTGGTTCACATACTTTGCCATGGATAGGCAGATTGAGATCAAGAGAATCTCCTCAAAGCAATGTGAATAGTGGTATGTAGGTATCACGAAAAGGAAAAGAGAAGGTAGATCAGCCCATGTTTGATGTGAATGCAGGTCACTCTTATGTGGATGGTGAATCCAGTGGCTCAGAATAGAGCATTGATGATGAGTTGGGTATTCCTTCTGCTATTACACCTGGAGTAAGGAAGACCAAGGATGTTTTGAGAGCACCTAGAAGTGAGCCTATTTTGCGCAGGTCTACCAGAGCTAGGTATCCTATGGATAGGCTGAAATATGATGGATTTACAGCCATTCACTATGCCTATATGGTCAAAGTGATACAGGAACCAGAACCCACCTGTTTTGAGCAAGCCATGGGAAAAGAAAAATGGGAGAAAGCCATGGATGCCTTGGAAACAAATGCTACATGGGAATTGGTGCCTTTGCCGAAAGACAAGAATGCAATTGGCTGTAAGTGGGTTTATAAGGTGAAGCACAATGCATATGGTTCTGTGAACAGATACAAGGCAAGATTAGTTGTCAAGGGGTATGCACAGACATATGGCATTGATTATGAAGAAACATTCAGTCCAGTTGCAAGGATGGAAACCGTAAGAGCAGTCATTGCTATGGCTGCATCAAAGGGATGATCTTTACATCAGATGGATGTAAAGAATGCCTTCTTGCATGGTGATTTGCAAGAAGAGGTCTTTATGGAGTAGCCACCAGGTTATGTTCATGTTGTTCATCCTGAATTTGTTTGCAGGTTGAAGAAAGCCTTGTATGGCTTGAAGCAAGCACCTAGAGCATGGTCTGACAAGATAGGATAGTATCTTGTCACTATTCGCTTTCAGATTTCCAAGGCAGATTTCTCACTTTATGTGAGAAAAACAGAGAAAGGTATTATGCTGCTTGTCATTTATGTTGATGATTTGATCATCACAGGTGATAGTGATGAAGATATCCTTCATGTGAAAATGCTATTGAAGCAGAAGTTTGAGATGAAGGATTTGGGAGAGCTGTGTTATTTCTTGGGCATTGAGGTGATTAGATCACCAAGTGGGATACGGCTCTTGCAGAGGCAGTATGGATTGGACATGCTGTCCAAATATGGGATGACAGGCTGTAAGCCTATTTCAGTTCCTTTGGAGCAGAATGTGAAGCTGAGCGCAGATGCAGGTGAGCTTCTGGAAGACCCTACTATGTACAGACGCATAGTAGGAAGTTTGATTTATATGACTAGTACCAAGCCAGATTTGAGCTATGCTATTGGATTGGTAAGTCAGTTTATGCAGGCTCCAAGGAAACCGCATTTGGATGCGGCTAGATGCATACTCAGGTATGTGAAGTCCACATTGCAGTATGGACTATTTTATGAGGCTGGGGTTCAGATACAGTTGCATGGATACATTGATGCTGATTGGGTTGGTAGTATTTCAGATAGACGATCTACTAGTGGATATGTGTTCTCCTTTGGGAGTGCTGCAATCACTTGGAGCAGCAAGAAACAGCCTACAGTTGCCTTGTCGAGCACATAGGTTGAGTACAGGGGTGCAACAATGGCTACATGTGAGGTAGCTTGGTTGCATAAGCTACTTTATGATAGGCATCAGTCTATAGATGGGCCAGTTGTCATTTATTATGACAACATGAGCAGTATACACTTGGCAAATAACCCAGTCTATCATGCTAGAACAAAGCACATTGAGGTGCACTATCACTATGTGTAGGAGAAGGTTTTACTAGGTCTTATTGATCTAGTTTATGTCAGCACAGAGGATCAGGTAGCTGACATATTCACGAAGGCATTGGGCGCAGAGAAGCTGCGCAAGTTCAGAGACCTGCTTGGTGTGCAGGATTTGGGATTGAGCTCGAGGGGGAGTGTTGAGATATCGAGCTCCACTCGTGATATGCCAGGGTGACCGTTGTGCATTTATGTCATTGACTTGTTAGCTGCAGATGCGGTTGGTACACCGCCCATGAATAATAACTGGATGATAGCTATCCTTATGTACTCTAGTTCGTGGCTCAGTTAGTATGCCACCTTAGTTAGCTGAGTTTGGTTTGAGACCTAGATATAGGGTTCTTCTATTTCTTTGTACTAGAGTTCTTTTGGCTTTCACAACTAAGAAGAGGAAAACTATTTTCAGCCTCCACCTTTGTGTGTATTCCCCCATTGTGTATGTGAGAAAGCCGCAAGTGAGACTCCTTCCTTCTCTCCCACTATCTTCACACTAGAGTGGTCCAAAGCTTCTACTTGAGAAGTTGCTTCTGGTTTTGTGAACTTTTGAAGCTATGGTGAATATCTGTCTACTCCAATGTCTTCATTTTGCCATTTCTTGTGTGAGTGGGATCTCAACATCCGGGCCTCCATTTGCAGAGTTGTCTATCCCATTGAATCTGCCTGAAACATATGTCTACAAAGTTGCTTTCCATTCCATTAAGAATCGAGGAAGTTGTGATTCTCTGTGTTTTTCCATCGTCTCTTTGAAAAAAATTTCTCAAAGCTTCCAAGACCTTCTAATTAATTGCCATGTGGCATTTTGTCTAAGGTTAAGTTTCCTAAGGTTCATTTTTGCAAGTAAATGCAAGGGTTGACTAGCTCTTACTCCTCCTTGGATGAGATTTTGGAGTTGTGGTAGAAGAGGGATATTTGCAGATTGTCTTGTTGAGTTCAGTTATGTAGTGACGTTCATGTTTTGAGACATCCCAGGTTCTATTTTCACTAGCAGTCATTGTCGTAAGGCCATGATTTCTTGGATATACCTTATGTAGATCACCCTGGTTGCACTCTGAGCCATGTGCGCTCATTTGTGGTTTGCATTGGGTTGTAGTGGATGCTTTACAGGCCATTTGGATGCATTGCGATCCTTGTTGGATGCACTGATAGGCCCAAATTGCCTTGTGGGATATTTTTTGGATGGACGTTTAGCACACAGATGCTATTTTATCCTGAGGGACAGCTTTGACATATTGCAGTGGATGCACAAGTTGTGCTATGATCTTTTGGATAGACATTATTAATGCTTTTGCCCATGGATGGTGTTTATGCTTGAGGCATTTGGCTCTTGTTGGCATTATATTTACCATTATTTTGTCATTGTCAGTTGACATTTTCTTTTGGGCTAGATTTGCTCATAACACTTATTTCATTAATTTTGGACGCATATGTCTACTTTTGGACTATTCCTTAAAATCCTTCCCAAATGAAAAGTTTACTTTATGAAACTGTCATTCAAGAATCAAAAGTTTACTTTCTGGCACTATCATTTTCACATAAGACATTTCAAAATATCTCTCTACAATGTTGTACAAATAATGCAAAAACTACTATTAAATCCTAAATTTGTATTTCTTCTTTATAAGAATCATATTCTTTAAATAAAAAATCCGAGTTATTAGTTTAAATCCATGAAAAACCATGCTATTGAGGATTCACAACATTTTAAAAATGTATACATAAGAAACCTGTAAGACTCTTTTTACTTTCAATGCAGAAAACTATAACACTCTTGAATATTCAAGAAATTAAAAGGTTTATATAGACATGAGACTTGATGGAAGCCTCTTTTGTACTCCAAAAAATAGCAATAGCTATGCTTGCAATTTTACATTATCATGTCATAAGTTTTACAACAAATATTGCTCTGGATGAGTCTTTGTACAAAGGATCTCCTATGGCCTTTTCAATAATTTAATTTTTCCTTTACAATGAGTTTAGTACAAATGGGCGATCCAAACATTTGCTTGTTTGAATGTCCTTTTCTATCATGATCACAGAAATGAGCGATCCAAACATTTGCTTGTTCAGAATGTCCTTTCTGTCATCACTTGTCGCTTGGGTGCCATCTTCATTCACTCTCATCTGACAACCACCACCACCTTCACTCTTTCTCGATATTTGAATGGTGTTATCATGGGCATTCTTCATTTGCGCTATCTCCTTCTACTTCCTCCCAGGCGAGCATCTTTGTGAACTCTGTAATGTGCGTAATAATTGGTTGCGGTAATTTTGTTTTGTTTTCTACATCATACCCCATGTGCTTCTTTGTTTTCTTTGACCTTGATTTCCAGGATACTATGACTGTCTCTGTGGAAAGTCTTGTAATTGCTTCATGGTTTGGGACCCATTCCTTTTTCAGACAACTACTATACAATGTACTATTATCTTGGTTCTCCTTCCTGCCCCTTGGCTCATACCATATCGCTGTAAATGTTGTAGCTCTCCCCCGGTCATCCATGCTCACGTCAACTACTTTCGCAACCCAAAACTTCACGTTCTCATGTTCATCATCCGATGGTCGAACTGCAACAAAACAATGGACATCTATGTCTATTTGTGGCATAAAATCTCTCTTCTTGGGTCCACAATATGGATGTGGGAGCAACGATTCGAACTCATTTTCAAAGAGACCACATGCTGGGACGCAAGTCATTACCAACATTTGGCCAAAATAAAGGCCGTTCTGCCTTAATATCATCTTCTCGCATTTTTGCAAGGTCCTTTATCAATTGGTAGGTCTTGCTAATTACAACAGTAGTGTGTTCCTTCCAAGAGGGCTTCCAATCAGGAAATCTCCGGAGCATTTCCTCTTTGTATGCAATAAAAGCTTTTAAGCCTTCTATTTCACCTTTGGATTTCTCGCTGAATTCTTTTATAGGAGCCCATGTTGGATGCATTTCTTTGCTCGGGATTGAAGTTAAGAGAGAGTAAGGTTCTTCAGGTTCCCATTTTGTATCAAGAGAATAGTGTTGCCATTGCATCACTGGTTTTTCATCCTTTACGAAAAATCAAAAATAGTGTGGAGCGCTATGACCAGGGCATCACCACCTTTTTGTATGAAAGGTAGAATAAAGCTCTTCCAATCATACATCCTCTCAACCATTGAGCATATTGTTCCTTCCTTACGGCCACCAACTTGCCTCCCACATTTTCTTATCAAGTCATCCATTGTCTCCATGTCCTTGTGTTTTAGTTCTCTTGAAACTGTGCTAAATACCTGATCGATATCCTCATGTGTGTGCCCAACCAACAAAAACCCAACTTCAATCTCATTGACGATTCTATGAGCGATTAGCATTGAGCAAAATGCAAAGAAGAGTACATTCTTATTCTCTCATGCACAATTGTCTGCTTGTACTCTCAAAGTTGCTGGTAGGCGACCTTTTTCTGCATGTACATTATGAATTGCCTTCATAACGGATGTTACAACTTGATTGCTATCGTGTAGATGCAAGGAATCAATCCATATGTCTGCAAAAAACTTCAATCCATGCACTAACACTCCACATAGATGTGTCTTTAAAAAGTATTTGCCTTGTAGCTGAGGTGGAGTGTTAACGAATCGAGGTAATGTTGTTGTATTTTGATCCATACCATCTACAATAATGCACATGTACTCATTTGGATGAGAAATAGCTTGCTCCTTCCAAAATGCATATTTTATTCTAGAATGTCGAACAAGTCCATGATGAAATTCTCTCTTTCTTTTGTAAGCTTCTTTTTGTTCTGGAGATGTTGCACTCTCAAGTGCTCGCTTTAGATCATCACAGTCGTTGCACTTTGACATTTTTTGCCTCTTTGGGATTTTAACATGTCCAAAGCTTTTTTTCGAAAGAGTATACAAAGTATGAAAAGACGCCGGTGCATGCCCTCTTTGCCTCTGTGTTTCTCCAATAGAGTTAAATACTTCTTTTTTGGTCAAACCTATCGGAAGATGCATTTCTGATAGGTGGGGTTGCGGTAAAGCATTTTCATAAATGTAATCTTTCAAAATTGCTGTTGCCGCAACCGTTGAGGCTCTTGTTTTGGGCCTTCCTATGTTTCCATGAATGTTAAATTTAACTCCATACTTTGCTTTATTAGCCAAATTCCAATATGTGCCATGTGATAATCCTGTAATAATGCGATATGCATTATTGCATATACTTTTTCCATTTATAAGAGGCCTTATTTGATGTCCTGAACTTCGCCTTCTCTTATCATTTACAAGAAAGCAAGACAATCTCGTGAGTAGGTATTCATTTCTTCTGCTTCCTTTCCTTTGTTTGCTAGACATGTTCTCTACAACCCTTGATGTCATGTAAGTTAATGGATCGCATACATGTATGCTTACAGCATGTAGATCGCATTGCTTTTAGCATAACATCTTCATTCATTACTCTTATTCTCTTTGGTTGCTTTTCTGGATCTGCCTGCACTCGTTGTCTTTTCATGCATCTGTATGTCCGTTTTGGGACCTTCTGTACATTCTTATTTGGATTTGTGTAGTTCTCCTTGTAAGATTTATTTGTCACGTTGTTTTCATGAGATGTTGCATCCTTGATCTTATCACTCTGACAGTCAAATACTGAATATTCCTTTGTTGATGTCATCCTTGCTTTTGATACATTCGTCAAACCATTTGTAACATTTACAAGTTCACAATCAAAGTCAAACACCGAATAGTCCTTTGTTGATCTCATCCCTACTTTTGATACAATCGTAGAACCACTTGTCACAATGGCATTAGAGTGTCCCGAATGATCTTCAAACTCATCTATTCCTGAGAGAACATCACTCATTGATGCACTTTCTATGGATTTCATAACTCCATAGTCAGTGGTGATAGAGTGTCCAGAATGATCTTCAAACTCATCTATTCCTGAGAGAACATCACTCATTGATGCACTTTCTATGGATTTCATAACTCCATAGTCTTGAAACTCCTCTACTCCAGAGAGAACATCACTCATTATACTATCGTGCATGATTTCCATAATTCCATAGTTACCTGCTTTGACTCCAAGAACTTTATCAGTATCCATGAAGCCATCCATGCTTGAAAATATAACACTTTTGACATCTTTGCCCAAGTTCTCAATGTGCATGAACTCATCCACCCCGGATAAGGCATCACTTGTGAAATATTTTTCTTTCTCGGTACCAATGAACTCATCGACTTCTGATAAGACATCAGTGCTATAGTTGAGTGCATTGGAATCATCCATCTCTGAAGGAATAGAGCTTGGTACATTGGCATATTCTTTCAATTCTTTGATGTTGTAGTATACATTATGTTTATCATTAAAAACCACATGCCGAGTCTTTCCAATCTTTAAAAATTGCATGCTCCATCTCAAATCCTTACCTACCTCATAGTAGGGACCATCCAATGACATTGAGTTATCATCCATACCATCATCAGTAACTTTTTGAATTCTCATCTGCACAAATGTCCAGTGTTCCACTTGTTCAAATCCCAAGACTTGACCTTCTGCTACATACTTATTTGCAAATGATAACATTTGTAAAATACCTCCCACTCTAAAATCCAAAGATATGCACTTTGTATTCCTGATGACATGTGTTGGATAAGTCTCATCTCTGTCCCATGCAATAAATGCTTTGTTGGAAGTATTATAGGGCATAACATCTCCAAGGATTTCCATATCCCCACACTTATGCTTTAGCTCAACATGTGCACTAAGAATCCTTGATACGATAACCGCCACCTTATCTTCGCAAGGTCTTCTAAAGTGACAAATAGAATTTGGATCACTTTCATGGATTGTAGCAAATGCAACTACTTCTCTTTTGCAACATAAAATCACCTCCATCCCCGGAATGAATTTTGTAGCCATCTCCTTTGTGAGTTTCCTTTGCAAACAAGCTGTAACAACCATTATAAAGAACATTAGTCTCTTCTCAATAATCTACTTTATTAATGATTTAAAAATCTAGAATTGTTGAAAATTTAATTAGACACTAACCAATAACAACCGTAAACCAATAACAACCCTAAACCCTAAACCCAAAACCGTAAACCAAAACAACCCTAAACCCTCAACCCTAACCAATAACAACCCTAAACCCTAAACCCTAAACCCTAACTCCCAAACCCTAGACCCTAAACCCTAAACCCTAAACCCTAACCCCCAAACCCTAAACCCTAAACCCTAACCCCCAAACCCTAAACCCTAACTCCCAAACCCTAAACCCCAAACCCTAACCCCTAACCCTAAACCCTAACTCCCAAACCCTAAACCCTAAACCCTAAACCCTTAACCCTAACCCCCAAACCCTAAACCCTAAACCCTAACCCCCAAACCCTAAACCCCAACTCCCAAACCCTAAACCCTAAACCCTAACTCCTAAACCCTAAACCCTAAACCCTAAACCGTAACTTTTTCCAAACCCTAAACCCTAACCCCCAAACCCTAAACCCTAACTCCCAAACCCTAAACCCTAAACCCTAAACCCTAACTCCCAAACCCTAAACCCTAAATCCTAAACCCTAAACCACAAACACCTAAACCTTAAACCCTAACTCCCAAACCCTAAACCCTAATCCCCAAACCCTAAACCCTAAACCCTAAACCCTAACCCCCAAACCCTAAACCCTAAACCCTAAATCCTAAACCCTATCCCCCAAACCCTAAACCCTAAACCCTACCCCCTAAACCCAAACCACCAAACTCTAAACCCTAACCCCCAAACCCTAACCCTCAAACCTTGAACCCTAAACCCTAACTCCTAAATCTTAAACCCTAAACCCTAAACCCTACCCCCAAACCCTAAATCCAAACCACCAAACCCTAAACCCTAACTCACAAACCCTAAACCCTAACCCTAACTTACAAACCCTAATTCCTAACTCACAAACCCTAAACCCTAAACCCTAACTCACCAAACCCCAAATCCTAAACCCAAACCACGAAATCCTAAACCTTAAATCCTATGAGTGTTTTCAAGTAATCATTTATTTAAGTGATAGTTTTAATTAGAATTCATAAGTAATAGTGGAATTGATAGTTGGGAGGGTGGTAGTGGGAGAAAGGGAGAGTGGGAAAGTGGAGAAAGGGAGTGTGGGAGGGTGGTAGTGGGAGAAAGGGAGAGTGGGAGAGGGAGTGGGAATGGGGGCGGTGGGGGTGGGGGTGGGGGTGGGAGGATGGGAGTGGGAGTGGGAGAGGGAGTGGGAATGGGGCAGGTGGGGGTGGGGGTGGGAGTGGGAGAGGGAGTGGGAATGGGGGAGGTGGGGGTGGGGTGAGGGTGGGAGGATGGGAGTGGGAGTGGGAGTGGGAGGGGTGGGGAGTGGGAGTGGGAGGATGGGAGTGGGAGAGGGAGTGGGAATGGGGGAGGTGGGGGTGGAAGTGGGAGGGGTGAGGTGGGAGGATGGGAGTGGGAATGGGGGAGGTGGGGGTGGAAGTGGGAGGGGTGGGGTGGGAGGATGGGGGAGGGAGTGGGAATGGGGGGGTGGGAAAATGGGAGTGGGAGTGGGAGAGGGAGTGGGAATGGGGGAGGTGGGGGGGTGGGAAAATGGGAGTGGGAGTGGGAGAGGGAGTGGGAGGATGGGAGTGGGAGGGGTGAGGTGGGAGGATAAGGGTGGGAGAATGGGAGTGGGAGTGGGAATGGGAGTGGGAATGGGGTGGGGAGGGGTGGGGGTGGGAGGATGGGAGTGGGAGTGAGAGGTGGAGGTGGGAGGATGGGAGTGGGTGGGAGAATGGGAGTGGGAGTGGGAATGGGGGAGGTGGGGGTGGGGTGAGGGTGGGAGTGGGAGGGGTGGGGTGGGAGGATGGGAGTGGGAGAGGGAGTGGGAATGGGGAAGGTGAAAGAATGGGCGTGGGCGTGGGAGTGGGAATGGGGGAGGTTGGGTGGGAGGATGGGGGTGGGAGTGGGAATGGGGTGGGAGGATGGTAGTGGGTGGGAGAGAGAGAGAAGATAATCTAATAGAGAGGCCAATGGGAGAGGAGATAATGTGATAGAAGGACCAATGAGAGAGAAGCACTTAAAACCCTAGTTTTTCTTATATATACTCTCCTTCTCTCATTGTTTCTCTCATTTCAACAAGGAAGAGCAAGAGGAGAAGCAAAAAGAGGAGGAAGAGCAAAAGCAAGCACAAGCAAGCACAAGCAAGCACAAGCATAGATCTCAACTTTTTTCCAGGTACTTTTTTTAAAATTTGTATTCTTTGAAATTTTATTATAGAGAGAGAACTTAGAGAGAAAAAAGTGAAGGAAAGACTTTTAGAGAGAGATTATAAGAGAGAGAGTCTTGCTGCCTCGGCAGCAAAAGAGAGAGAGAGAAAGAGAGAGGGGGAGAGAGGAGAGAAGGGGGGGGAAAGAGAGGGGAGAGAAAGGGGGGGGGAGAGAAGGGGGGGGGGAAGAGAGGGGAGAGAGGGGGGAAGCCGCTGCTCGCGGCAGCGCGAGAGAGAGGGGGGGGAGAGAGAGAGGGGGGGGAGGCCACTGCCGCGGCAGCAGAGAGAGGGGGGAGAGGGAGGGGGGGGAGGGAGGGGAGGAGAGGGGAGAGAGAGAGGGGGGGCCGCTGCCACGGCAGCGAGAGAGGAGGGGGGGGAGAGAGAGAAGGGGGGGCGCGGCAGCGAGAGAGAGGGGGAGGGAGAGAGAGAGAGGGGGGGCCGCTGCCACGACAGCGAGAGAGGAGGAGGGGGGGAGAGAGAGAAGGGGGGGCAGCGAGAGAAAGGGGGGAGGAGAGAGAGAGAGGGGGGAGGCCGCTGCCGCGGCAGCAGAGAGAGGGGGGGGAGGGAGGGGAGGGGAGGGGAGAGAGAGAGGGGGGGCCGCTGCCGCGGCAGCGAGAGAGGAGGGGGGGAGAGAGAGAAGGGGGGGCGCGGTAGCGAGAGAGGGGGGGAGGGAGAGAGAGAGAGGGGGGGCAGTTGCCGCGGCAGCGAGAGAGGAGGGGGGGAGAGAGAGAAGGGGGGGCCGCTGCCGCGGCAGCGAGAGAGGAGAGGGGGGGAGAGAGAGAAGGGGGAGCGCGGCAGCGCGAGAGAGAGGGGGGGAGAGAGAGAGAGGGGGGGAGGCCGCTGCCGCAGCAGCGGAGAGAGGGGGGGAGAGGGAGGGGGGGGAGAGGGAGAGAGAGGGGGGGAGAGAGAGGGGGGGGAGAGCGAGAGAGGAGGGGGGGAGAGAGAGAAGGGGGGGTGCAGCAGCGAGAGAGAGGGGGAGGGAGAGAGAGAGAGAGGGGGGGCCGCTGCCGCAGCAGCGAGAGAGGAGGGGGGAGGAGAGAGAGAAGGGGGGGCAGCGAGAGAGAGGGGGGGGAGAGAGAGAAAGGGGGGAGGAGAGAGATAGAGGGGGGGAGGCCGCTGCCGCGGCAGCAGAGAGAGGGGGGGAGAGGGAGGGGGGGGAGAGGGAGGGGAGGGGAGGGGAGAGAGAGAGGGGGGGCCGCTGCCGCGGCAGCGAGAGAGGAGGGGGGGAGAGAGAGAAGGGGGGGCGCGGCAGCGAGAGAGAGGGGGAGGGAGAGAGAGAGAGAGGGGGGCCGCTGCCACGGCAGCGAGAGAGGAGGGGGGAGAGAGAGGAGGGGGGAGAGAAAGGGGGGGAGAGAAAGGGGGGGGAGAGAGAGAGAGGGGGGGAGGCCGCTGTCGCGGCAGCGGAGAGAGGGGGGGAGAGGGAGGGGGGAGAGGGAGGGGAGGGGAGGAGAGAGAGAGAGGGGGGCCGCTGTCGCGGCAGCGAGAGAGGAGGGGGGAGAGAGAAGGGGGGCGCAGCAGCGAGACAGAGGGGGAGGGAGAGAGAGAGAGGGGGGCCGCTACCATGGCAACGAGAGAGAAGGGGGGAGAGAGAGAGAGAAGGGGGGGAGGCGCGGCAGCGAGAGAGAGGGGGGAGAGAGAGAGAGAGGGGGGGAGAGGAGGGGGGACAGAGAGAGAAGGGGAGGGGGGCCGCTGCCGCGGTAGCAAGAGAGGAGGGGGGGGAGAGAGAGAAGGGGGGCGCGACAGCAAGAGAGAGGGGGAGGGAGAGAGAGAGAGAGGGGGGGCCGCTGTCGCGGTAGCGAGAGAGAAGGGGGGGAGAGAGAGAGAAGGGGGGAGGCGCGGCAGCGAGAGAGAGGGGGGAGAGAGAGAGAGAGGGGGGCCACTGCTGCAGGGAAAGAGAGGGAGGGGGGGAGAGAGAGAGAGAAGGGGGGAGGCCACTGCCACGGCAGCAAGAGGGAGAGAGGGGGAGAGAGAGAGAGGGGGGGAGGCCGGTACGCGAGAGAGAGGGGAGGGGAGAGAGAGAGAGGGGGGAGGCCGTGGCAAGTGAGAGAGAGAGTGGGGAGAGAGAGTGGGGAGCACAAGTGAGAGAGAGAGAAAAGGTGAGGAGAGAGTGGGAGAGAGAGAGAGAGAGGGGAAATGAAGAGGAGGGGAGAGAGTAGACTAAGATGAGAGGAAACGTAGACTAGAGCAGAGAGGAAAGAGAGAGAGAGAAGAGTGAGAGAGATGGACGAGAGATGAAAATTTAGAGAGGGAGGACACAAGAGAAAGTACGATCGAGATAGAAAATCTTACCAATGAAGAGGAGAAATGAGTGGGCGAATCGAGAAGAGATAAAGGAGAGATGTTTTGATGGAAGAATTTGGGAGCTACGATCAATGAGGCATATGAGAGGAGATTGGTGTGTGATTTAGTCGAAACTTAAACAAACAAAACTATAAACCTTGGTGTTTGATGAAAATTTAGAGAGGAAGGGCACAAGAGAAAGTATGATCCAGATAGAAAATCTTACCAATGAGGAGGAAAAATGAGTGGGCGACGATCAAGAAGAGATAAAGGAGAGATGTTTTGATGGAAGAATTTGGGAGCTACGATCAATGAGGCATATTAGAGGAGATTGGTGTGTGATTTAGTCGAAACTTAAACAAACAAAACTATAAACCTTGGTGTTTGAAAAGAGAAACGTGTGGAAACTAGAATTTCAAATTTCCCGCCTTTTTTTAAACTATTAATCCTTGTGTTTGAAAAGATAAACGTGTGAAAACTTGAAAATTGTGATAAAAGACAATCTTGTGTTTGAAAAGACAAACGCGTGGAAACTTGAAAAGTGTGAAAAGATAAATGTATGCGAAAAGGAAAACTTGTGGAGACTTGAATTTTAAATTTTTCTTTGTTTTTGAATTTAAAATGAGTTTCACTTTCATTTTCATTTTACTAGTTTAATTTAGACTATAATGCATTTTGTTTTGGAATATAGAAAGTATAATTTTAATTTTATTACATTTTAAATTAAAATTTTAAAAGTAGTTTAACTTACATTCGTTATTATTACTTTAATTTATTTCTTTTTAGGGAGAATTAATATATTCTTCTAGGCAAATATTAAATTTTTAATTTTAAGTCTTATTTTCTTTATTTTACGTTATTTTTTCATAAACTTTAAGTTAAACTACTTTATAGTTTTTATTATTTAAATTCAATTTATTAAGATTTTAACTTCTTATTAATGTGAATGTTCAATTCTTATGAGTTGTAAGTAAATTAGTTTTTGAAAATATAAATTTTATCTTTTTTAAACTCACAACCTTAGTGTATTAAAAAGAATAATGGAAAATAGATTTTTTTTTGCTTTTAATTCGCAACCTAAGGATATTAAAAAGAACAATGGAAAAGAAATTATTTCTTGCTTTTCTTCGCTTCGACGGTTGGTGTAGTCTAGATTAGCATAGATTAGTTAGTTTGTCCTTAGAGGAGAGAACTCCAAAAAAACCAATCAAAGCCATGCTCAAAATTTCCTGACTAGTTCCTAATAGTCCATTCGTTCACATTCGGTTTCACAGTCACAACAACCCTACCATTTAAGCAACGATTAAGGTTTTTAAACTTTCAAGATGATTGAAAGTTGTATCAGTGGACATGACAGATTACAGTTGTGGGAGTTGACAGAGCATTTTACACTTATATCAGTTGCGGGAGTTGACAGAGCATTTTGCACTTATATATGACAGACTTCAAATTTGTATTCAGAGATCATTGTAAATCCTTATTTTTTTTCACATTTATGCTCTAAGCCTTGTAAAGCCTTTTAGGCTATTCCCAAAGCATTTATGCTCTAAGCCTTGTAAAGCCTTTTAGGCTATTCCCAAAGCATGAAACTGATACTTATATGATTGGGAAGAATAAAAACTTGAGGTGTATTAATGGGACTCATTGTACTTTTGATTTTTCAAAGTAATTGTAGTTTGTCAAAGTACCTAAAATTTGTGTTGTGCTTGAATATAGGATGGATCTTGAGGCTACAGCATTTGTCAATGGTATGACACTGAAATACAATGGAAGAATTTATGCCCCAAAGGACTTCACAAACTGGACAGTTGTTGACACAACAAAGAAAGCATGGTTCTTGGTCTTAAGTAAAGGAAATCTCATTCTAGTGATGACAAAGAGAGAGTTGGAGAAAGATGAGTGGGCATCAAATGTATCTTTCTCAAAGAGCAATTTGATTCAAGGGGGCACCTTAGTAGGAATAAAAATTGAAAAAGATAGCAGTACAATGATGATTTACACAAAGTCAAGAATGAGCAACAGATCGTTTCTTCTTTCTAAGAAAGATGCAATGCACTTTGTGATGCCGCCGCCAAAAGCACCTAGATTTCCTGAATTGGTTCCTACATTGGAGATCCTTCAACATGTGTGGGAGGAATTTCCCATTGAGGAAGCAAGAAAAATGCAGTCAAAGATTATCCTTGAATACTTTCAGGGTGTCATCAAACAAGGTTCAACTTCATTGGAGGGACCTAAGGTGCAAGAATCCACACATGAGAAAGGAAGTGATGAGACACGCCATGTAGACCTAGTTTATGGTAATATTAACAAATGAGAGAGGAAGTGGAGTGGATGAGACAGAACACATTGTAGCAATGGATGAGGGTCTTGTACACGTGGATGCTTACAAGGGATCTACATCTGAGACAGGAATTGAATTGGTGGAGACCGGACATGCACATGCATCTCAGACAAAAATTGAATTGAGTGAGACATGACATGCATCAGATAAGACAGGACATGCACACACATCTCTTGTTCATGGTATCACTCACTTAGATGGTGTAACTCATGAAGTTGATGAAATAACAGAACAAGTGAAGCCCTTAAGTATACCTGAAGTTGAGGCAATAGAAGAAGAAGTAGGGCGATCTAAAGCAGTTCACATTGAGCCCCTAAAAAATAAACCTCGACGTCAAATGCAAAAGGCAAGTACTTCACGAGCTACAGTTCCAAGTCCTATAATTGGAAAAAGAGGTCGTTCATATACAAAGAAAGGGCAAAGAAGAGAAGAGGAAGAACATGAAGAGGATGTGGAGGGTCTTGAAATGGAGTCAAATCTAGAAGCAGAAATGTTATCAATAAAGAACCTAAATATTCGCTTGAATGAGGCTGTGACAGATGAGGATCCAGGATATATATGGGGCCTGAAGACTCAAGTTATACATGCTTCAACAGTGGTCAAAGCAAGTGTCTTCACCAACAGCAGGACCTTAGATACAGCCTATGCTGAAAAGATTTTTCAGGCTTTGATTGATGGAAAAAAACCAGTTGTTTCTAATTTGGTACTCCGTCCAAGAACATTTTGGCCAGTCATGGGAGATTATAGTCAATCCATCAATTTCTCTCAGCCTATATATTTTGAGATGCAATTCACTAAGTTCCTCGGAAAACAAGTTCCTCACTTCAAGAAGGACAGAGTTCAGTGAATGATCCAGAACGACATATAAGGGATGCCAAGAGAAATTTCTTAGCTCATTGTACATTTGAGGCAATAGATGGTCAGCACTATGCCTATGCTTGTAATGAGTGCTCTAGAGATGCATACAAGAAATGAGAAATTACTTATCAAACCTTCGCGAGTGTGCCTCAATTTCACTACTATTCTGCATGCATTTGTATCTTCAAGAACAAGAAAAAATATTTGATTGAGTCGGAAAGACTTAATCATGACATTTATGCACTATGAAAAATCACCTCCAGTTCAGAGATGTTGTTCAAAGCTAGGACCATATGGAAAACTTTTAATTCTCCTTTGACCACTCTCAAAAGAACTGCAACTAAAGTGGAAGCGGATAATCTTGTTGACTTCTACACATGCTTGAGTGCCATTGTACCAAGGGGAAAGCAGGAAAGAGCAGAGGTGATTACAAGCTTTAAGACAGTAAGGGATAGGTATCAAGACTACACAAGCATACTTTTCCATAGTGATGAAGTTTTTCATCAGATCAAAGACGTGTGTCTTGCATGTGAGAAAGGAGATGTCACATATGAGGCTCCATCATTGATTAAAGAGAAGGCAAAGAAGATTGAGAAAAAAGAGATGACAGCTCGGATGTGGAGGCCTTTAAGAAACTTACTAGACAAATACGCAAGTCTTGCTGCAGAGAAATTAATGTCCAAAGAATGGTTTTTTGGCAAAAAGGATAAAGATCATTGCATGGAAGATTGCATCATCCAACAGGTCAAGCGTGATGCAGTAAAGAGTGCAATTGAATATTTATTGGCAGAAAAAAATATTCCAATTAGCCAATGTAAAATTGATCATAACATTGTGAGGCAGATGGCATCAGCTTTACCGTCAGCTAAATAGAAGGCTTGGGCGCATAAATGGGTGAAGGTAGAAGATGATGGATCTGAAATTACTCCTTCTATGAGAAGTGACATTCCGGAAAATGTGTATGCATATGCACAAAAAGTCATCAATAAGCACACTCTCAGAAAAGAAAAAACTTTGAACAAGGGCTTTTTTTTCATACATGAAATCATTTCAGAGTCTGGAAAGAGTGTTGAGTGCAAGGGAGTTTCATTGAATGATTTTTTGTCCGACGACACTGCTTGGGAGAGACCTCAGCTTTTCTTTGTCTATGAAATATCACCGGATGACATTCGTTAACTCCTTGATAGAATATTACATACCACCATTGGTAGAGTGGGACAATGTAACATAGTCATATTTACTAATAAAGATGACAAGGAACAAATGTCTGCTACCCCCTAGAAAAACAATATGGCAATGAGCTTAAGATTTACAATGGTATATACTCAAGAAAAAGGGACAAGAGAGAATGCGGTCTCAAGATACAGAGTCTAGAAACCTTTTTCTTGTGCATGAAGAGCCCTTACAATGATCACTCCTTACAAAACAATATAAGAGGGAATGCAAAGAGATTGCAACTACTGCTGGAAGAGCATGAAGCTCCAAGTCCCCTCCATCGCAATGCAAATCACTATGAAAGGCCAGCAAAAAGTGATGATCTTTTAATTAGTATGATGGAATTTTTGCTACCGTCCGGATGGGAAGTCACATTGTGTCAAATGGGACATTTGTTTGAAGCTCTTATCAGAAAAGGACACAATGTAAATATTATTGAGAGCCCTGCTTGCTTGGAATACCTTGATACCGTGGCTTCTCTCACAATAAAGTTTGATAAGAAAGGTCCGATCTCACATGAAGAGGATGTTGACATAGAGATGATCATGTATGATGAGAGCAAGAAAGATGATGAAAATGATCAAAGCTCTGGATATGATAGTGAGGACACCAGCGATAGCAAGGAAGCAGAAGAAGATGGATATGACACTGACCTTGCCTCTGAAGGTTACATAAAAAGACCACGAAGATATGTAGAGGTATGAAAACTTATGTTTAATTTTCTTTATTCATTTAAAGGTCTTTTTAAATTTATAATTAATTTAAAATTTTGAATCTCATAATTATTTTATCCTTTTATAGGAGAAGGGAGAGGAGGAGGATGAGGAGGACATAGCTGGAGTAGAGAATATAGAAAGCTCATCTCAAGAAAGCAAAGCTACTCTGGCATCGGATGACTCTAGAAAATAATCATACCTTGCAGCAAATGGAGAAGTCATTTCAAGTTAGGTTTCAAGTTCAAGAACAACCTCTTACTTTTCTATTCGATGAAGAGGACATTTCAATCCTTATAAACTTCAAGAAAGAGGTTAATGACAAGGTCATAATAGCCATCCTCAGGTTTGACACAAACTTTTTACTGACTTTATGCTTTTGTATTTCCATTGGATCAAATGAACTAATATTCTTTTCTTTTTATTGCAGTATGGTTTTACAACAGCTTCCCCTATATATACAAAGATGTGCATATATGGTCGATCCTCTTGTTTCTAGTGTACTTAGCAATAAGCAGAAGACCATAGATGATGTTTTTAAGTGGTTGCAACCTATTGATTTGACTGCGGTGCGAGTTATCTTTACTGCATATCACGAGGAGTGAGTATCAATCCCTACCTAGCTTATCTCTTACATTATGGAGGATTATATCAAATAATAATTATTCTTAATTGATAATGCAGCTTGCATTGGAGCTTGGTAATTGTGGACATCTTAGCCAAGCAATGCTTCTTTGTCAATTCAATAGCATCTATCCATGGCAGTGTGTCAGACTAAGTATAACCTACTTGTGTCATAATTATGTCAATGAGATGCATCCTATGCAATGCGCACATTCATTTATGTTTTCTATTTTGATGTGTAGATCGGCTCGAAAGTTGGTAGGTGCTATAGATGCACTTATGCAAATGGAGGGTGACTTAGAAGATCAAATAGAGTATGTAACATGCCCTGCAGCGAAGCAGAATGATGACCACAGTTGTGGGTGGAGAGTCGGATATAACTGCTTTTTGCTCCTTGCTCAAATTTTTAATTTGAGAGGCGGTGAAACCTCATTGTCGACATATACAGACTTGCATCTATATGCATTTATGTCATCTATCATTAAGGCATTTATTGATAACATGGTGGAGCATCCAGAGGAAACATTGGTTGCTATGCCCATAAGTTGTCCTAATGTAACTGCTGTATTGGACAAAATGGGGAGCTCTTTTGAGGTTAGGGTCATCATTAGCAAGCAACCTCGTGTTTTGACTTTTGGTAGCGAGGAAGTTACAATCCTCTCCGACCCTTTGAAAGAGGCTAATGACAAAGTCATGATGGCCATCCTCAGGTTTGATATGAACATCTCTTGGCTTGATACTTCAATCATTTGATTCAATCTGCTTCTAACATTTGTTTATTTATTGCTGCAGTACGGTTATATCTCACTTTCCTAGATCAGTACAGAATCGCGTCTGTATGCTCGATTCTCTTCTTTCAGCTGTACTTAGTGATACCAAGAAGACAGTAGATGATGTTTGTTCAATTCTACAACCTTTAGACTTGGATGGCATACTAGTTGTCTTTATGCCATATTATGAGAAGTAAGTATCGTCTCAATCTTTCTTTTACTCTCTTATTTATAATATTGTGTCAATTAATACTTAATATTGTGATAAATCTTATCGCTCTTTATTGGTGATGTAGTTCACATTGGAGCCTTATAGTATGGGATCTTGATGACAACCATTGTTGGTTTGTCAACTCATTTACAGGCTTTCACGGGGTGTTCAGGTAAGTTGTCTTTTATCATATCATTATGAACATGCATCTTACTATTTACTACACAAATTCACTTTGTCATATGTCATGATGGACAGGTCTGCAAACAAGTTAGTTTCTGCGATTATGAAAATCAGGGAGCATCAAGACCAACCAAATTTCCAGACACGCCTCGCAGTGGAGCAGAAAGACATGTTTAGTAGTGGGTGGAGAATTGCCTACACCATGTTGTATCTCAATGAAATTTTTGAACATGTCTCAATAGAAGCATATACCAAGCTCGAGCTACAAGATTTTGTGGCTAAGACTGTTCACTATCTAACTGCTACCATTGGGAAACAACATGATGGACTCAATGAAGAACCTGAGGGAGCCAAAGAAAAACAAGAGACAATTCAGTCTCCTTCTGTATCACAGCCTCAAGTAGAAGCATTACAGTCTACACTTGAATTAGAGACTCAATGCATTCTTCCTACACAAGAAGTGGAGACTCAATGTGCATCTACAACATCACATCTTGTAAAGGAGGAAGATATTAAGTCTATCCCGATTGCACCAGAAGTAGAATCTCAATGTACACCATCCACACAAGTAGAGACTCAATGTACTCTTAGAGAATCACAGCCTCAAGAGGACTCATCAGACTCTATTCAGTTGTAAAACATGTAGAAAGAAACATGAGTCCTTGAAGATTTTTATCTTGTTTGTATTGATTAATGATAGTGTTTTTTAAACTTATGTTAAATGTTGCAATACATTAGGATATTTTATGATATTTATTCATTACAATACATTAGGTTTTACTTTTTTGAAAGTCTAATTTATTATGTACAATAAATATCTTATGATGAGAATCTAATAATTATATCATTCTTATGTTCCATCACTTTATTTTATAGATTTCAATGTACTCAAAATCTATAATTTATTATGTACAATAAATATCTTATGATGAGAATCTAATAATTATATCATTCTTATGTTCCATCACTTTATTTTATAGATTTCAATGTACTCAAAATCTATCATCTCACATGTCTCGCATTACGGTCTTGCATCAGCAAGTCTAACTTATATTATATTAAAAGAATATCTCATGATGAGATTCTAATAATTACTAACTTATATTATATTAAAAGAATATCTCATGATGAGATTCTATTAATTATATCATTCTTGTGTTCCATCATTTTATTTTATAGATTTCAATGTACTATCACTGTCTTACATGTCTCAAATGTCTCCCATTATGGTCTTGCATCCCATCATTTTATTTTATAGATTTCAATGTACTCACTATCTTACATGTCTCACATGTCTCGCATTACGGTCTTGCATCTAGTCATCTCAGCCTCTACCAATTCTTTATTCTAAATCTTTCATCCCACATTATGAGTCTGTAGTTCTATAAATCCCCTAGTAGTCATTCATCTTCTATATCTCACCCGCAGCAAACACTTCTTCCACTTTGCTCTTCTTACCTTACTCCTCTCCTCAAGCTTGCTCCTTCCTCTCCTCAAGCTTGCTCCTTCCATCTTGCCCACAGCCTTGCCTCCTCTTCTCAAGCATACTCCTTTCATCTTGCCTTACCTCCTCTAGTTACCTTCCTCACTCTCGTTACCTTCCTCACCTCGTTCGTCTTCTATATCTTTCCTCACTCTCATTACCTTCCTCACCTCGTTCGTCTTCTATATCTCACCTGCAGCAAAAACTTCTTCCACTTTACTCTTCTTACCTTACTCCTCTCCTCAAGCTTGCTCCTTCCATCTTGCCCGCAGCCTTACCTCCTCTTCTCAAGCATACTCCTTTCATCTTGCCTTACCTCCTCTAGTTACCTTCCTCACTCTCGTTACCTTCCTCCTCTCGTTTTTATGGATCTTTTTAAGGTAATCGATTCTGTCGAGCAAGCCATTAGCAGCATCAAAGAATGGATTGCCGAGAACCAAGGAAAGAGAGAGGAGAGAAAGCAAAATCCAGCTCCATTAACCCAGTACGAGAAGGATGACTTTGCTTGTTAGAAGGGCTTAGAGAAGGAAGAGGAAAGAAAAATAAGTATGGCTACTACTGAAATAGATAAATTGCAGTCATATAGGAGAGACTTGATAGACTTTCAAAGTGAGATATCTTCGCGTGTGGCTCGTTATGGAAGATTTTCCCCCAAGGAAGCGCAAGCCATTCGGAATAAACAAAGTGTTATGCAGGAGAAAATTCATCAATCCTTACTTCTCTTCTATAATTTTAACTACATCGATGAGGATGAGATGAGCTCAGCTCTTGAATGGGTTGAATTTAGGCTAAAGACTTGAAAATAGAAAATTCATCAAATTGAATGGCTGTAGTCTTGAAAATAAATTTGCCTTCTAGTGAGAGTCTTATTGTAACTTTTGGTGTAATTTGCCTTCCAATGAGAGTCTTATTGTAACTTTTGGTGTTTTTCAAGACCTAAATTATAAATATTGTGAGAGTTTGCTACTTCCACTTGTAACTTTTGAAAGTGTTTCCTAAACACCATTATAAATATGAAGAGAGTTTACAATTATTGAGCCACTCTTTTTTGTGTAACTTATCTCAGGCTTAACTTTTGAAGGTGTTTATTAACACCATTAAATATTAAGAGAGTTTACAACAACCGAATCTTATTTTTTCATGTAACTTATCTAGGCTGCGTTAAATTTTATAATTTTAGTTTCATGTCCTTAAAAAATATATAAAAAAATGCTTGTTTTTATGTTTTTATATGTGCCTTGAAGATTGGGTTTTTCTTAAATTTTATCTGAAAACTAGTCCAAAAGTATATGTAAAAATGAATTTGTACATTGACAAGTCCAAAATTAATGAAATAAGTGTTTCATATGGATGCATAGTATATGCACATGAGTCAGATGCATCTTAATGCTTTGAGCCTTGAGTTTTGGTGACACTATCCTTCATTAAAGTAGACATATTGGTTGCACTTAGTATTTGGTGTGATTTCTCTTTTGCAGGTACTAGCATTTGGGATTTTGTTTCATTTGCATCATGGCATCCTCTTCCATGTCTGAAAAGGAGTTTTTCAGCATTAGAAATTTTAATGGAAGAAAGTTTTCTTTGTGGAAAGAATAGATAAGGGATGTGCTTATTCAAAAGAATTAGATTAAACCCTTGGCAGGGATTGAAGCTAAGCCTGCAAATATGTATGAGCATGATTGGAATGAGTTGGATGCATTAGCAACATCTACTATTAGACTCATCTTGTAGAGTCATTTTATTTCACAGTAGTAAATGAGCAAACTACGAAAGATTTGTGGAAGAAATTGTGTGCCACTTATGAGAAGGAAACTGCCTCTAATAAAGTTTACCTCATGAAGAGGTTGTTTGAGCTGCAGATGAAGGAAGGGGTTGTAAGAAAACAATATAACGTCTGTGTTCAATAGATAACAGGATCTCATATGCAAGAGAGAAAAGCTGATAGTATGGAGAATCAAAAATTTGATTACTGTAAAACTAATACAATAGATGGCATTGCCTCCCAACCGTGTGCTCCTGTGAGAGAAGCTTCGATGGCATGCTAGAAACAGTAGACGACGGAGGCTGGATGCTAAGGAATTAGGGTTGCTATAGCCAGTGATGAAATGGGCTTCATGGGCGTGCTCTTAGTCACCAGTCATAGTCGGTTAGACCCAATTGAATGACCGACCCAGTCCACCCAAAACGCTCAATTGGGGGTTGGTCTCAAAATAGGCCACCGACCACATGATAGAACCATGGCACAAAATAGAGCAATCCGAGCCATCTGAGATCATCTGGGGCTCCAAACAGGCCCCACAACCCAAGAGTGGGCTGCCCCAGAAAATGCTATGTCTACCCTCAGTGCAGTCAGTCATGGGATGCCTTCTTGCACTTGCATGTAGCCTAGTTGGTAGTGGACCAACTCTATTCAAAGCCGTCTAGCCATCAAGCCACACATGGCCCCCATCTGGTGTCCAAACCAAGACCTATCGGATAACCGAGCTACTCAAATGCCTTCTCCTCATATGGGGGGCTTACACGTAGAGTTAGCTGGTTCTCGCGTAGTTACACGAGAGTGGAGCATTGATATCTAACACCTGCCCTCAATGTCCACCCGCAAGTGAACTTACTTTTTCGGCCCAATGCCAAGTCGATGAAGATGCCTCTCCAGCAAGTCTCTTCCAAGAGCCTTCATGAAGATATTTGTAGCATTCTCTGTAGTCGGACAGTACACCAAGTCAACCTCAATCCATGATGAGCTCGCATACAAAGTGATATTGAATCTCAATGTGTTTTGTGTGAGCGTGGAACACAAGGTTCTTTGCAATTGCCATGCAACTCTGATTGTCACATGATAACTGTGTAGGCTTGTTCTGCACTGCACCCATGTCTCCTAAAATCCTCCTCAACCACACTGCCTCACAAGAAGCAAAACATGCTGATTTGTACTCGGCCTCGGTAGAAGAAAGAACAACTATGGGTTGCTTCTTGCTGACCCATGACACAGCTCTAGATCCAAGTGAGAAACAGTAACCTGTCACTGATCTCCTGCTATCCACGTCTCCTACCCAATCCGAGTCATAGAATCTGGTCAAGATGTTGCCCTTGGTATAGGTGATGCCATAATCAAGTGTGCCTTTGATGTATTTCAGCATCTGCATCCCTGCCCTCCAATGGTTCTCCCCGGGCTTATTGGAAAACTTGCTTAGTACACCAGTCGCAAAACTGATGTTCGGTCGCGTGTTGCACAAGTAAATCAAACTGCCCACAAGCCTTCTGTACTTCGCTTCGTCTACTAGTGGTGATGAATCCTCGTTTGAGAGCTTCACGTCAACCTCCATAGGGATGCCAACTGTCTTGCACTCAGCCATGCCAAATGCCTTTAGTATCTCTCTAGCATACTTCAGTTGTGAGATGAAAATCTGTTTTGGCTCTTGCCAAACTTCAATCCCTAAACAGAAATGCATCAGTCATTTCGAACTCTCTTCCTAGCAAATGCTTTGTCTACAAGATCTTCTCTTCATGGTTCCCTATTATGACAAGGTCGTCCACATAAAGGACCACGATCATACATCTACCTCCTTCTCTGAAGATATACAAATTTGCATCAGATGGGCTCCTCTTGAACCCGTTTTGTAGAAAGTAGGCATCAATCCGCTGGTACCATGCTCGTGGGGCCTGTTTCAGCCTGTAAAGTGCCTTCTTCAGCTTACATACTTTACCTTCTGAACTGGGGATCACAAAACCTGGTGGTTGTTCCACGTATACCTCCTCCTTGAGATCTCCATTGAGAAAGGCAGATTTTACATCCATGTGAAACATGGGCCAACTTCCCTAGGTTGCTAAAGCTAAAACACTGCGAATTGTGGTTAGTCGAGCTATGGGAGTAAAAGTATCCTGATAATCAAAACCATGTACGTGTGCGAATCCTTTTGCCATGAGCCGAGCCTTGTACTTATCCAACGTGCCGTCGGACTTGTACTTGGTCTTGTACACCCACTTAGTGCCGATTACCTTGTGTTTTGGTGGTTGATCTACAAGGTCCCAAGTGTTGTTCTTCATTATGGAGCCATACTCGGATTGCATAGCCTCCATCCACCTATCATCACTCTGTGCCTCTTCAAGACACTTGGGTTCTTCAGCACGGATCACCTATGTCATCAATGCATAGTTGACCAAGTGTTCATGCGCCCTTCTTTGCTCCTCTAATCTCTTGGACCGACGGTGTTCGGATGGTTTCTCCTCAATGGTTGGAGGTTCTCTGCCGTGCAAAAGCTGCTTTACCCACTTCGAGAATGGCCATTGCCATTGTGGTTTTGCAGGCTCTTCTTTCCCTTCTTTATCTTGAATCCTCCCAAGCACTATTGGGGGAGTTCGGTCTGCTGTTGGTGGTTGTACTGGATGGATATCTTGGTCTTGGTTGTCTGAAAAGGAAGCATCCTCCTCCAATTGATGCGGCTGTTCTGAGAAGACCACATCGCGACTTACTATTACCTTCTTGGTAATAGGGTTATAGAGACAGTAACCCTTCGCCTCTTCACTGTAGCCCAAGAAAATAGACTTGTGGCTCTTTGGTTCCCATTTGATCTTGTTAGCATCAGGGACATGCACAAAACAGTCACATCCAAAAACTTTGAAATGTGCAGCTGAAGGTTTCTTACCAGAAAAGGCCTGCAGTGCAGTCATCCCATTCATAGCCTTCGTGTAGCTATGATTCAGAATGTAAACTACCATGTTACATGCTTCAGCCCAGACAGTCTTTGGCAAATCTTTCCCTTTCATCATACTCCTGCCCATTTCGCAGCTGACGTGCATCTTGCGCTCTGCTACTCCATTTTGCTATGATGTATGTGGCGGGGGTTTTTTCCTCGATCCCGTGACGTTTGCTGTAACTTTCAAATTCACTTGATGTGAACTCTCCACCTCTGTCTGATCTCAACTTTTTCACCTTCCTCCCCGTTTCTTTCTCGACCATTACATGCCATTCTTTGAACTTACTAAAAGCTTTATCTTTATTCTTGAGGAAGTATATCCATATCCTTCTACTGTAGTCATCGATCAGCGTCATGAAGTAGTAGGAACCACCCAAAGCTTCCGTCTCTATCTTTCTGCAGAGGTCCGTGTGAACGAACTCTAGAGGAGCCTTTGCCCTGCTGGCCTCTTTAGGAAAGGGCTACCAATGCTGCTTGCCCATCATGCAAGCTTCACATACATCGGGCAGATCTATAATTTCTAGTAGGTCTGCAATCATTCCACTTTTATGCATCTCCTTTAAGGAACTAAGGTTTAGATGACCAAGCCTCTCATGCCACAGCTTAGTGTTCTTCACATCAGCTTGAGCACTAAAAGCTAAGAGTTCATAGATGTTGTTGCACCGTGTACCTTTACCAATGACCTTCCCTTGAAGATCCAAAATCTGTGCACCATTCTTATCGAATTGAACTTTGAGGTCCCGATCTGTGATCGCAGAAATGGACAACAAGTTCCTCTTGATATCTAGCACATAAAGAACATCGAACAATTGTTTTACAACTCCATCTGACTTGAGAGCAATCGTACCTTTTCCTTTTGCTGGACATTTTGCATCATTGCCAACTGCTACCAGGATGTCATTCCCTACCAGATGTAGAGAGGTATACCAATCCTTCCGACTGGTCATGTGGCGCAATGCACCACTGTCAATAATCCAAGGTTCTTCTGTAGGTACATGAACTGCCTCTGTGCAAATCTCCTCAATTGCGATGAACAACTCTACTGGTACTACCTATGCGCTATTGCTAGACTCTTTCTTTACTCTGTCCTTCTCATCTGCAATCTTCTTTCGGCACTCATTCTGCTTGTGCCCTGCCTTGTTGCAATAGAAGCACTTGATCTTCTTCTTTCTCTTTTTTCATCAGAAGAAGATGGGTTACCAGAGTCCTTACCCTTACCTTTCTTTGATCCAACCGAGAAAGCCGAATCTTCTCCAGTCCTCGTCTTTTGATGCATCTCCTCCTGTAGAAGCATTACGCTGAAATCCTCAAAGTTGAGGGGCAGATTTCTGTTCTGCGTATTTGGTGCCATAACAAGATCATCGTACTTTGGTGGGAGAATCCGTATGCACCTTCGTGCTAGATTCTCATTGGTAATGGTGATGCCAATCATAGTCATCTGATCGTGCAGATTCTTCACCCTGGTGATGAACTTCTCTGCCACTTTAGACTCAGACATTTTCTCGTTCGCGAGTTGAGTCTCTAGATTTTGAATCCGCGTCTGATTCATGGTCTCGTACTGATTTTTCAAGACCGTCCATGCCTCCTCCGCTGTGGTGACATGTTGAATTAATGCCATGATGGAATCACTTACACTGCAGACAATAGAACACAGGCACCGGCTTCACGTCCACCCCAGTAGCAGTATCCCAAAGCTCGTATGCACTTAGGACAGTCTTCATCTTGAACTTCTAGAGTGGATAGTTAGTGCCATCCAACTTTTCGCTTTCGCCGAACGGTGGGATTCGCAGTCTTGTGGGCTAGGCCATCTCTCATAATCTGCTCACAAACAGAAACACACTACCAAATCTTCTTGCTAGAGCCCAAGCCCTGATACCATGTAAGAAAACAATACAACATCTGTGCTCAATAGATAGCAGGATCTCGTATGCAAGAGAGAAAAGCTGATAGTATGGAGAATAAAAAATTTGATTACTGTAAAACTGATACAATAGATGGCGCTGCCTCCCAACCATGCACTCCTGTGAGAGAAGCTTTAATGGCATGCTGGAAACAGTAGATGACGGAGGATGGATGCTAAAGAATCAGGGTTGCTATAGCCAGTGATGAAATGGGCTCCACAGGCTTGCTCTTATATAGCCACCAGTCGTAGTCGCTTAGATCCAATTGGGTGACCGTCTGCCCAAAACGACCGATTGGGGGTTAGTATCGAAATAGGCCACCGACCACATGATATAATAGTGGCACAAAATAGAGCATCTAACCTACCATTCGGCCCATCCAGGATGATTTGGGGCACCAAACGGCCTCGCAACCCAAGAGTGGGGTGCCCCGGGAAACGCTTTGTCTACCCTCAGTGCGGTCAGTCATTGGATGCCTTCCCACACTTGCATGTAGCCTAGTTGGCAATGTACCAACTCTATCTGAAGCCGTCCAGCCATCAGGCCACACATGGCCCCCATCTGGTGTCCAAACTAGGACCTACCGAATAACCGAGCTACTCAAATGCCTTCTCCTCATATGGGGGGCTTACAAGTAGAGTTAGCTGGTTCCCACGTAGTTACACGAGAGTGGAGCATTGATATCTAACAGGGGTCTCCATTGCTTCTCACTTGAATGAATTCAATATTATTTCCAGCCAGCTTCAGGCTCAGAAAATGAATTTTGATGCGGAGACTAAGGCAATATTTCTCTTATGTTCATTGCCATCCTCATGGGATACCTTCCATACAGGTGTCAGTAACTCTGCACCTAGTGGAGTACTGAAGTTTGATGATGTTGCACATGGGTAGCTTGATTAGATGGAAGTCTATGGATGGCAACAAGTAAGATGCAACCTTAAATGTGCAAAGGGGTAGATCACAATTCAAGGGGAAGTCCCAAGAAAGAGGGAAGTCTCATAGCAAATCTAGGGCATGGAACATTGAGTGTTACCACTGTGGCAAGAAGGGCCATATAAAAAAGGATTGCTGCAAGCTAAGAAGAGAGCAAAAGGAGAAGAAAAAGAATGCAAATTGGGGTGCAAATAAGAAGGAATAGAGTCCAAGGGAGGACAAAGGAAAAATGAAGATCGAGGAGATTAATGCAGTCACTGATGATAGTGACAATGACATTCTCTTCATGTCTAGTCTACCTACAGACTTTCTCACCACTTCAGATGATGCATATTCCCAAGATTGGATTTTGGATTCTGGTGCTTCATTCCATGTTACTCCCCATAGGGAATGGTTCTCCACTTATGACAATGGAAAGACAGGTTGTGTGCATCTTGGAAATAAGTATGCATGTGACATAGTGGGAGTAGGTGACATAAAGTTTTCTTTTGCAAATGGGTCGAGCTCGGTTCATGGTAAGGAGCTCAAGGAAGCAAACCAAGTTCATGGTGTACTGGTAAGAGGATTAGTGTTGCTTTCCTTTTTTGAGTTTGGGAGCAAATCTCTGCAGGTAGCACAACCGGAAAGTGCAATAGTGCACTGGGACGCCCTTCACGGTGTGGCGAGAGGGCAGATTCGACGCCATTTTGGGGCCCATTTTGGTGGTGGAAGTTTTTCGCAGGCACTTAGAAAAGTGCCCTATTTTTTGTTGTGCAACCACTGTTCCGCAGGTCAGTGAAAAGTTGCCGTAGAAATTGGATCGTATGCCAGTGGCAGAGATATTGGGAGTGACAGAATCATTCTTATTGCCTGTTGATGCAAAATCATCACTAGGAAGTGACTGTGTGGTCAAATACCACTTTCATCAGTTTTGCAGATTCGCCCTTGTGAGGCAAAAGTTGTTTTTTGTAGTGTTCTATAATGGCGTCTGATGCTCTTTCACTTCAAAACTTGTACCTTTCTTCTTGAGCAAGCAACAGCTTCCACAATGTCTTGAGCCAATTCTTCATACTTTGCGTGCCAATATTCCTCAACAGGTACTGACTCCGCAACCAACCCTTTACCCTTTTCCCCATTATTGCTCCCATTTGCGAAAGCATTCCAACCCATCGAACCAGAAACCTGTCTATACCTAAGGACCACTTTGTGGCAATGACCCCACACCGGTACATGCATCACCATCTGTATCCAAACGATGTTGATGCGGAATAATATCCCGTAATATCATGCTCTATTGATGGATGTCAGTATTTTACACACACTAGTGCAATAGCTAGCATCACTTACACAAGTACATAGAGGTTGCAAGAAATTGGATAATACGTTCCAAGATCGAGCATGGAAATAAAACAATTGTATTACCATCTAGCTACCCAATTGGTATGATGTCCATCAACAAATTGATGATGTCAATGAACAAAATTTTAAATAGCACAATATTTATAACAGAACGTAAGCATGATTGTAATACCATCTAAATGCTTTAGGGAGGTAGCAAGCTAAGGGTGTCCACTTCCGGACCACTTTCGGATGAGTGTGACACCCGCTCGAGTGAAAATACAAAGGTTTTGCTTCGGTCTCCAATACCTCGATCGAGGTATAAGCTCCAATGAAAATCACACACGAGCACAACCGAGCCAAGCCAATACCTCGATCGAGGTACTGCGCTTTTTCACCGGACCGAGCCTCTACCTCGATCGAGGCTTGCTGGCAAGCCAGTGTTGACTCTGTGCCAACATGAACTTATGAAGAAAGAGAAGGTGATACAACTTTGTGATACAACTTTGTGTTACAACTTTGTGTTACAACTTCTAGACACAACTTTATGTTACGACTTTGTGTAACAACTTTGTGTTACAAGTTTGTGTTACAACTTCTACATGAAGAGAGAGAATGTGTTACGACTTTGTGACACAACTTTGTGTTACAACTTTGTGTAACAACTTTGTGTAACAACTTTGTGTAACAACTTTGTGTTACAACTTTGTGTTACAACTTCTACATGTAGAGAGAGAAGGTGTTACAACTTTGTGATACAACTTTGTGTTACAACTTTGTGATACGACTTTGTGTTACATGCAGAGAGAGAAGCTCTCCAACTTGTATAAATACCCCATAATGGAATGAAGCCCACACTCTTGGGGCATTGTGTTGAGTCTACGTTGGTATTCCAAGCATTTGTCTCAAGTGTCCATGCTTCCTTGCACTGCACGTCCAAAAGCATGTCCTAACCTTGCAACCCTTCTCCCCTCTCCTCCAACCCTGCAACCCACCCTCTCCCTCCTCCTCCTTCCTCCTTCTCCTCCTCCTCCCTCTCCTCCTCCCTCCTCCTCCTTCCTCCTTCTCCTCCTCCTCCCTCCTCCTCCTCCTCCTCCTCCTCCTCCTCCTTCCACCTCCTCCTCCTCTCTCCTCTCTCTCCCTTCTCCTCTTATGAAGAAAGAGAAGGTGATACAACTTTGTGATACAACTTTGTGTTACAACTTTGTGATACGACTTTGTGTTACATGCAGAGAGAGAAGCTCTCCAACTTGTATAAATACCCCATAATGGAATGAAGCCCACACTCTTGGGGCATTGTGTTGAGTCTACGTTGGTATTCCAAGCATTTGTCTCAAGTGTCCATGCTTCCTTGCACTGCACGTCCAAAAGCATGTCCTAACCTTGCAACCCTTCTCCCCTCTCCTCCAACCCTGCAACCCACCCTCTCCCTCTCCTCCTCCCTCCTCCTCCTTCCTCCTTCTCCTCCTCCTCCCTCTCCTCCTCCCTCCTCCTCCTTCCTCCTTCTCCTCCTCCTCCCTCCTCCTCCTCCTCCTCCTCCTCCTCCTCCTCCCTCCTCCTCCTCCTCCTCTCTCCTCTCTCTCCCTTCTCCTCTTCCCTCCTCCTCCTTCCTCCTCTCTCCTCTCTCTCCCTCCTCCTCTTCCCTCCTCCTCCTTCCTCCTCTCTCTTCTTTCACCCATGCTCTTACACCTTCTTCCTCTCCCACTCCTATGCTTTCCTAAACCCTTAAACTCCATGATCTACGAGGGAGACGAGTTCTCCACCATGTACTCTACTCTGAACCTTGTATCCTCCTTCTAACCCTGGACTCCTTCTAAACCTTGGAACTTCCTTCTAAACCCTGGAACTCTTTCTGAACCCTGGAACCTCCTTCTGAACCCTTAAACTCCTCCTAAACCCTACAACCCCCAATGAAGGCGAAAGCCTTCATTACCCCAACAACAATGGTTTACGTGCCTTTTACACATGCTTGCATTCTGTTTACTCACCACACTTAAGCCTACGTCTCTCACCGGAACACGACTCGAGGTCCTAAGCTACACATATACTACAACGACAATCCCAATATATCTGTAGGTGACAAAAAGCCTCGGAACACTGCAACATAGAGAACCTAGCTCTTCCTACGAAGGCAGTAGGAAAGAGCCAACATTTGGCGCCGCTGCCGGGGAGACTAGCATCTCAAGTAGCGAGTAAACATGCGTAGGTAGGTGTAAAACAAGTCACTACTTCAAACTATTCACGCACATACCACTCAAGGGCAAGGAGAGTAAAATTTTTTCCAAATCTAGCCAAACATATCAACCCCAAACATCCACTTTGGGTTACTACCTTAAGAAATTTTCTTCATTTCTTAAATAAAAGCCACATGATGTACAATTAGGCTAGGTAGTGGACACGGTGGCGTAGAGCTTTCAATTACGATCATTTTACCTTTTTACAGAAAGGCAAACCGAGCTCTCCATAAAGAGTTATGGCTCGGGAAGTGTTTAGGGTTAAACCCTAAACCTAAACCCTAAACCTAAAATCCAAACCTATAAAAACCTACTCCACCCCCCCTCATTCTTCATCTTTCACTTTTTGCCTCCATTCTCTTCCTCCTTCCAAGCCCCACGCAAGACACTCCTCCCTCTCCATCGACCGCCCCCTTACTCCTATCCTCGCCATGTAAGTGACATCGAGCCCTTCTCGCAGCGATGACCTAGCCTTCCACCCACCGTCCATTGTTCCGCGACAATCCCGTTACATCGAGAAAGACTTGGAGAGCGTCAGGTAACCACATCTCCTTGCTTTTCAATTTCCGTCTTTCAGTTTTTTTTGTTTTGTTGCTCTTTTACCCCTCCCCCTCCACCACCATTTCCCCCCTCCCCCTCCATCTCCACCACCATCTCCCCCCTCCCCCTTCATCTCCACCACCACCTCCATCTCTGCCACCACCTCCCCCTCTCCCCCTTCATCTCCACCTCCACCTTCCCCTCCCCCTCCCCCTCCCCCTCCACCTTCCCCCTCCCCCTCCACCTCCACCTCCCCCTCTCCCCCTTTCCCCCTCCCCCTCCACCACCCCCTCCACCACCTTCCCCCCCCTTCCACCACCACCTCCCCCCTCCCCCTTCATCTCCCCCTCCCCCTCCACCACCTCCACCTCCCCCTCTCCCCCTCCCCCTCCACCTTCCCCCTCCCCCTCCACCTCCACCTCCACCTCCCCCTCTCCCCCTTCCCCCTCCCCCTCCACCTTCCCCCCTCCCCCTCCACCTCCACCTCCCCCACCACCCCCACCACCACCTTCCCCCCCCTTCCACCACCACCTCCCCCCTCCCCCTTCCTCTCCCCCTCCCCCTCCACCACCTCCACCTCCCCTCTCCCCCTCCCCCTCCACCTTCCCCCTCCCCCTCCACCTCCACCTCCCCCACCACCCCCACCACCACCTCCCCCTCCCTCTCCCCCCTCCCCCTCCCCCTCCACCTTCCCCCTCCCCCTCCACCTCCACCTCCCCCTCTCCCCCTTCCCCCTCCCCCTCCACCTTCCCCCTCCCCCTCCACCTCCACCTCCCCCACCACCCCCACCACCACCTCCCCCTCCCTCTCCCCCCCTCCCCCTCTCTCTCCACAATCATCTCCCCCTCCCCCTCCCCCTCCCCCCTCCCCCTCTCTCTCCACCATCATCTCCCCCTTCCCCCCCCCCATCCCCCTTTCTCTCTTCTCTCTCTCCCCTCTCTCCTCTCTCCCTCTCATTCTCTCCCCCACCCCCTCTCTCTCTACGACCCTCCCCCTTTCTCTCTCCTACCCCCTCTCTCTCTCACTCTCTCCTCTCTCCCCCTCATTCCCTCCCCCACCCCTTCTCTCTCTCTCCCCCTTACCCCCCTCGCCCCCCCATCCCCCTCTCTCCCCCTTCCCCTTACCCCTGTCACCTAAACCCCCACCCCACCCGCGCACCCTCCCGCCCACGCACCCCGCCCACGCCGCCCAACGCCCCTCCCGCCCACGCACCCCGCCCGCACCGCCCAACGCCCCCCCCGCCCGCGCCTACGCCACCCGCGGCGCCGCCGCCCCGCACCCCGCGCGTGCAGCCCACCGCCCCCGCCCGCGCCGCCCAACGCCCCCCCGCCCGCCCCGCCCCGCCCCGCCCCGCCCCGCGGCGCGGCACCGCCCCCTCCCCCGCCCGCGCCACCCCCGCCCTGCCAGCGGCGGCGCCCCCTCACACGCCCGCCCCGCACCTCCTCCCTCGCCCAACCCCGCCCGTGCAGCGCCCACCTACGCCCACCCCGCGCCACCCCTCGTTCCCTCGCCCACCCCGCTCGCACCCCCCTCACACCCCCGTGCACCCCCCGCCCTTACTCCCCGCCCTCCCCCGCCCTTACCCCCTCGCACCCCCCTCACACCCCCTGCCCTCCCCCTCGCCCTCCCCCGCGCACCCCCCTCGTTACCCCCTCGCACCCCCCTCACACCCCCGTGCACCCCCCGCCCTTACCCCCGTGCACCCCCCGCCCTTACCCCCCGCCCTCCCCCGCCCTTACCCCCTCGCACCCCCCTCACACCCCCTGCCCTCCCCCTCGCCCTCCCCCGCGCACCCCCCTCGTCACCCCCTGCGCAAACCCCCCTCACCCCCGCGCCAACCCCCCTGCGCAAACCCCCCCCCCCCGGGCGCCGCCGTCGGGCAGCCCCCCAGTAACCCCACGAAAAAAAAAAAACCTAAACCTAACCTAACCTAAAATTAACTCTAGGGTTAGTTTAACCATAGTTAGGTTAGTACTAACTACAATTAGGTTAGGTTAGTTAACCCTAGGTTAGTTAGTTACCCTCAGTTAGATTAGTTTAGTAACCTCAGTTAGGTTATTTAACCTTAGGTTAGTTAACCCCAAGTTAGTTAGTTAACCTCAGATAGTTAGACTAGGTTCGGTTAGATAACCCTCAGTTAGGTTAGACTAATTCTTCAGTTAGTATCTAACTACAGTTAGTTATCCTCCCAGTTACAGTAACTGGGAGGATCTAGGTTAGTTAGTCTAACTAGAGTCACTTGGTTTCAACCCCTCAGTTGGACTTAAAGTCCATTCACACCAACATTAGGACCCCCCCAAATGCCAAATTTACCCCTCCTTTAACCCCTCGAAACTCATCCGTTTGGGACCCAAATTGAACCCCGTTTGAACCTAGATTTCACACACGGAAACACCACGTTACGGGGTATTTTTCCAGCCCATTGCACACCATTTCGGCATCCCTAGCACACGTTCATTCGCGCCCCCGTGTGGGCCTCATTTTGCATTAATTCACTCGTATTTTCACACCGCGACCTCCGATTAACGATCCGTCTGCACCGGCACATTTCCCTACACACGTAGGACAATCCTAGGCACATTATTAACACGACGGTCCCTACACAAACTAACACCACTCTAACTCTCCTAACAGCACCACCTCCACACCCACACTTGGGGTAGCGATACCCTTGGCAAATCACGCACCATCTGCATGCAGTTACGTTCCGGCCAACGACTTCGACTCCAACGCTCGCCCAATCCGCATCTAACTCCACTGCAACAACCGCCCCCGCCAATCCTCTACCCCGAATCCCCCCCTGAGGTTCAACAACTTCCTTTAACTCCTCCACGCCCCAACATGGCTGGACGTCGTCCTGAGCACGATGGGGATATCGAGCTCGAGGCAGAGGCTGACAACTTCTTCAATCGACGAAATCATAACAATCATGGCCGACGCCCCTTGGGAAAACTGGAACTTCCCAAATATAATGGTAGGGGAGACCCAGCTTGCTTCCTCCAGCATTTTGATGCCGCATGTCGAGCAGGTGGTGATCAATCCCATGAAACCAAGGTGGCTTGGTTTCCAATGGCCTTAACTGATGAGGCGTCGGAATGGTACCTCGACCTTCTTGTGGAAGAATGTGCCACATGGGACCTACTTCAAACCGAATTCAAACGTCGCTTCCAAACGGAGAGGCTACAAGATGATCCCGCTCTCCAACTCAGCAAGATCGAACAAGGCCGGAGGGAAGATGTACGCACATACCTGGGAAAGATGAAGAGATTGATTGCCAAATGTGACCCACGGCCAGATGCAAAGTACCTCACGGCATGGTTCATAGCAGGACTCAAAAAGAAAATCCGCAAGGATATGAAAAAGATAAGTAGCTATGAAACATTCAGTGCTGCTCATGCGGCAACCATTGATATCGAAGATGGCATGACAGATTCAGACACTAGCAGTGATGACGCCAGATCACATACACGAGATAAACGCTCGAAAAAAGGTAAATCAAAGGACACTGCCGAAACATCCAATGAAGATCGCCTAGAGGCCATGACCTTGAAATTGAAAGAAGATATGATGCAGGCCATGGATCAAAAACTCCACTTGTCTCAGCCGCCAACTCAAACATACCACGGCGAGAAAATGTCTGGTGCCCACACTGCTTGGCAAATCATGCCCAGTCCTCAGAGCAAGAATCACTGCACAAGCAAATCCACCGCCACGGTTGTGGTGCCATATCTGTGTCATCGGCGGCCATGATGAGACCAGTTGCATCTTCAACATGCGCAACAATCCGCCTCGACCACCACAATACCAAGCGGCACCCATGCCAGTATACAGGCAACCGGCACTTGCACAAGCGCCCCCAGCTCCGAGGCTAAATCCTGTTCCCGTTCGGACACAAGTCCCACAACTACTCAGGAATCCAAATCCACGACCGTATCCAAGAGCACCAAATCCAGCTCCTCCGGCAGTGTTGAGAGATATGGTGCCATGAGCACTTGTAGAGCAAAGGTATGAGCAAAGGGTAAGCTGCCACATGGCATGGAGGAGATATCCCACATGTGAGCAAGCAAAATGGATGTAAGTACCCTCACCTATAAAAGGGAGGTTCACTTGAAGTAATATAAATCAAGCACTTTGCACTATCTCAAGATTCTCTTTATGAGTCCAAGCTAATCTATCTTGGAACCTAATTGACTTGAGATACATGTCATGAGCACTCTCTTCATCATGTTTCCACACAGGTTCCATCCACCTTAGAGTGCTCCATAGATGCTGAGGCACACATGTTTTGTCATGGTATCAGAGCATAGGTTTAGCTCTCCTAGTTTAGCTCAGTAGTAGTTCACTAGGATTGCTCCCATTCCTAGATTAGTTGTAGGCATGCCTTAGAAACCATGTTTTTCTCCTAGGTTAGTTCTAGTTTTAGATTGAGAACGAATTTCCATCCCTTGAGAGAGAAATTTTCCGTCCATCCATTTCATGAGAGATTCATTGTGAGCTTGAGTGTTTCTTTGTGAGGATTCATGTGAGGAGAGATTTGAAAGGTTTGAGAGAGAGAGATCTACAGGGAGACTACTCTGAGCCCTAGTTCCCTAGTTCTCCAATGAGAGACTAGACTAGTCTGAAACTGCTCGACTACCTTCTATGCTCTATGCAGCTCCACCTACAGTCGCTTCCATTGACGCAATACACAGCAACCACGGCATGTTCCTAAACGGCCAGCTCTACAACCAGCAGCACCAATCTTGCTGTCCTGCTTCTACGCCTTCAGCACTGGCTAACCTGCTCACAAGCGACTCCTACAATCAACGAGTCAGCAACGACTGCTTGTAGTAATAGCCATCGACAGCTTCAAACGGCAACTCCTACTTGCATGCAACGATCTCCTGCAATAAAAAGGGCCACGGGCTGTAGCTTTTGAAAGCTTCAGCACTCCAGTGATGAACTCATATGCCGTCCCTAGCGCCTCCCATAGCCTTTTGCAAGGCCATTGCTAGCCTTCAAGCTCAGCGCACCGTGCTCCAGCCTCGTAGCAGAGCTCCTACAACAAACACCAATAGCCTCGACTACTCACCGACTCCAACGCCCATGCAAAGGCTCCAAAGCCTACAGACCAGTGACCTCTCCAACGGCGAAGCATCCTTGAAGGCAAGAAAGCTCATCAGCCTCTGCACGGTATCAAACCTTCCTCTTCAACAACGCGACAACTCTCAAGCCCCCACAGCGACCCTTCTCCATCAGCAAGCCTTCCTTCATAGAGCACACGGGCTGATTATATTGCAGGGTACCGATGACCTTCTGCGAATGACAATCCATTAGCAAACGGAGACAACGTTTCCAGCAAACGGAGATGAATCTGCTTCTGGAGATGAATCCGTAGACGAATCCGTAATGCATCGACGGAGAGAATGGAGACACAGCGCATCGACATCGAAGCTTTTTCTCTCCTATCTTTCTTCCTAAGGTTGGACCTTAGTCATTACCTTGGTTAAGTTAACCTTGGTTAGCCAAGGTGTAGTTAGTCGCAGATAAGGTGGTCAAAGCTAACTGTGGTTAGGTTACGTGAAGATAACCCGGGGTTCAGAAGCTTGGTCAACTTCTTGACACATGGCAAGATAGAAACTAACCACGGTCAGGTCAACCCAATATGCCATGGTTAAGTTAGAATGAGGGTTAGTTAAGCCACATCAGCATGCAGTCAGCAGTGCCTTCTAAGCACACAGCCTCTTGTTAAGCACAGTATGGAATTCAGCATGTGAATCCCTGTGCCACATCATCAAAGACCCTCTTCTTCATAAAACTTCGACAAGCCATAACTTGCAATCCAGGAAGAATTTGCTTACGCTCCAAAAAGGAAAAGTGATCGTCTTTTCGAGCTCCACGCGCCTGTCAGATCAGAATCATTGTATGCAATTAGACACTGCCAATATTGAATGAATTCAATTGGTAAGACCTTTGCAACCATTGGAAAAGCAAAGCATGAATGCAAACATCGATGTAAAAAGCAAGCCAAAAGCACAAGTGCATGAGATGACCATAGCAGAAACCATGGCATCCACACATAAAGCATTAAGGCACATGGAAGAACAAAGCATCATGTAGGTAGCTACACCAAGCAAAGAAGCAAATGCATCGTCATCAAGCCATGAGCCAAAAGGTGACATCAATGGAATGTATTGAAAAGCAAAAACCTTGCCAACCTTGCCTATGTTTTTGTAATCAAACCTGACCACCTGAGAGTAGCTATGAAAGCACCCAGGGGAGGTATTGACATGTAAACCACACTTGACCACCTTAAGTAGCAATGCATGCACTAAGGGGAGGTGATGAAATGTAACTCACATCTGACCACCTTGCAGTAGCCAAAGGATTATGGCACCAAGGGGAGGTGTTGAGAGATATGGTGCCATGAGCACTTGTAGAGCAAAGGTATGAGCAAAGGGTAAGCTGCCACATGGCATGGAGGAGATATCCCACATGTGAGCAAGCAAAATGGATGTAAGTACCCTCACCTATAAAAGGGAGGTTCACTTGAAGTAATATAAATCAAGCACTTTGCACTATCTCAAGATTCTCTTTATGAGTCCAAGCTAATTTATCTTGGAACCTAATTGACTTGAGATACATGTCATGAGCACTCTCTTCATCATGTTTCCACACAGGTTCCATCCACCTTAGAGTGCTCCATAGATGCTGAGGCACACATGTTTTGTCAGGCAGTTCCCATACATCAATTACAAGCCGAGGAAGTAGACTCGCTATTTGAGTATGAAGCAGAGTACCCAGTGTACTATGTAGAAGGTGCAGAGGGTCTAATACCAGTCTATGCAAATCAAGTGCGACCCAACACATTTCGAGCACCAATCAAGTGTTACGGTTGTGGAGAAAATCATAGAATCGCAGAATGCCCACATCGCGGTAGCCCAGCCACTTTCCAACCACTCTGCAGAGATTGTGGCATAGGACATGCCTGTATGGATTATCCCATGAAAAATAAGGTCCCAGAACAAACAGAGGTTAAGCCTGACGTCCCCATCGGCATCATTGGGGTGGACCATCAAAGTCTGGGTCTAGCAAGTCTAAGGTCACAACCTATCAATGTAATTACACGCCAACAGAAAGAGGCCACGAAGGACCCTATCATTCCAATCCAACCGAAGCGACTTCTGAGAAAGAAAGCACAAGTGCCTCCACCTCCGCCAAGCAATGAGCAGCCGAGCTCATCCACATCCACTCCCGAGCCTCGAATACAAGAAGCTCCATTCCCGAATGCAGAGGTGGAGAAGGCTCGTTTTCAGGTACTTCAGCAATGGGTTCAAAATGAACAAGCTCAATTTGAGGCTCAGAAGCAAGCTCAAGACCCAATCCATGACTTGGCCCCACAAAGTATTGATACTGTACTCGAGCCTTTGTTCCAACAACAGACTCCACAACAGAATGTACCGCCACGTCAACTTGAAGGAGCTGCATTCTCAAGCATCCTGAGTTGCCCTGTGTCCATTCCCATCGGAATCCTCTTACGAAATTGTCCCAATCTCTGGGAGAGTTTCAAAGGATGGATTGAACTCGCAACTCCCCCTCCACCTATGAACGACATTGAAGATATCCCTGTGCGGATGGGTGAGAGAGATGACATACGCAACATCACTGTGCCTTTAATCCACAAAGCATATAATGAAGTCCAAGCCATAGTGGATGGTGGAGCAGGTGTCAATGTCCTATCAAAGGAGCTCTACGAAGAATGGGGTCTTCCACCAATGCAAAAGGCTAATTTCAACATACGCCTTGCCGATGATTCACGGGCTAAACCCTTGGGAGTAGTGAATGGCGTGTCCACAAAGATCGCAGGAGTCCGCTTTTCCCTTCAATTCACAATCTTGGATCTCCCCAAAAAATCCTATCAAATCTTACTGGGACGTCCTTGGTTATGGGAAGCATCAGTCCTCCATGACTGGGGAACTAATAGATTGACAATCCAGAATCGAGACACTGCAGTCAGGGTGAATGTGGAGACAGGAGCTATTAAACCAATTGTTCCTAGAGCATTGGATGACACATCTTCCACGACACTCTCGAGCAAATCAGCTCCCTTGCGACAGCATGCCATAGCGGGTGACTCACAAAGCAATGTCAATAACTGGATACAAACATTGGCAACCATCGACAACTGCCATTCATTAGACCCCATTTTCTCACAGATAGATGTTAATGCACTACAGGTCGATCCTCCACCGACACATGCAGAACCAATCGATCTAGAGATGCCATTCTTTATGGCTGACCTTGAATGGGATAATGAACCTGAAGAAGGTACCCATACCAATGATGATTCAGATTTTCCTTGGGACCTTGAAACAGAGGCTGCGAATGCTGAGATTGAAGATCAAATCTTTGATAATGACCTAGCCATTCTGCATGCCCTAATGGCAGTTGAGCTCCCAAAAGTTGAACCTCCACAGTTGCATAACAGCAGAAGATCCCGCAAGAAAGCTGCAGGAGGAAATCGCAGAAAAGCCAAGGCCGAGCACTTCAATGAATTCGAACGAGTCCAAACAAGGATTGTGGAATTGTATCTTGCAAAGGCAGTCCCCTCAAAGTCAAAACCACCACCTCTTGAATGGTCCCTTGAGGGACTGGAAGGAGTATGTGCAGCACATGAACCCTTACTTGGACACACTTTACCAGTGGAAAAGTTACCCCACAGTTCCCAACGTAAGAAGTTTCGGAAATATAAGCCACATGTGCGGATGAAGCTCGATCAAGAGACTTCAAAAAAAGAAAGAAAAGAAGAGCCTAACAAATTCCTAAATGCAACTATGCCACCCAGTACTCATGACACATCTCAGGCTAGTTCAACCCCATTAGAGGCCGATCTTCGAGAAGTGCCGGAATACTTTAAGAATTATACAAGTGGTAGTGCACCAATAGCAATGCCAAGACCAATCAGAGAATCTGAAGTTCAAGAAACCGATAGTATCGGAGAAACTCCAATCTATGAGGGACCGGCAAAAACACGCACAATAAACCTCGCCCTTGAAGGGGAGGAAGAAAAGTTGGTTTTCATTGGGAAACAGCTCCGTCAAGAAGATGAAATCAAACTCAAAGACCTCCTAATGGAATACCGTGACTGCCTAGCATGGTCATACAAAGAGATGAAAGGAATTTCACCAGAAGTGGCAGTTCACACGATCCCTATAAGGGAAGGTGCTCGCCCTAAGGTATGTGGACCTTATCGCACAAATCCTAAATATGGCACCATGGTTTATGACGAGCTGGAAAAACTCCTAGATGCCGGATTCATCTACGAGATAGAGCACACTGATTGGGTTTCACCCATTGTCATTGTGCCTAAACGCAACAAGAAGCTCCGAATATGCGTAAACTTGAAAAATGTGAGTGCCGCCACAATAAGGGATCACTACCCCCTACCCTTAACAGAAACAGTGTTGGAAAAGGTGGCAGGATCCGAAATATATAGCTTCTTGGATGGCTTCAGTGGCTATAACCAAGTGCAAATTGCTCCTCAAGACCAATCGAAAACAGCATTTGCTACAGAATGGGGTATTTTTGCATATAGAGTCATGCCATTCGGCCTTTGTAATGCCCCAGCCACATTCCAGCGAGTCATGTTCACAGCTTTCAAGTCATTTTTGAATAAGTTTTTACAGGTGTTCTTGGATGATTTGTGCCTCCATTCAACCAAACAGGACCACTTCAAATGTCTGGAAGAAGTACTAATCAAATGCAGGGAGTATGGCATCTCCCTAAATCCAACAAAATGCCAGTTCATGGTCACCCACGGAGTTGTTTTGGGACACATCGTCTCTCAACATGGGATTGCAACTGACATGGACAAAATCAAAATCATCATGGAATTGCCTCCTCCTACAAATTCCAAAGGTGTACAGGTCTTTATGGGACATGCCGGCTATTATAGAAGATTTATATTGCGGTATGCCATGATAGCTAGACCACTTTACAAATTATTAGTGGAGTTCTTATGGACCGAAGAGTGCGACCAAGCCTTTGAGCTTTTAAAGTGGCGCCTAATCACAGCACCCATCCTTATATCTCCCAATTGGGATATTGATTTTCATGTTCATACTGATGGATCCAAGTATGCAATTGGGAGTGTGCTTTGTCAACCTGGTGAACATAAGAAAGACTACCCCGTCTACTTCGCCAGCCGACAACTCAATGATGCAGAGATCAACTATACAACCACAGAAAGAGAAGCCCTAGCAATGGTGTATAGTGTAAAGAAATTTCGGCACTATCTACTCGCAAATGATTTTGTCTTCTACACCGACCATCAAGCCTTGCTTTATCTTGTGAACCGTCCGTGTACCACAGGAAGAATAACCAGATGGCTCCTCTTGCTGCAAGAATTCAACTTCAAAATCGTGGTCCGCAAGGGTGCCCAACACTACATTGCCGATCACATGTCTCGAGTCAAGACAGGAGAAGAAGCCACTGGAGTAGAAGACGACTTACCAGATGCCACACTATTTCAAATAGATGCTGTTCCAGAATGGTGTGGAGATATCATTGGGTACTTGATGGCAGGAAGACCACCCCCTGACATGAAAGTAGTAGATGCCAGAAAATTGATTCTAAAGGCTGCACCATATCAACTCATTGCAGGACAACTATACAAGATGGGCAAGGACCAGATATTAAGAAGATGTGTAATGCCTCATGAGATCCTGCCAATCTTGAGTGAAGTCCATGAAGGCATTGCAGGAGGACACTTCCAAGGGGAAGCCACAGCAAGAAAAGTTCTCCTTGCAGGCTACTGGTGGCCAACACTGTGGGCAGATGCCTATGAATATGTAAAAGGCTGTGATGTATGCCAATGGACTATTAAACCACAACACAAAGACTTCAATCCCCTAACAACAGTTGTTGCACAACAACCATTTGAAAAATGGGGGATTGATTATGTGGGTCCCATACATCCAGCAGCAAAAGGAACACAGGCACGCTACATCATTGTGGCCACTGATTACTTTACAAAATGGGCTGAAGCTAAAGCAGTCAGAAAGGCAGATGCCAAAAGCACAGCAAGATTCTTGTACGAACATGTGATCACCCGATTCGGATGCCCCCTTGAAATTGTGTCGGATAGAGGCACACATTTTGTCAATGAGGTAATCCAAGAACTCTTGTCTGGCTTCATGGTCATCCATAGAAAAAGCACACCCTACTACCCCCAAGGGAATGGACTAGCAGAATCCACAAACAAAATCATATGCAATATCCTCACCAAGGTAGTAGAACCACAGCGTTCTGATTGGGCAGAGAAACTGAATGCAGCCTTATGGGCATACAGAACCACATTCAAGGTCAGTACAGGGAACACACCTTTTCAATTGGTGTACGGCCTTGAAGCCGTGGTTCCACTCGAATTTGTAATACCAAGTCTACGCATCGCAATACAGGAACGCATGGGTGATCATGAGTCCTTGAAAGAAAGGCTCTGTCAGTTGGAAAAGCATACAGAGACAAGACTCGTTGCCTATCATGCCATGACAACAGAAAAACGCCGAAGAAAGGCATGGTTTGACAGGAATCTGAAAGCTAAAGACATCAAGGAAGGCGACTTAGTCCTGTTATACAACGCCAAAGTACACAAGGGAAAACTGAAGTATCTAGGTCAAGGACCCTACCGAGTACGAAAAATGAATCCCATCGGAGCTGTGCTACTTGAGACACTAGATGGAGTCCAATTCAACACAACAATAAACGGGAGCCGACTGAAGCGCTACTACATCAACACGCGAGCCATCCCCGACAAAAACGAAGATTTGGGAAACCAAGTCTTCCTTAGTTAGGATTAGATTGTATCACGAGCACTCACTTGCATATGTACGTCTTCGCACATATAGGTAGCCTCAATCGATTTTACCTAGAGCTCAGGATTGGTGAATGAGTTCTAGCTGCCCTATGAAAATCCCAGCAAAAAGGCATATAGTTAGTCCCTACTTAGCTACTAGGTCACGTGCACTCACGCGCTTTCGCTTAGACACATAGATGATTGCATGAATAATTGTACCACACACTTTCATTCCACACTCTCAAAAGATGTATTTAAAAAAAAAAAAAAAAAAAAGGGGGATCTCTCTCCCACACACACACAGAAAGGTCATACAGGCATGCCAATCAATGTTATGATCAATGGTACACTACATGTACATGGATGCAGGTTCAGAAAAGATGCCGCCACTAAAGAGGATGTGCAGAAAGAGCCCATCGCCTCAACCACGGGACCCCCTCCTAAGTTCGCAGCCATCTACATCCTCTCAACCACGGAGACCACAGGCATTCGTGGTCCAAAGCGATAGCTCCGAAGAAGATTCAGTGCATGTCCAAGCAGAACAAATGCCACCCCAGTCACAGCCGTCCTCCACAACTGTTAACAAGGCCCAATCATTGGAACTTGTCTGGCCACCCACCTCGACTTATGCTCTTTCCCAGGAAGCAACATCTTACTTAGAGCAACGGGGTCTAGGCAATTTGCATGAGAGCCTCAAATCCTTGGAGGACAGTCCTATCATGACAGCCTACATCAAGGACTTTCTCCATTCTTACTACTCCAGCAATGCAACGGATGGCAAGTACAGTACAATCACTGTACAGCAGAGCCCACTGAATATTATCCTCGATAGTACGGTCATTCAAAGGGCTTTCTCACTGCCAACACAAGGTGGCCAATACCCTAAACGGTCGGCTGATGCAAAATTTATCGAGGTACAGTCTCTTCTCACCAAGGGTACCCTGATCCATAGAGATGGCATCTTGCTTCGCACAATCCTTGACCCTCGCCTCAAAGAAGCAGCACAATTTCTCTCCACCATCCTGGGAATAAAGAATGGCAAGGAACGCTCCCTTCCACTCTGCACATTTGTTTTGTTGAGTAGGAAGCTCAAACAAGACTGGGTCCAACACTTCGTCATTTTCTTTACCAAAAAACTCGATGGTTCTTCAGGCCAGAAATGTAAAATTCCGCACTTATTGGCTATCATCATCAAAAAAGAACTACAAGAAAGAGAAATGACTCTGCCCCAGTCTCCTCCAAAGCCAATTGAGGAGTTGGACATACCCTTCTCACCAGTATGGGAGCCGTCATCAACTGCTCCAGCTATCACATTGATAAGTACAGATGGCTTAACAGAAGTCCCTATTCTGGAAAGTAGGATTGTAGAATTGCCCCAGGAAATGCTTCAGCTCGGTGCACAACTGCAACCACTAAGTCTCCACCAACAGCACCAACCCGAGCTCGAGACAAGGTTGGCACCCGAACCTGAGGAACGATTAGCACCAGAGCTTGAGACCACATCAGCACTCGAACCGCCCATCGACGCCATGCCAGTCGATGAGCCCCAAGGAGAGCTCGTGCCAGATCAGCAGTATGACTATTGTCCACAAGGGAGTGACATGCCATTGGAACAACCTCCCCCAAGTACTACAGAACCCTCGGGATGGCTACATGGGCACCACTTGTATCAGCAATATCGCCAGACCTCATCACCATCTGTCATTCTCCAACATCAAGCTAGCCAAATGATCCAAATGTCAGAACTCTTCACTAGCTTGGCTAAGGAAGCATATGCAAGAGAGTTGGAAAGGCAGACAGCATCAGAAATCGAAGACCAATTCCAGGCAATTGCCATAGAGGTCAAGGCACTTCGGGCGCAGATAGATGAGAAGGAGGTAGAAGAAGTGCGCATGAACCAGGCTCTCCAAGCTCAAGAGAAGGCCGTAAGGGATGTAACCTCCAACCTCCACCAAAGTCAAACACAGCTGACTGCGGCAGTAGAAGCAATGGCAATCCTACAGACCTCCTATAACTCCCTGACAACTGCACATGTGCAACAAACAGAGGAAGTGGCACAAGCTCGACTCACTCTCATTCACAAAGAAGAAGAGCTCCAGGATTGCAAGGACAAGATTGAAGACATGCAACAATCTTTGGCAGTACGTGCCTTTAGTATTGATGAGCTTACAAGGGAATGCCGACTCTTAAAAGACCAACTTGCTACTGTTCAAGAGGCCAGCACTTCACAAGCCCAATTCTTGGACCAATGGTCCAATACCACTGAAGACATTCCTCAACAGGCAAAGGTCACCTTGCAAATGAAAAAGCTTAAAGAGGCATACACAACCATCTACCATCAGTACAAGGAAAAGATGAATGAGATGCACCCCCAAAAAATAGCCATCTCCAAGCTTGAACTCCAATTGCTAGTGCGTAACAATGAGACATTGGAAGACAACACCAATGACGGCCCACTACAATGCACAACCATGGTGTATGAAGAGCTTGTGGTTGCTCTACAAATGGAAGATCACCTCCACGCACGCGTGCTTATCCAATGGAAGCAACTCCAACTCAAGATCATATCTGCTCATCCAACAATCAACTGGAAACGATCCATCGGGATTAAAACCCTGCGCATAATTTGCCAAGACTTGTCTGAAGATGAGAAGAATATCTTCTGCCTGTCTACACATGCCGGGTTTATAACTCTCAGGACGGATGCTTTCATTGCATATGCCTGCCTCATGGGTAGTCCTCCCCTCAGGGTTATTGCAGGTTTGTTGCCGTTGCTGCAAAGGCCATCCCTATTATTTGCACGGCATGACATAACCGACATCCAACCCATGCAGCTGATCATCCCATCGCACCAGCAAAAAGAAGTGTCGGACGATGACAAGGCCTATCTCACATCCAACTTCCCATATCTAACCACTCTTTCTGCCAACATCATAACCTCACTTCCCCTTGCTGCTACCACCCTCTTAACCTTCCCCGAGCTCCATCCTAACATCTATTCCCTCCATCGTCTCTTTGCTCATGCCTCTCACCATTTTCAACTTACCCAACAGTCACAAACTTACGAGCCCCTCACACCTAGCTTTTTCCCCTCCCTTGCTAATCCTACCCTTGAGGATTACCAAGCTGCTCAAACCATTTGCCCATTTCTTCCCCCCCTCCCCTCTGCTCCCCCTTCCGCCACTATCACTCAGCCATATTTCTCCCCCATGTCCCCTGCTTCTCTCCCGGCCCCGTCATCACCTCTGACACTTCTGGTGCTTCCATCAGCAGAAAATGATGCAGTATTTGATTTTGAATATCAAGATCCGGATAATCCAATTCGTACACCCATGCCAAGTTCCAATGATGGGTATGATTTTGATGAGATACCACTTCCCAGTAACCCCATCAAGGAATTTTGGAGCAAATATCCTGATATGAAAACTCGCGGTGGATGGACCCTGGGTAACTTTCCTACCAATCTTCGTCAGCACCAAATAAGTGAAGGTTGGATTAGCAAATTGGATCCACAACCTGATTGGCGCCATCCCAAGTTCTTTGATGTAAGCTTCTTAAAGGAGTACTTACGGGCACCTCCATGTCTCCGAACCCATCCCAAGTTCTATGCAGTTCCACGGCGTAAAAGATGGGAAGCCAACATACACACTTTGGCTGAAGATCGAGTCATTAATTGGCCAATGATCGAACCCTACTCTGGTGTAGAATGGACTATCCAAGGTGCCATGATCTGAGCACTTCAGCAGCATGAACAAACAATGCGCGGCAACATTGATCACTTCCTTCGCCAAAGTGCCATATTCTGCAAAACATTAGCATTAATTCTGGAGGTCCCATGTTACCTTGATTCCCATTTGTCTCCACTCAGCTTTAATCCCAATGAACGGATTGATGCTTAGATTACAAGCCGACTCTATCAAAGAGTGATCTTCTTGGAGGCACGCCACATATCTCTGTTCGAGCAAATGGTAGATACAGGCTACCTGGAAACTGCGCAAAAATTGTATGGTGCTAAGGCTCTACAGCAGGATCGACTGGCACGCGTCACAAGTTTCACAGCCACTGGACTAAAAACATGGCAACCCAGGTACGTGATCGCAATAAGCCATAACCCAAGGACGGGTAATCAAATGGATCCGGGAGTATGTTGACTCTGTGCCAACATGAACTTATGAAGAAAGAGAAGGTGATACAACTTTGTGATACAACTTTGTGTTACAACTTTGTGTTACAACTTCTAGACACAACTTTATGTTACGACTTTGTGTAACAACTTTGTGTTACAAGTTTGTGTTACAACTTCTACATGAAGAGAGAGAATGTGTTACGACTTTGTGATACAACTTTGTGTTACAACTTTGTGTAACAACTTTGTGTAACAACTTTGTGTTACAACTTCTACATGTAGAGAGAGAAGGTGTTACAACTTTGTGTTACAACTTTGTGATACAACTTTGTGTTACAACTTTGTGATACGACTTTGTGTTACATGCAGAGAGAGAAGCTCTCCAACTTGTATACATACCCCATAATGGAATGAAGCCCACACTCTTGGGGCATTGTGTTGAGTCTACGTTGGTATTCCAAGCATTTGTCTCAAGTGTCCATGCTTCCTTGCACTGCACGTCCAAAAGCATGTCCTAACCTTGCAACCCTTCTCCCCTCTCCTCCAACCCTGCAACCCACCCTCTCCCTCTCCTCCTCCCTCCTCCTCCTTCCTCCTTCTCCTCCTCCTCCCTCTCCTCCTCCCTCCTCTTCCTTCCTCCTTCTCCTCCTCCTCCCTCCTCCTCCTCCTCCTCCTCCTCCTCCTCCCTCCTCCTCCTCCTCCTCTCTCCTCTCTCTCCCTTCTCCTCTTCCCTCCTCCTCCTTCCTCCTCTCTCCTCTCTCTCCCTCCTCCTCTTCCCTCCTCCTCCTTCCTCCTCTCTCTTCTTTCACCCATGCTCTTACACCTTCTTCCTCTCCCACTCCTATGCTTTCCTAAACCCTTAAACTCCATGATCTACGAGGGAGACGAGTTCTCCACCATGTACTCTACTCTGAACCTTGTATCCTCCTTCTAACCCTGGACTCCTTCTAAACCTTGGAACTTCCTTCTAAACCCTGGAACTCTTTCTGAACCCTGGAACCTCCTTATGAACCCTTAAACTCCTCCTAAACCCTACAACCCCCAATGAAGGCGAAAGCCTTCATTACCCCAACAACAATGGTTTACGTGCCTTTTACACATGCTTGCATTCTGTTTACTCACCACACTTAAGCCTACGTCTCTCACCGGAACACGACTCGAGGTCCTAAGCTACACATATACTACAACGACAATCCCAATATATCTGTAGGTGACAAAAAGCCTCGGAACACTGCAACATAGAGAACCTAGCTCTTCCTACGAAGGCAGTAGGAAAGAGCCAACATTTGGCGCCGCTGCCGGGGAGACTAGCATCTCAAGTAGCGAGTAAACATGCGTAGGTAGGTGTAAAACAAGTCACTACTTCAAACTATTCACGCACATACCACTCAAGGGCAAGGAGAGTAAAATTTTTTCCAAATCTAGCCAAACATATCAACCCCAAACATCCACTTTGGGTTACTACCTTAAGAAATTTTCTTCATTTCTTAAATAAAAGCCACATGATGTACAATTAGGCTAGGTAGTGGACACGGTTGCGTAGAGCTTTCAATTACGATCATTTTACCTTTTTACAGAAAGGCAAACCGAGCTCTCCATAAAGAGTTATGGCTCGGGAAGTGTTTAGGGTTAAACCCTAAACCTAAACCCTAAACCTAAAATCCAAACCTATAAAAACCTACTCCACCCCCCCTCATTCTTCATCTTTCACTTTTTGCCTCCATTCTCTTCCTCCTTCCGAGCCCCACGCAAGACACTCCTCCCTCTCCATCGACCGCCCCCTTACTCCTATCCTCGCCATGTAAGTGACATCGAGCCCTTCTCGCAGCGATGACCTAGCCTTCCACCCACCGTCCATTGTTCCGCGACAATCCCGTTACATCGAGAAAGACTTGGAGAGCGTCAGGTAACCACATCTACCTCATTCGAGGTATCATGGCAATCCAGCCCTGGCATGTCCAGCATACCTCGATCGAGGTATGTGCCATCCGACAGGGCAGCCAACAGGGCGGATGACATACCTCGATCGAGGTATGCTGGACACATGACTTGGCATCCCGCTTCTGCCAACATACCACGATCGAGGTATCGTAACATAATTTCTAATTGGTATGACATCAATTAACAAAATTGGTATGATGTCAATCAACAAAATGCTTTACATAATTTCTAATTGGTATGACATCAATTAACAAAATTGTTATGATGACAATCAACAAAATTTTAAATAGCACAATATTTGGTAAGTCAGAATGTAAGCACAATCAGGAGTATATATAGTATTTCATGCCTGGGAATGATTGCTCATGATTTTATCAATCCCACTAGCGTGCGATCTGTCTATCCCACTCTGCTTACACATCCCCTTGCAAAGCATCAAGGAGAGAATCCATTTGCTCCATGTTGACATTGACTGTGCCAAGGAAAGCTCGCAAATACTCAGCCAGTCCATTGGTAGTATGTTGTCGCAACAACTCATCATGAATTCTCACAACATACTATGCATGCAGCTGCTATGTGGCCTTTACGTGAGCTTTAGCTACCTGCACTTGTGCTTTAGGGACCACAACCCGCTCTTCCAGCTATTGCATCCTTGCATTCTGACTTTGTAGGGCCTCATTCTCACTACGGAGTTGAGAAACTTCAATCTGTAATGTTGTTACTCAATGTTGTTACTCTAGAGGGATCAGTCATAAGAGAGCACTGTGTCGTGCAAGCCAAGCTAGCAACTGTGCACAAATTTGGAGTTGCACATGCGTCGGTTGCAGCCTCAATGAAAACTCGGCCAAGGATATCGGAAAGACCCACCCCAGGCTTGGTGACTACAACAATGACCTCCTTTACTATGCTGTCATCTGCAACGCCTCTATTACTGCTACCACCATAGTGGATGTTGATGTCGTGGTTGTTGTGCATAGGAGCTGCTCCATCCATTGTCGAGTAAGAGAACCACCAACCATTGGACTTCTTGATGAAGTACCCACCACCATCAGCACAAGCACCACTAAAACGGTTACCCACTTTGAAATCACCGATGGAGGAAGTGGGGGCACCACACCTGAGCTGCATTGACGACCACCCACTACTCAACAAACTCATAGTAGGCACCCCTGTTGATGCCATGAGTGCATGGGAATGAGTAAGGGGAGCAATAGAAGGGAGCACTCCCTATGTGAACCGAGGACCGAACCGAGGACCTTAACATCTCTGCTTCTTAGCCTCTCAACTAGACGATCCTTCAGTCACATCTTGCAGAGGTCCTTTGGGCTCTAGGGTCAAAACTAGTGTTGTATTCCTTTGAGGAACAGAGGATTCAAGCTGTAAGCGAAACAAAACTTCCAAAATATGCCCAATCTTTGAATCACAGCTTGTTTCTTCTCTACTACCATTTCCACCCTTTGTGCCTCTGCATGGATTCTCTCCTGCAAAATTCGTGCTCAAGGCACTGGTCTTTACTCTGCTACTGTGATCATCCCACGAGACTTGGGAGTAATCATATAGGTGTTCTCTTGCAAATAGACCGACTTTAGAATCCATTGATAAAGATCATGAACTTGAACATCTTTGCAAGCCCTCATCTTGTACTAGTTGCCAAACTCCACCACCATCTCTTTAGTGAAACATGATGGTTACGCCAATAGCTCCTCGTCCCATAGGCAAGAACAGCTACCGCCATCGCTGATAAATCAATTGAGTGGTGAGCAACCAATCATCCAAAAACTCCACGGTTGATCCAAGTGCAAGCTGCTGACAAAGTGTTAAAGCCATTGGGTGAATGTTCACCTTCAGCCAATCAATGGTACCAAAACTTCTAATTCTCAGCCTTTGCAAACGTGTGTCCATAGATTGATAATCAATATACACTAGTGGAATGAAAGGATGAAATTGCGCATGCACCATCACCATAGAGATGCAAAGCAAGGGGAAGCAAAGAGAGCTGAATACAAATAGAGCAAGGAAGACAAAGGAAGTTGAAAGAACTGATAGTGCTATGAGGAAAGCGAGGAATGCTATAGGTACATGCAGAAAAGTGACAAAATATTGCATTCCCGATCACCAATACGCCTCCTTGATGACAGGGTGTTGCATACGGATGAGACAAGACCTCGCAAAACACTTCTGTCATCATGCATCTTATCATACTACCACATGTCCTCCTATGATTGCTCCACCACCTCCACCTCAACCCAAGAAAGCTGTACCTCATTAGATACCAAAAATGGGCACTGAAGACTCCCGTCATCATGATGATAAGGATGCAATCAAAAGCCATTAACTTTATGTGGAAGAACATTCCCTTGCAAGTTTGCAAGATAAAATGATGTAGACCCGCCCCCATGAAATATCCAGAACGGTCCCGACCACCACAACTTCAGCTTTCTAGACATCTACTCAAGACGACTGCTGAATAGCAACACCGATTGCCCACATTCAAACAACTTCTTTTTTGACACCAAATCCACCCTGTGCTTCCAACTTGCTTGAAGCTCCGGAGTAAGATAATAGCTTTCCATCTACATATCATCCAACTGATCTAGTACATCCGTGAAAGAAGCCTATCCTCCACCACAAGCTGGGAACTACATGCTCGATCATCGGTGTGATTGCTTACTTTCCAAATGCAAACTTGAAGGGAGTCAGCCAAGTTGCCACCTTGAGGGACATGCAGTAGGCCCATAATGCGACCACCAACTTTTCGCCCCAATCTATGCGGTGCTCATTCACTAGCAACATGATGATCCACTTGAATGCATTATTGGTCAATTTAGCCAATCTATTGGCTTGCGGGTAGTAGGGACAAGACTTCTTGTGAATTACCATATAGAAGGAATTCATCCACTTAATGACCTTGTTGACAAAATGGGTACCCTATCACTGACCAGCTCGATCGGACAACCAAACTGCATGAACACATCTTGATAGAGGCATTTTGCAATAGAATTTGTGGTGTTATCTCACAGAGCCCATGCCTCCACCCATTTGGTACAATAATCGGTTGCCACTAGCGTATAACAATTCGACGTGTGGGCCGTAGTAGCCGAGAATGGAACCATGAAGTCTAGACCCCATTTTTAAAATGGTTCAAGTGGCAAGATGGGGTTTAGTGGCATTCGATCGTGATCAATGGGTTGACCCAACCATTGACATAAATCACAACGCCTTGCAAACCATCGTGTGTCTATTCTGCATGGTTGGCCACCATAAGCCTGCTTGTACAATCTTCTTTGCGGTGGTTACTGCCCCACAAAGTGCCCACTCGAAACCCTACAATGTGTCTCCATTAGAACCACCTCTTGCTCATGAGGCTGAACAGACCATAACAAGGCCTTCGTCAAATGTCATCGATACAATTGGCCTAGTACTAATTCAAAAGATTGGCTTTGCAATGCCAATCACTTCCTTTGATCTCGATTTAGGTACTTGGGCATCACCCCAGTGGTGGTCACAGGAACGGCAGCATCTCATCATACCAAGACCACTGGCTTTCCAAAACCACCTCAGGCTCAACATCGATGGAAACTCAACCACCTCAGATAGCCCCACAAGCTCAGCATTAGGAAACTCATCTTCAACTCCTGTTGGTATCTCCCCAAACTCTAACTGAGATAAGTAGTCAGCCACCGCATGTTGGGATCCTGGCCGATGGATGACATCAAATCATATTCTTGCAACAACCAACAACACCCAATGTGCCAATCGACCCATAAGATTTTGCTATTTCACTAAGTGCAAAATTCAGAATGGCCAACATGAAACACAAAGGGTCATCTCCCAACAGGTAATTTCAAAATTTCTTAACTGAATAGATCATTCCCAGTTCTTCTCGTTCAGTGATGGAATAATTTTTCTCAACTATCAAAAGTCGTCGGCTCGCATAATAAATCGGGAGATACCATTTGTCAGCGTCCTCTTGCATCAGTACACTGCCAATGGCTCTATCCAAAGCATCAACAAACACATGGAAAAAAATTTCCCAATCGGGGGACATCTACACTGGTGTGCATGAGAGCTGAATTTTGAGTTGCTAGTATGCCTTGTCACACTCCGCTATCCACAAAAATTCCTTCGGTTCTACATGAGCAAACACATTTAGGGGAATAGCTAGTGAGCCTTAGGAATCACAAGCACTCTTAGGTGTTATTGGTGGAGGTGCTTGCATGATCATGGCCACTTTGTCTGGATCAACCACACTTCCCTCCACCGAGATGACATGACTCAGGAGTCGACTCAGGAGTCGCACTACATACTACAAATGTGGATTTCATGGGATTCAAACTGAAACTGAAAGACACCTCCCAATAGCATTGGAAGCACTTTTGCAAATGCTTCAAGTGTTTAGTGAATGATCCGAACACATTGAGGTTGTCCAGAAAGGTCCACATGAACTTTGTCAAATATGAGACAAGAATTTCCTGCATGGCTCGCCGGAAACTAATGGACTAAGCTAATGTAACATGTTCATACTTAAGCATAAATCAATATAATGCTATTTCATCTCAAACACAGGTGGTCTGTCATTCTGATTGTCCTGATCCAAGATGGTGGCATGTGGTCCAAGTTACTTCTCAAGTAAACTTACTTTCAAAGATAGGGATGTGGATATGGAGATGCCAATGGATACAATTGATGTCAATGGATGAAGGGAAGAAGATGAAGATCATGATATGGGAGAAGAAGGTGAAATTAGCGACATCCCAATACAAGAATATGGAGATCACATTGGGGAAGACGATGGAAATCATGTTTCACCTAATATTATTGAAGAGGCTGAATCATAGGATCAAGTATTAGGTAGTACACCTTGATGATATAGGTGACTTGGAATAGGTCTATCGATAGGATTATTTGGCATGATGGACTTGCTTGGCAAAAGACATAGCCTTTGATGAAAATGCTACTAATTGATTCTTTTGACAAATTGAGAGGGATTCTTATCATTGGCCATTCCACTTCTATACTTGCAATATGTCAATTCATGTGTTAAGCTCATCATGAATAGATGATTATTTTGGTCTCATTTTGGTGCAAGAGAAAAGGAGTGGTGGGCAAGTGCATGCTTGCTACATTGTTAGTAGCTAGTAGCTTGTATGCCTACTCCAAATAATGGAATGCAGTGTAAACATCCTCAGAAGGATGGTCATAATTGCATAAGTTTCGAGGTCAGTTAGATGCACGAGTGTATTGATCAAGAGGTGAGATTGGTCCAAGAAGCTAGTGAGGGGGAGGTCTTTGAAAAACAAGAAAGTGATGAGGATAGCTTGCCTTCTTATATGAATGTTGTTGTAGCTTGATTAGTAGATGGTTCTATAAAATCTTAGATGAGGAGGCTAAACCCTTCTTGCACAAAGAGATAAAAATTTGGAGCAAAAGAGAAGGAAATTGGTTGTAAGCATATTATTTTGCACGAGGTACCCAAGATAAGATTCTGCTTGAGCTAGGTAAGTTGGTTAAAAGAGAGAGTGTGTGTGTGTGTATAGGGGGGGGGGTCTCTATCTTTTTTTTGCTAGGCAAGTTTCTTCTTTTGGAGATGTTCTTGGAATATGAGTGTGAATTTTTTACAAATGGGTATGAAGCAAAATTTGATGGGCAAGAAGTAAAGTTTAATGGCCAAGGGATTCTTCTTCCTCCTTTGTTATGTGTCAAAAACTCTCACCAATGACATTGTCAAGCGCTCATTCATTTTCTTAACATGCCACTCTAGGTGGGGGATGCCTTTGAGTACTTGACATGCATGCTAGATAACCTCCTTCTCATTCCACCATCTATGAGGACCCCTTTGGAGCAAAGAAGGCTTCGATTTTGTGCAATACTCTATACCTGGTATTCTTCGGTGCCTTCTTGAATACTTGTTTTGTGTGCACGTAATGGGATCATTACTAAATTGTCCCCTCAAAAGTGTAGAAGGAGTTGCATGGCATTGGAAAGGAATTGCATATGGCTGATGACGCTTATGTAGGGTTCCAACCCTCAAATGCAACAGACGTGAGAAGATGATAAAAAAGGTAAAGTGGTTTGCAAGGATGTGGGCAACCTGCTGCTACTTTGGAAGTGACTAAAGACAATGGATGAAAGGTGGTTGGACAAAAAGGCAAGGTAAAGTTCGTGCAGGCAATTTGAGGGGTGATGCAACAGGGTTCTAATGGTGACATAAAGATGGAGGTGGTAAGGATATTCCTATTTACCTAGCTGGAACACCCCTCCTCTCAAAGGCATTATTGGCGCTGATAAAGATCTAGCCTTGAAAATTTCTCATGCCGGTGAAGCCATTAATGAGGAATTGCCTGATGCAAACCATTTTTAAGTGAACCCTAGAGGAAAGAGGAGCTTTTAGCATTGTAAGCCTTGGTACATCAGGAATATCAAAGACAAATATGTTTATTAATATTTCACAACATACATAGACTTTGAACTAGCCCGCAACTATGAATGACTTGAGATGTGGTCATGTTGGAACATCGCTCCATGGGGATCGATGCCCATGTCTCCCCGATGAATGTGTAGTCTGTAGGCCACCTGGATGATCATCATGTGTTGCAAGGGAGAGCATGTTTTGTAGCCTAAGGTCTCTATGAATGCATTCATGGCACATGCAAGCATTGTAGTTTCAAGCTAAAGAAGAAGACATTTCATGTCTGTCTAAATGAAATGGGGGAAGACAACCACATTTCTCTAAAATGGAGGAGATTTAAAAATGTCAATGTTGAAGGATCCGATAAAAAGATATGGCTACTATTGTAGAGGAGTGTGGGATAGAAGAGATGCATCATGGCACAAAGAGTGAGAGCACAAGTGAGGAAAAATCCATTGTATTAGAATGAAGGAATGACCTCCATTTTATAAAAAGAGAGGATGGTGTAGGCACCTCCCCTATATCAGTGGCAATCAGCCCCTACATTAGTGGGACTAGCCTAAATCAAAGGAACCTCCCATGTGGGGGCCTTTGGCTTACATCATCACTTAGGTCACACACTAGACACATCATATCACTAGATGTGCCTCTACAACAACACATATGTGACTCCCTTAGATGCACACATGCACCATAGAGCAAGCCCTTGACCATATTTATCCCAACATACCCCCCCTCAAGGGTTTGCCTCTTGCAATGTCAAGGATACATCTAGTCTCATAGTTTCTCATGCCATCTCATGGTGGTCACACATGGCCATCTCATGGTGGTCAAGGATAAATCTATGTCTAGGATCTCATGCTAGCAAAGGTGCCCAAGGGTCAAGGTTTACAAAACTGGGATAGACCAAACACATATCACATGCCCTACATCATATGGTGACCAGAGGTGATTTACAAAAGACAAAACATATGACATTATTTTTGGAGTACTACTCTAGGCAGAGAACCTCAAAATTTGACCAAGTGATGATAAACAAAAGTTCAAAGACAAGTTGCTCAAAAGGCAAAGTCCTTGTCTTCTACTACAAAGTTGGATCCTTCTTTTGCTGATGGAGTTCTCTCTTCAACTAGATTTATCATAGTCCTCTTTTTCTCATTCCAAAACTTTTTAGAGTGATTATTCTTTCCACAATATGAGCAAGGGCTGATTCTATAACAATCCTTCTCAAGGTGATTGTCTTTACCACAGTGTTTACAAGCCTTGTACTTGCTCTTTGAAAACCTCACTACAAGTGCCTCTGTATGCATTTTGCCCATTCTTGAAGTGTTCTTTCTTTCCTCTTCTTGTAAGGCACTAATGATGCCTTCTAATGAGGGTTGAGGAAGATTCTTCAAAGTAGTAACCACATAGTAAAAATACTGAGGCATGCTCTTTAAAAGCACTACCATAGCATCATCCATAGTGATAGGGGAATTAATTGAAGCTAGTTGTGTCATAATACTTCTCATAGTGTTGACATGGGAAACAACATTGTCTCCCTCCATTTTAAGTTCAAAGAACTTAATTTTCAGATTTAATTTGGAAGTATGAGAGCTAGCACCAAACAATATGTCTAACTTGTGCCATGCTTCAAGAGGGGATTCCAAATCTGAAATGTGGTGTACATAGTCATCACCCAAACCTTATGCAATGATGGCATAGGCTTTCTCAATTCTCTTTGCATCTGCAGGTGTAGAAGTAGAGTCAGTGGCTTTTCCTTTACCTTTTGTTGTAGTTGATTCACCTTCCTGAGAGGTTTGAGTTCCTTGACTAAGTCCCATAGATTTTCCTTCGTAAGCATAAACTTTATCTTCATCTACCAAGTATGGAATCCTTGGCCATTGAACTTGTCAATTTTATAAGTAGCCATGAGAGGGTCTTACCTTTGTCAGGAAGTGTCTACTCTCTTACAAAAGGACTAATCTTGTGGAACAAAGAAATCTCCCTCACCATACAAATATAGATTGCTAGAGATAAATTCTGAGAATCCTAATTGTTTACCATACTCATACCCTTTTGGCTTCTCCCAAAGTTTCTTGGCTGGGGTTTTCTTCACTTTGAATTTTGTCCTTGTAGTCTTCTTCAAGTGATTAGCATTTTAAGATCCCTCAGAGCTTGGCATTTTTGACAAACGATCAGTCCTAACTGAAAATGCACTCTGAACTATACTTTGGCATTACTTCATGTTGAGAGTTGTGGTGCCATGATCACATAATTAGAGGCTAAGGTATGGTATAGGAAAGAATCAAAGTAGCCACCCTAGGATGTGGACTACATAATGTGGAGATGTGGATTGAGGATATCCACAAGGAGAGATGTGGATGAGAGGATCCCGCATGGTTGACTATTCAAAGGGCACTCTCTATATAAGAGCCCTATCATGTATTGTTGAGTACAAGAAGAAATGCACATACACTCAAGATTTTGTTTATGAGTCCAAGCTAATCTATCTTGGAACCTAATTGATTTGAGGTACATTAACTCTTCATCATGTTTACACACAGGTTCCATCCACCTTAGAGCACTCCATAGATCCTGAGGCACACATTTTTAATCATGGTATCAGAACTTAGGTCTAGCTCTCCTTGACTAGTTGTAGGCACACCTTAGGTGCTTATGTTTTCTCATGCTTTCTCTTGAGTGATCTTCTTGAAATTTCTATCCACTCTTTGCCATTCATTTTATCTTGAGAGAGTAGAGAGATTTCCACTGTTACAAACTTGTGTGAGAAAGCTATTTGTTCTTATATCTATTCATGAGAGTTTTGTGAGAGTTCGGAAAGACAAAGATTTGAGTGCCTTCTTTAAGACAAAGGAGATTTGTTTGTCAAAGAGCATCTCGACATAAAGCCAATAGGCTATAACTATAGCAGCCAGCTATGACATAGCCTAAAGCTTGCATCTAAATCTCGAGTGCTTCTAAGACATGGTTGTGAGGAGCTAAACCTTGCACAAACAAGAAGCAGCGACTGCAGCTGCCTCTAGCAGAAGTGGAAGAACCGGCTAAACAAAGGCAATGATGACATAGCAGCCATATGTGATTCTCCACCAAGCTCAATCGATTTCTCCATCGGTCCAGCCATAGCTCCAAGCAACTCCAACACTCTGTCTCACCATCAAGCTCCTTCCAAGGTCAATGAATAGAAGGACTCCAGTGCCAAATGAATAGAGGAGACTCAGACCAGCTAACCAAAACAATGCCAACAATAAGCTACGCCCAAGCGGGGGCTCCACACAACGCTCCATGTAGTCAGTGCCTCCATAACAAAAGGCTTCTCCATCTCTATAATGAAAGGCTTTGACCGGTAGGCAGCCACGATCACAGCCACGAACCGCCATCTGCAACGGCCTTCATAGACTATGCCAAGCCTCATTGAGCTCGCATCGTCAAACCACTGTTGCACACTGGCCTCACATCCATTGACGGCTCCACTAGCCTCCTACAACGACCAACCTCTGTGTAACAAAATAAGCTCGGATAGTGCCAAAGCTCCCATGCTCCACGGGCAAGCTCTTCCATCGACAAAACGGGTAGCCTTCCCTCCACGAACAATGCCAAAGCTTCAGCCATCAATGCTCAACAACCCACGACAGAGACTACACAATCGACTATAAGATCTAGCATAGGCGACACCTCCAATGCCTCCTGCCAACAAGGACACTCGATGCCATCACGCGGAAGAAGCAGCAGGCTCAGCATTTCAAAGTCTTTCTTCTTAAAGTTCACAAAAAATGCCACGTGGTAGATAAGGTGTGGTAAAGGTTAACTATGCTTAGGTCCAACTGCCTCGTTTAGTTGCACCATGGTTAAGTTTGTTTAAGCATTCAGTTAACTCAATTGGGGTTAAAAGATTGCCACATGGCACAAGGCCACTCAAGCACAGCAACCCCTTGCCAAGAATAGCTTGCAAGCAACATGTGAATCCATCTGCCACATCATCAAGGCCCCCTCTTCTTCACAGAAACTTTGACAAGATGTAACTTCCAATCTAGGAAGAATTTGAACACGCTCTAAAAAGGAAAAGTGATTGCCTTTTCAAGCTCTACGCACTTGTCAAGTCAGAATTATTGCTAGCAATTAGACACTGCCAATATTGAAAGAAATCAATTGGTGAGACCTTTGCAACAAATGGAAAAGCAACGCATGAATGCAAAAAGCATGCCAGAAGCACAAGTGCATGAGATGACCATAGCCCACAACATGGCATCCATACATAAAGTGTTAAGGCACATGGTAGAACAAAGCATCATGCATCAAGTGACATCAAGTAAAGAAGAGAACGCCATCAACATCAAGCATTGAAAAGCAAAATCCTTGCCACCTTCAGCCCATATGTTTTGTAAATCAAGCTTGACCACCTGAGAGTAGCTTATGAAAGCATCGAGGGGAGGTATTGACATGTAAACCACACTTGACCACCTCAAGTAGCAATGCATGCACTAAGGGGAGGTGATGGAATGTAACTCACATCTGACCACCTTGCAGTAGCCAAAGAATCACGGCACCAAGGGGAGGTGTTGAGAGTTGTGGTGCCATGAGCACATAATTAGAGGCTAAGGTATGGTATAGGAAAGAATCAAAGTAGCCACCCTAGGATGTGGACTACATGATGTTGAGATGTGGATTGAGGATATCCACAAGGAGAGATGTGAATGAGAGGATCCCACATGGTTGACTATTCAAAGGGCACTCTCTATATAAGAGCCCTATCATGTATTGTTGATTACAAGAAGAAATGCACATACACTCAAGATTCTATTTATGAGTCCAAGCTAATCTATCTTGGAACCTAATTGACTTGAGGTACATCATCTCTTCATCATGTTTACACACAGGTTCCATCCACCTTAGAGCACTCCATAGATCCTGAGGCACACATGTTTAATCACTTCAATCCTCAAGCATCACTCTAGCATTTACTCTAGCATCAAATGTCCAAAACTGTCAAAAATACATTGTAGTAGACTAGCTCTACTTGGAGGGTACAATTCACACAACTAAAGAAGAGATTGAGAGGGATTTCTATGCAAAACTAAAGCTTGAATATCAAAGTAAGTTCACCACAAAGCATTGCTGAAATAGTGCGCCTTTTGTCTAGGAGACTTGCGCCTTTTTTTACTATCTTTTCTCTAATTTCTCCTTACTTCAGCAATCATTGGCCTACAAAACTCATTAGCAGAGCAGGCTCTAAGCATGGACCAGCTTGTGCTAGGAGGGCTCAAGCAATGGTTGAGCAGAGGAGCATAATTGCACATTTTTTCATCAACGTTTGCTTGAATCAATGTGGGTGGAATACTCCAAATCTAGGGAAATGCTCTGGGCTAGAGGGGCGCCCTATTGTGTAGAAACTCCAGCTGGAAGGGTTTGGCAAAAGTCACAAGGAATAGGGAGAACAGAGCTAAGCCATTTCTGAGAAGGAAGTAGGAAGAAAGCTCAAAAAGAGGTGTTGGAGAAGATGGTGAGGTGGCACTACCAAAATGAGTTCTACAAAGCCTACCAGCTCTGATACCAAATGTAGAGGAGTGTGGGATAGAAGAGATGCATCATGGCACAAAGAGTGAGAGCACAAGTGAGGCAAAATCCATTGTATTAGAATGAAGGAATGACCTCAATTTTATAGAAAGAGAGGATGGTGTAGGGACCTCCCCTATATCAGTGGCAATTGGCCCCTACATCAGTGGGACTAGCCTAAATCAAAGGAACCTCCCATGTGGGGGCCTTTGGCTTACATCATCACTTAGGTCACACACTAGACACATCATAGCACTAGATGTGCCTCTACAACACACACACACACACATGTGACTCCCCTAGATGCACACATGCACCATAGAGCAAGCCCTTGACCATAGTTATCCCAACAACTATTGTGTTTAAGAGCACTCATCCGAGGAAGCTTATAGGTCACATGGTTAAATCCATTTCAAAATATGTCCTTCACAATTTCACATCCAACTGGTAGGATAAGCAGTTCAGGACGTGCCTTTCTAATTTTCCCCATGACACTATTGTCTTTGTCATAGATTTTGCTGAAAAGTATTCATTTCAAGAACAAGATGAGATACAAAGTGCTCATTGGTGCAACAAGCAGATAACAATTCTTGTGCATATCACATACAATCATTTTCTTGATTCTTCTATGATGACTGATGCCAATCTGCTTGTTGACTCATGGGAGTCCAGGTTAGTGCAATGCACATACCATTTCTACATTTTAGATGATAGAATGCTTTTCTATTGCATTGGGAATGGTTAAAAAAGGAAAATCCCCATGCAAAAAATATAAAACAATATTGGGTGTGGTCAGATGGTACTGCCTCTCATTCTACTTTGTCTCAAGGTTCGAATCCCTAGACATGATGTGGAATTTCTTTGGGTCTAGCCATGGCAAGGGTGAACATGATGGATGTGGTTCTATAAGCAAGATTTGTTTAACACAAATTAACATTCCCTAAAGAAAATCTCAATGATGCCGATGATGTTGTAACATGGCTTACAGCCAACCTCTCCACATGCATGCATTCAGCATAAAGTAAACAAAGCCTTAAGAATAGTGTAGTATGCAATATTCCATGAAGTGAAAGTGGATGAAGTGCAAAGAGAAGCCAGCACAATTGCAAGAAAATTGAAGTTCCTAGTTTGCATAGCATATGGGGTTTTTCAAACAACCACTTGATTGAAACACGAAAATTTTCTTGTTTCTGCAGTGCATGCATCATAGGGGATCATGATGATTGTGATAACATTGCAACTATGAAGACATGGGAGAGAGTTTAAGTTTTCCCTTTACATTCATATGGAGAGACAAACAATGAATCACCATAGTTTGGGAAGAGTTTCATGACCTCACTGACTTTCTTGAAGAGGGGGATAACTTTGCAATTGTCGTCGCTGCTACTGGGGAGAATGAGGAAGATGACCCATAGTTATATTTAGATCCCATAATGAATCCACAAATCCACAAATCCTAGACGAATGAATTGTATACCATTAATCTTGTAATAATACAAGAAAACCACCACGCTAGTGGCTGTTAATATCCTAGTCTCATCCTAGTGTGCAACCAACAACCCTGTTGGCAACCACTTATCCTGCACTACCGCTGTGCTATCCTAAAATTTGTTGCAAAGTGCTATACTAAAATAGTTCCCTATAGGCTAGGTATCTTTTATTGTCATATTTCAGCCACTGGGCTACTTAAGAAATTAGAGTATTTATATTTCATTGCTTCATCCACCTCATGTATTAAGCAGTCATGTATAAAATTGAGATCCATCCGAGTTTACTTTGGTCGATTAAAATAAGTTCGGCTAACATTTTACTCAGGCAAACCTAAGATAATTTGTATATGCTCACAAAATATTACGCTCACATATTATTGACACTAAGAATAAACCAATTGTTTTTCCAAAGACATTTCAATATTAACATGGAAGCAAGTCGACACAAAATTAGGTATTACTAGCACCATAGACCATGGATGATGGCATTCCAAGAAAGTCCACAAGTCCAAGAAATGCCTGCAAGATTTTTACTTTTTCAAAAACACAATGACATTTTGTGGCTCAAGGAAATTCCAAGCTGCCGTGACTATCTTATCAACCTCTCTATAGCAAGCATCTCCTAGCTCTTTAGGCCAGTCTAATGAGCTATCACAGACCTCATTACACACTCGGACCACCAACTGCTTGCTTGCCTCTGTCGACTTGTACACCCATAGTAACTCCTCCTTTCGCTTGGCCTCTTCATCTTGGTAATGGTGCTCTATAAAACTTTGGATCGCCATCATGTCCTACTAAAAGAAACCTACATCATGAGCTTGATAAGTACCTTAAAGGAGAAGGAAAAATGATAGGCAAGGATATTAATATTCACCGTCTTTGCCGACTCCAATTCATACTACCAATTGCAAAGCATGTCCTCCTTGTAGTTATTATCCTCCATCTTCTTTGGGTCTGGTTGTGCAACCAAGGAGGTCATCCAACATTGTTCTTGGATAGAACATGAGCATTCCAAAGTCTTTTGGGTATGCCATAGATTTGTAGTAGGTAGATCGCTGTATAGAGTTTTAGGGCTAGATTTCATAATGGGCTCTTAGTTGTGTCTGCACTACACATAAATAGGGAGAGCGTGGCCTTCTCATTCTTCTTTCATACAACTTGACATGTCCACCTCTCATCATTAGAATGAGGTGGGTAGTCTTCTTTGACAGTGTGTTGGAACTCTAGTAAAGATGTGCAGAGATAATGTGCGAGCAAGGACTTCCAACATGGAAGTTACAAAAAGAATCACAAATACATGGGGTGATGTCATAAGAATCTATGTGAGGACCTATAATTAATCACCTACTAGTTACCACCACTGCACTTGCATGATCAATAGAGTGTAGTTAATTATCAGTCATCGGGCTTGCATGCTCAGTAGAGTGCAATTAATTACTAGCCTCATTAGGCTTGCATGCTCACTAGAGTGTAGATAATTACCACAGTTGATTACTAGGATGGTGTCACAAGAATCTATGTGAGCTCATTTGGCTAAGGTGTATAGTCTTCTTTATCAGCATATTGGAACTCTAGAAAGGATATGCAAAGATAATGTATGAGTAGGATAATACTAGTAATAATAGAAGCAAACCACCACACTGGTGGTAGTTAATATCCTAGTCTGCAACCAACCACCGTGCTAGCGATCACCTATCCTATAGTATTAGAGGGTTGGTCAGCCCATAAAAAAGACCGGAGTAATATATATCAAAGATTTACTCTTATACATTTTGAATTGGTTTCACTCAGAATGAAAAATTGGTTATGAGGTTGAAGTCAAAACAAAAAAAAAGATGGGTGAAAATAAAAAAATATAGCCGAAGTTCCAAGAGATCAAGTGTGCCATCTCTGAAGCTACACTTACATTGAGAAATATGAAATCCCATAACTAATATACAAATTCACAATTCCTAAATGAATGAATTGTATGCCATTCATCTTGTCTTGTAATAATAATAATATAAGCAAACCACCATACTGGTGGTAGTTATATTCCTAGTGTGCAACCAACCACCATGTTGGCGACCAACCACCACGCTAGTGGCAGTTAAGCTAATATCCTCATAAAAATAGAAGCAAACCACTATGCTGGTGACAGTTAATATCCTAGTGTACAACCAACCTCTCCACCCAACCATTGCTATTATACTAGAACGAATCGCATTGCTGCAAAGTGTTATCCTAAAACAGATACATTGCCCAACTAAACTTTGGACAAAAATAATAATTCAATAGATTACATACAGATTACATCTCAAAGATTCCCTTCCTTCAGATTACATCTCAAAGACTCCTTTCCTTCAGGGGGCTAGTTCCACATTGCTTTGAGCAGGTCACCTTTTTGAGCTCCCCGATTGCAAGTTTGGCCCTCCTTACTCCTTTCCTTGCTCCTAATTTCTTGAAGGGGGATGGTTCCTTCCTTTAGGGACCCGTCCCCTCCTTTCATGTCACTTCCTCTTTCCTTGCTTTGAGGTTCTTGGTTGCATGCTTGGCCCTTCTTGCTCCTTTTCTTTCTAGGGTCTAGGTGCAAGGGTTTAGGATTTAGGATTTAGTATGTAGGGTTTAGGGTTTAGGTTAAGGGTAATTTCATATAGTAAAAAACAAGCAAAATCTATATTCTAAATCATGACAAAGAATGGTTTGATACTTTGCACAAGCCTTAAAGTAAGTAAGTTTAATGTTTGTACAAAGTATCATACCCATAAAAAATGATACATAGGTTAAGAAGCACATGGACGTATTTCTCAACACTCTTGCATGATGCATCAGGAAAAAAGGGAGCTCATTTTGGGGCCCTGAGAGAAATTCACAATTTCTTCAGTTTTCTTTCGTCTAAAACACTAAAATACAACATAACTCCACTGATGCATGGTGCAAAATTTGGTACTTCTGACATCACCCGTGTGCTCTGGCCAACCTGTCAAATCGTCTTCTTTAGTACACTTTTTTTTTGGGGCCTTTTTGGTCTTTTTCAGGCCTCTGGGTGTCCGTTTTCAATGTTTCAAATGTCATTCCGAGGGTTTTGGCCTGCTTCGACATGTCACACTAGTGATGTCAGAAGTACCGAATTTTGCATCGTGCATCAAATATAATAAAGTAGCTCAAGTATCCTCATTCAATGCAAACTTGACAATATTTCTTTTTTCTTCCTTTTTTGTATTTTTTCAATGTTACGTTGGCCCTCGTTTGATTGGTGGAGGGATATTTTCCTTCTAGTCTAAAAGGCCCCAAAATGAGTTTCCTTTTTTCCTAATGCATGTTAAGAAACGAGAAATATGCATTTCAAACCATATACTAAATGATTTCATTTGGGTATGATAATTTATAGAGGCCCTATACTAATGTAGGGTAAATCTTATGCAAAGTATTATATCCATCGGAGATGGGCACATAGTCTAAAAGCAAACTGAGTGCGCAATGTTTTTGAACACTCGTGCATGATGCATGGTACAAAATAGGGAAATATGCATTCCAAACAACTCAAATGATAGCGGATGGGTATGAAACTCTACACAAGCCTTAAACTAAGAAAATATAAGGCCTTTATACAGACCCCTTACTTTATGATAGACTTGTATTCTTCAATTGTTTGAAAGAATATTGTTTTATTCGCAAATTAATTTTTAAATATGTTAATTTTTTTAAAATAAAAATATATTGGACTTGGGTTCTTTTTTATATCAATAATATAAGATTTAAATTAGTTAGTTTAATATAGCTCCAATATATTTGTTATTTTTTAATTTAATTATTAGTTATATAATTAATTTTTAAATTTATATAAATAATATCAATAACTTTTAAAAATAATTTCTTATAAATATATCATATTTATATAATTGTATAGACTATACTGTAAGAAAATAATACAACGTCTACCCTCAACAGATAACAGGATCTCGTATGCAAGAGAGAAAAGTAGATAGTATGGAGAATCAAAAATTTGATTACTGTAAAACTGATACAATAGATGGCGCTGCCTCCTAGCCGTGCGCTCCTGTGTGAGAAGCTTCGATGGCATGCTAGAAATAGTTGAGGACAAAGGTTGGATGCTAAGGAATTAGGGTTGCTATAGCCAGTGATGATAATGGGCTTCACGGGCTTGCTCTTATATAGCCACCAGTTGTAGTCGGTTAGACCCAATTGGGTGACCGACCCAGTCCGCCCAAAACGGCCGACTAGGGGTCAGAACCGAAATAGGCCACCGACCACACGATAGAACCATGGCACAAAATAGAGTGGTCAGTCATGGGATGCCTTCCCACACTTGCATGTAGCTTAGTTGGCAGTGTGCCAACTCTATCTGAAGCCGTCCAGCCATCAGGCCACACATGGCCCCCATCTGGTGTCCAAACCAGGACCTACCGGATAACCAAGCTACTCAAATGCCTTCTCCTCATATGGGGGGCTTACAAGTAGAGTTAGTTGGTTCCCGCGTAGTTACATGAGAGTGGAGCATTGATATCTAACACCCCCCCTCAATGTCCACTCGCAACTGAACTTTCTTTTTCAGCCCAATGCCAAGTCGATGAAGATGCCTCTCTAGCAAGTCTCTTCCAAGAGCCTTCGTGAAGATGTCCGCAGCATTCTTTGTAGTTGGAGAGTACACCAAGTTGACCTCTCCATCCATGATGAGCTCGCGTACAAAGTGATATTGAATCTCAATGTGTTTTGTGCGAGCGTGGAATACAGGGTTCTTTGCAATTGCCATGCAATTCTGATTGTCACATGATAACTGCATAGGCTTGTCCTGCACTGCACCCTTGTCCCCTAAAGTCCTCCTTAACCACACTGCCTCACAAGAAGTAAAACATGCTGATTTGTACTCAGCCTCGGTAGAAGAAAGAGCAATTGTAGGTTGCTTCTTACTAACCCATGACACAGCTCCAGATCCAAGAGAGAAATAATAAGCTGTCATTGATCTCCTACTATCCACGTCTCCTGCCCAATCTGAGTCACAGAATCCGATCAAGATGTTGCCCTTGGTATAGGTGATGCCATAATCAAGTGTGCCTTTGATGTATTTCAGCACCCGCATCCCTGCCCTCCAATGGTTCTCCTGAGGCTTATTGGAAAACCTGCTTAGTACACCAGTCGCAAAACTGATGTCCGACTGCGTGTTGCACAAGTAAATCAAACTGCCCACAAGCCTTCTGTACTTCGCTTCGTCCACCAGTGGTGATGAATCCTCATTTGAGAGCTTCACATCAACCTCCATAGGGGTGCCAACTGTCTTGCACTCAGCCATGCCAAATGCCTTTAGTATCTCTCCAGCATACTTCAGCTGTGAGATGAAGATCTGGCTCTTGCCAAACTTCAATCCCCAAACAGAAATGCATCAGTCCAAGGTCTGTCATTTCAAACTCTCTTCCTAGCAAATGCTTTGTCTGCGAGATCTTCTCTTCATGGTTCCCTATTATGACAAGGTCGTCGACATAAAGCACCTACCTCCTTCTTTGAAGATATACAAATTTGCATCAGATGGGCTCCTCCTAAATGCATTTTGTAAAAAGTAGGCATCAATCCATTGGTACCACGCTCGTGGGGCCTGTTTCAGCCCATAAAGTTCCTTCTTCAGTTTACAGACTTTACCTTCTAAACCGGGGATCACAAAACCTGGTGGTTGTTCCACATATACCTCCTCCTTGAGATCTCCATTCAGAAAGGCGGATATTAAATCCATCTGAAACACGGGCCAACTTCCCTGGGCTGCTAAAGCCAAAACATTGCGAATTGTGGTTAGTCGAGCTGTGGGAGCAAAAGTATCATGATAATCAAAACCATGTACCTGTGCGAATCCTTTTGCCACGAGCCAAGCCTTATACTTATCCAACGTGCCGTCGCACTTATACTTGGTCTTGTACACCGACTTGGTGCCGATTACCTTACGTTTTGGTGGTCGATCCACAAGGTCCCAAGTGTTGTTCTTGATTATGGTGCCATACTCCGATTGCATAGCCTCCATCCACCTATCATCACCTTGTGCCTCTTCAAGACACTTGGGTTCTTCAGCACGGATCACCTCTGTCATCAAAGCGTAGTTGACCAAGTGTTCCTGCACCCTTCTTTGCTCCTCTAATCTCTTGGACCGGTGGTGTTCGGATGGTTCCTCCTCAATGGCTGGAGGTTCTCTGCCATCCAAAAGCTGCTTTACCCACTTTGGGAATGGCCATTGCCATTGTGGTTCTGCAGGCTCTTCTTCCTCTTCTTTATCTTGAATCCTGCCAAGCACCAATGGGGGAGTTCGGTCTGCTATTGGTGGTTGTACTAATTGGATATCCTGGTCCTGGTTGTCTAGGAAGGAAGCATCCTCCTCCAATTGATGCCGCTGTTTTGAGAAGACCACATCACGACTTACTATTACCTTCTTGGTAATAGAATTATAGAGATGGTAACACTTCGCCTCTTCACTATAGCCCAAGAAAATACAGTTCCAACTCTTTGGTTCCCATTTGGTCCTGTTAGCATCAGGGACATGCACAAAACAGTCACATCCAAAAACTTTGAAATGTGCAGCTGAAGGTTTCTTACCAGAAAAGGCCTGTAGTGGAGTCATCCCATTCACAGCATTCTGTAGCTATGCTTCAGAATGTAAACTGCCGTGTTACATGCTTCAGCCCAGAAAGTCTTTGGAAAATCTTTCCCTTTCATCGTACTCCTGCCCATTTCACAGATGACATGCATCTTGCGCTCTGCTACTCCATTTTGCTGTGGTGTATGTGGCAGGGGTTTCTGCCTCTTGATCCCGTGACTTTTGCAGTAACTTTCAAATTCAGTTGATGTGAACTCACCACCTCTATCTGATCTCAACTTCTTCACCTTCCTCCCCATTTCTTTCTCGACCATTACACACCATTCTTTGAACTTACTAAAAGCCTCATCTTTAGTCTTCACGAACTATATCCGATATCCTTCTACTGTAGTCATCGATCAGCATCATGAAGTAGTAGGAACCACCCAAAGCTTCCATCTCCATCTTTCCGTAGAGGTCCACGTGAATGAGCTCTAGGGAGCCTTTGCCCTGCTGGCCTCTTTAGGAAAGGGCTGCCGATGCTGCTTGCCCATCATGCAAGCTTCACATACATCGGGCAGATCTATAATTTCTAGTAGGTCTGCAATCATTCCACTTTTATGCATCTCCTTTAAAGAACTAAGGTTTAGATGACCAAACTGTTGGAACACTGAAAGGAAAGAGTAGAGTTGACACAAATTCAGAATACTTGCTTATAGAATGAAGAAGAAAGAGGTCCTTAAGTAGGCACCTCATACAAGGTCACTGACATCACTGATGACCTCAAAGCTCCACAATCATCTCCTCAATCTGCTCCTAGATTCTCTCAATCATCCTATGTGGCTTTTCCACCACCTAACTGTGCTTGTGGGCACCTAACTGTGCCTCTTGCACTCACACATAGAAACATAAGGTGTGCCTGAGGCATACACCTTGAGATATCCCAACAAACCCCCCCTCAAGGAAATGCCTCAGGCTATGTCATGGATACATCTAGTCTCATAGTTTCTCATGCCATCTCATGGTGGTCAAGGATTAATCTATGGCTAGGTTCTCATGCTAGCAAGGGTTTCCTTGGGTGTAAGGTAAACAAAAAGGGATACAAACAGACCTTCCAATGGTTATCTCCCTTGCATGTACATGCACACAATGTCTGCAAGAGGTACCATGGAACATACACATGGCCTACATCATAAGGTGACCAGAGGTGTTTACAAAACACACACAACACAATAGTTTATTTTCATTCATTTTGGAGGACTATCCAGGCTAAGTACCTTGACATAAAAGGAAAAGAGATCTGGAGCATACATAGAGATGATTTAAAATGCATAATCTTCATGGGATGCCTCATCTTGTGGAGGCAGAATATCCATGTTAAGGCAAGGTCTTACCACATGGGCAGTGTCTAGTGCCTTATAAGATGGTACTATGATAGAACAAGTGGATCTGAAAATCATATCCTTCAAGAGAACAATTATCTTGTCATCTCCATAGTTGTGTAGAGAAGCATATCTTAGGTATCTGACCTTCATCTTTTTCTTGTACTTGGAGTCAAATAAAAGTGCCATGAGAGGGTAGATCTCTGTAGTTGGTTCCTTTGTGGCAACCATTGTTTTGGCAATCTTCAACAAGGAAGTCAGGTTGGCATTTTCATCCTTTGTAGCATAACAAGACATTGCTTTATGTTTTGGCTTTTCACATATTTTGCATAAGCAAGCCATGAGAGGCTCTAACCCAGGTATTGGGTAGTGTCTTCTCTCTTACAGGGCTTAGAATAACAACTGAAATGCTTCAAAATATAAGCATTTAATGTAGCAAATAGTAGTGACTAGTTTTCAAACAATGATGCTACTTTTTGCATGCTTCATAGGAGTGGATGAAATAAACACTTTCCAATCACAACCAGGTCTAGCAAGTCAAAACAAAACTGAAGCAACACTTGTAGTGAAGTTATTGAAAACTTCAAAAGCTCAGAAATGCTAGAGTAGCATTTTATGTAGCATCATCTTCAAAACTTGTCCAAAACTGTCAAAAATGAAAAGCTGAACTTGGAGGGCTTGTAGCTCACTCTTCAAAGCAAGGAAAAGAGGGCTTTCTGAAGCAAAAGAAAGCTCATATACCAGAGAAGGTCCAGCACAGAGGTTGGACGAAATGGTGCGCACTTTTGCCCGGGAGAGTTGCTACAGGCTGAAACTGAGTTTTGACGATTTCTCCCTCGTTACTGAACCAAATGACTTGAAAAATGGCTCAAAATCTTCGTCTTGAGGTCGCCCATCTACTCCTAAGAGGGCTCAGGCAATGGCAGAGCAGGCAGGGAGTATTGAGCAACAGAAGAAATTCGCTGTTTGGAGAATGGCAGCCACCACAGACGTTTTTTCTTCAATTGCTTGCAGGTGGAAGTTCGCCCATACTAGAGGAGTTTCCAGCTCAGAGGGTTTGGGCAATGGTCGTTTGTAGGTGGAGAACCAAGCTCTCAAAGATTTTGGGAAGAAAGAGGAAAATGGAGAAGAAGAAGATGAAGAAGAAGATGATGATGTGGCAGAAATGGGCTCAAGGGGGATCAAATGGCTCTGATACCATGTTGGAACACTGAAAGGAAAGAGTAGAGTTGACACAAATTCAGAATACTTGCTTATAGAATGAAGAAGAAAGAGGTCCTTAAGTAGGCACCTCATACAAGGTCACTGACATCACTGATGACCTCAAAGCTCCACAATCATCTCCTCAATCTGCTCCTAGATTCTCTCAATCATCCTATGTGGCTTTTCCACCACCTAACTGTGCTTGTGGGCACCTAACTGTGCCTCTTGCACTCACACATAGAAACATAAGGTGTGCCTGAGGCATACACCTTGAGATATCCCAACACAAACCTCTCATGCCACAGCTTAGTGCTGCTCACATCGACTCGAGCACTGAAAGCTGAGAGCTGGTAGATGTCGCGCCATGTACCTTTACCAATGACCTTCCCTTGAAGATCCAAAATCTGTGCGCCATTCTTATCGAATTGAACTTTGAGGTCCCGATCCATGATCACAGAAATGGACAACAAGTTCCTCTTGATATCTGGCACATAAAGAACATCGGACAACTGTTTTACAACTCCATCTGACTTGGGAGCAATCGTACCTTGTCATTTTGCTAGACATTTTGCATCATTGCCGACTGCTACCAGGATGCCATTCCCTACCGGATGTAGAGAGCTATACCAATCCTTCTGACTGGTCATGTGACATGATGCACCACTATCAATAATCCAAGGTTCATCCGCAGGTACATGAACTGCCTCGGTGCAAATCTCCTCAATTGCTACGAACAGCTCTACTGGTACTACCTTTATGCTGTTGCTGGACTCTTTCTTTACTCCATTCTTCTCATCTGCAATCTTCTTGCGGCACTCATTCTGCTTGTGCCCTGCCTTGTTGCAATAGAAGCATTTGATCTTCTTCTTACTCTTTTTATCATCAGAAGAAGATGGGTTACTAGAGTCCTTACCCTTACCTTTCTTTGATCCAGCATAGAAAGCCGAATCTTCTCCAGTCCTCGTCTTTTGATGCATCTCCTCCTCAAAAGCATTGCGCTGAAATCCTCAAAGTTGAGGGGCGGATTTCTATTCTGCGTATTCAGTGTCGTAATAAGACTGTTGTACTTTGATGGGAGAATCCATATGCACCTTCATGCTAGATTCTCGCTGGTGATAGTGATGCAATTCGCAATCATCTGATCGCGCAGGTTCTTCACCCTGGTGATTAACTTCTCTGCCATTTCAGACTTAGATAGTTTCTCATTCGCGAGTTGAGTCTCTAAATTCTGAATCCGCATCTGATTCGTGGTCTCATACAGATTTTTCAAGACTGTCCATGCCTCCCCTGCATGTTGAATTAATGCCATGATAGAGTCACTTACATTGCAGACAATAGAACAAAGTGCATCTGAATTTCTTCTTGTCCACACGAGAATCTCATCTACAGTTGGTACTATCTGTTGTCCTGCATTGGCAGTCTCACAACCGGTTTGACATCCACCCCAGTAGCAGTATCCCGAAGCTCATATGTGCTTAGGATGGTCTTCATCTTGAACTTCCAGATTGGATAGTTAGTGCCGTCCAACTTTTCGCTTTCGTTGAACGGTGGGATTCGCAATCTTGCGGGCTGGGCCATCTCTCACAATCTGCTCGCAAATAGAAACACACTACCAAATCTTCTTGCTAGAGTCCAAGCTCTGATACCATGTAAGAAAACAATACAATATCTGTGCTCAACAGATAACAGGATCTCGTATGCAAGAGAGAAAAGCAAATAGTATGGAGAATCAAAAATTTGATTACTGTAAAACTGATACAATAGATGGCGCTGCCTCCCAGCCATGCGCTCCTATGTGAGAAGCTTCTATGGCATGCTAGAAATAGTAGAGGACGGAGGCTGGATGCTAAGGAATCAGGGTTGCTAAAGCCAGTGATGATAATGGGCTTCACGGGCTTGCTCTTATATAGCCACCAGTTGTAGTCGGTTAGACCCAATTGGGTGATCGACCCAGTCCGCCCAAAATGGCCGACTAGGGGTCGGATAGGCCACCGACCACATGATAGAACCGTTCGGCCCAGAGCCATCCGGGATCATATGGGGCTCCAAACGGGCCCCGCAACCCGAGAGTGGGTTGCCTCGGGAAAAGCTCCGTCTACCCTCAGTGCGGTCAGTCATGGAATGCCTTCCCGCACTTGCATGTAGCCTAGTTGGCAGTGTGCCAACTCTATCTAAAGCCGTCTAGCCATCAGGCCACACATGGCCCCCATCTAGGACCTACCGGATAACCGAGCTATTCAAATGCCTTCTCCTCATATGGGGGGCTTACAAGTAGAGTTAGCTGGTTCCCGCGTAGTTACATGAGAGTGGAGTATTGATATCTAACATATACTATGTTTTAATATATTTTTATATAATTTTTATTATTGATAAATAATATCGTATAAATAATATTATTGATAAATAGTTCTTGAAATCTAAGCAAAAAAATCTTTTCTAAGTTGTGTATGCAATAGGTTATTGGACTTTTTCAAAAATATTGTAAAATTTTAAAAAGTGCAAGGCTTGTGGCAAATGATGCCGGGAATAGCCAAGAGGCTTTACAAGGTTGAAATGATGTGCACAATGCCGTGAAATAGCCAAATAGGCTTAACAATGGTGGCATGTGTGTGTGAAATCAAATCATGTGCTATCTGCCCACTGAACAATTGGCAATGCCTCTGAACACTTTGAAGTCTACTCACTGAACGATGAAGATCAGGTTTCAGGTAATGTGATGATGTGAAATTGTATGTGAGCATATGGACTGACTCCGAGAGTAGGAACTAGTTGGGAATTTTGGGGCAGGCTCACATTGGCAACTTGGGGAGATTCAAAGCATCCCTTCTATGGCGATCTAGTCTACTCTGATCTAGATCTATACCAATCGTCGATCGATGAAAGAACAACAAATAATTTCTTTTCTTGGTTCTTTTTATGTGCTGGGTCAGATGTGTCGATGTACAGGCTGATCTAGGTGTAGGAGTTGGATTTGTTGACGAGGCTCAAAAGTGAGTGACTTGTGCCAAAATGTTCATGTGATGTGACGAGTGCATAGAGCACCAAAAATTGATCGAATTTCATTTTTTGAAGCGCCCTCAAATTCTTCCTAGATGAAGAGATACGACTTGATCTAGCTGGAGGGGCAAAAGGAGTGCAAATGTGCTCAATGATGATGTGGTAGTTAGGGGGTCACATGTAGTGTGACTCTGCCTATGGAGCACTGAGTGAGGTGGCAAGAGTGGCCACATGCAGTGACTGTGTGTGCTTACAGAGGGATAACTGTGCCTACATAGGGCCAAAGTGCCACGTGGCACTAATGAGGTGGCAGTTGATTGGGCACTGATGACATGGCCGTGCTGATATGGATAATGATGTGGATGCTGACTGGTCAAAGTTGACGTGGCTACTAACATGGAAGTTGAGGTGGCAAATAAGATGACATGGCAATCGGCTACCACGTGTCAGAATGTTGACCATAGCTCTTTGTGGTAAACTTGCTCTGGGTTAACTTGACCTGGAGTTGGATTTACCAACCCTATCTTCTATTAACCTTACCCTGGTTACAAGTGTGGTCTATCGAGAGCCCCGTGGACTTATCTGCCACGTGGCAGTTTCTCTGTCAGAGAGCTCTTCTACAAGTTAATGCGATGGTCGACGGTAGGAATCGCTGAAGATGGTGCATGCAAAGATTGCAGAGGATGGTGGAGTCATCCATCATTCCCTATTGCAGAAGAGCCACTCCTCGTTGATGGTGGCTAAAGCCCGTGAGCTCACTGCTGCTACTACTGGCGAGCTTGTGGAATGGCCGTCGCGCATGGTTGGAGCTCGTTGTAGAGTCAAGGAGCCACTGTCGTTGCAGAGCTTCTTTAGAGCTACTGGTGATGGCAGCCATTTGGCTAGAGGTCGTTTGTTGACAAGGAGCATGGACGTAGATGATAAGGCCATTTCGTTGAGATGCAGTATTGTAGGAGCCGGGTCGTTGACAGAAGCGCAGGCTTGTAGGTCGGTCACTACTGAAGGTTGTCAATGGTTGGGTGTGCTGCAAGGTCGCATCACTGTTGAAGGAGTGGATGCATACTGGCTAGAGGCTTGGAGCGGATGTGTGGTGAGTGGCCGTGGGCTTCGCATTGATCAGGTCGCCTTGCTCGTCTTAGAGATGTCCTCGTCTAAAGCATGTCATTGTAGGTCTAAGGCTACTGTGCTGCTGTCGCCCTTTCTCGAGGAGCTATTGTAGATAGGAGAGCCTTGAGCCTTGTAGTCAAGGGTTGTAGAGTAGGGCAGGACTTAGAAATCCTTCTCTCAAGAATGGTCTCTCTCACGATGAAACATGTCTCTCTCTCTCTCTCGGAATCAAGGAAACCTTTCTCTCAGAACCGGTAGAGCTTCAGGCTCTCTCTCTCAAACAATAGGATGTCTATTCTTTCCCTATCTATCTCTCATAAGGACAACTCTCAATCTATCTCACAATGGAAATCCTCGCAAAGAACTCAAGCAATGAATGACAAAGTCTCTCTCTTTCAATAGATCTCTCACGAACTCTCGAAAGAGATGAACGAAAATCCTATGGATGAAAAATTTTCACAAAGGATGGATGAAGATCTCTCACCGGAAGTGGACTCTCACGAAGAACAATCAAGAGAACTCTCAATCTCTCTCACTCTCTCAAGAATCGCAATGCCTTAGTGGAAGGCAAGGCAGCTCTAATAGCATGACAAAATATGAAGAGGGGAGAGGAGAAGAGTGGAGATGAGGAGAGAGCGCACACCACAAATGACTAACTGTACACTAGATTTAGTTGAAAATGTAGAATATATACAAGGTTAGAGTTAGGGCATCTAACCCTTTCCTTTGTAGCACTCTATTGGGTTAGTGCTATGCACATATGATCACATGATGGTGCTATGCACATATGATTACATGATGTTGAGCATGATCTCTCAACAGCCACCGCGCTAGTTCTTGGAGTTATATATTTGTGTACCAAGGAAAATGTACTCCATTGTGCAACCAAGCAAAATGCAATTGACGATATGGCCCTTGAGGGGTCCCTTTAGGGACAAGGGCCATATTGACATGCCATTTCTATCCAGTGGCATCTTGGATATTGTATAATGCACGTCGATATGGCCCTTGCCCCTAGAGGGGAGCCCTTAGGGGCCATATCATAAGTTGCATTTTTTGAAAGTTTAATTGTATTTTTCTAGATGTATCTCCATGCAACCACAACAATGGGTCGTTGGAGTTATTTTAGCGCTATTTTGGTCATAAACCAAGGAAATTGTAGTCCTTTCCTAGTATTTTACTCCTTGTTGCAATAAATATAAATGAGGGCAAAAGTATAATTTATCAAGTGAAAATCGAGCAAAAGAGATTACAATGTACATCTACGTCCAATAACATGTTATATAAAAATTAACTTATATCAGGCAAAAGTTGAACAGAGGATCTTACATTTATAAAAACTCATTAATTGCTGAGAACCTTAAAGGCCAAAAGATTATAGCTAGCGGCCATAAACATTCAAATATAAAAGTTAACAACAGTGCATCTTGAGAGCCTCAAATTCAACAAAAAGAGATTATATAAATGTAATAAAAACTCAACAATTGTTGAGCCTTGGAGACCAAAACATTACATTAGTGAGCCTTAGAGGCCAAAAGATTACATCCAGCCATTGCTGAGAGCCTCATCTGAGCAAGAGGGAATTCATACAACTCAGTTTTCGACCAGTCTAGCTTGTTGCATTAAAAATTTTTAGGCAGGAGGATACGATGAAGAGGCCAAAGACCATGCACATTGCCAGGACTTAGATTACGGCCCCCCCAATAAGTTGAGAGTACTCTGCTCTGAAAATAATGAGGCCTTCGTCGACATCTAGGGGGAACCCACACAACACATCCATAAAAAGGCCCTCTGTGAGCCTTGGGGTGCCAACTCAATATGTAATATGGTGTAACCCTCGTCCAAAATCTAGGGTATGGGGGGACAAGGTAGGAGCTCCAAGATAGGCTCAAAGAAGTGAGAAACGATGGGGACATGGCGGACAAGGAGATATAAAAGATGTGAAAGGATCTTGAAGATTAGAGATCCAAAAAGGAGGGTCTTTACAAATGGCTCTGCAACATGTAGAATGCATTGAACATTGAAAAAGACCAGATGATGGAGGAGCTGAAAAGGGAGAATGAAAAAGCTAGAAAGGTGATGCAAGAACTGCGAGAGAGCTTCAAGGCCAGGAAGGATGGGGCAGAGAGCAGTCGGGGTGGAGAAGACAATGAGACAGCTCCCTAGGCTAGGAAGGATGTAGAGAGCAGCCATGGTGGAGCAAGATGTAGCAACCACTGTGGAGCAATTTGCAATAGCCACAGTGAGGGTTGTTTCTTGAAACACTATTGGTGGAAGTCCAAAGAGTAAGCTACAAGACCCTCCAAAAAGATCACGATAGATATGTGCATGAGCTTGCCGTGGCTTTTGATAGTTATAAAAAGTAGTCCGTCGTCCTGAGAGATTTCCAAACTAGAGTGGAAGTCTTGGAAATGGCCCATGAAGATGTTTTTCAGTAATTTACGTAGCTTCAACAAATGCTGAGGGATTCAGATGAAGCTGTTGCACAGAGTGAGCAAAAAGTGGAGGAGATGATGGAGAACATCCGTAGCCTTAGTATGAGAGAGGAAGGAATCAAGAAGTACCTTCATCATGTACAGAGCAAGATTGTGGTATTGACGGCTGTGATAGTTAAACCGAATGCCTATCCAGTGAAACCGAATGCCTATCTTGCTAGGTAGCAGGGTCCAAAATGTATGGTATGCCATACCCCCATCATAGATGACTGCTGTATCCGATGGCCTGTGTCCTACTAGCCTGTGCATGTTCTTTGCTTTGGGGTGTTTGTGCATAAAAAATCGCTATGTAGAGAATGCTATTTGCTCGGGGGGGTCACTATGTATAAACCCTCTATATCACGTGCGTTCAAGGCCTATATTTAAAATCCCTTATCTGTAAAATTTTTCATTAATAAAATGTACCCCTTTTCTATACAAATCTGTAAATTTTTTCCAAAACTATTTTAAATAGTCCCTTATGTATATTTATTTCTGTAAATTTTAGGAATAAAAAATATCCTTCTGTTGAACTCACGTGATAGGGTTACATATGATGAGTGACCCCCCCGAGGCTATTTGCCATTTTCCAAGTCATGGACAGATCAAATGTGCTTGCCTGCTACAACTATCTATGATGAGAAAGTAGATGCTTCATCTCAAATTGCCATTTAGGCAAAAGATCTTAAAGACAAGGAGCTCAAATTAAAGAAGGCCAAGACCAAGTATGACTGCAAGGAAAGGGAGCTTGAAGGGAGGAACCAGCCCCCTTCAGGAAAGGAGCAAGAAGGTTCAAGCCTGCAACCAGGAAGCTCAAATTAAGGAAACAGGAAGCGGCATGAAGGGAGGGGCGGGCCCTGCATGAAGGAACCAACCCCATTCTGGAAAGGAGCAAGGAGGGTTGAGCCTACACAATCAGGGAGGTCAATAAGGAGTTTCTGAGATGTAATTTGAAGTAAAGGAGTCTTTGATATTGTAATCTATGTGTAACCTATTGAATTGTTAATCTTCTCTGGAGGCTACACGGGCAATGTTTTCTTAGCTATGTGACTAGATAGTGTCCTTTAATCCATGCTAGCATGGTGATAATAATGAGACGAAAGATTTTGATTTGACAAATAATGTGAGACCAAATATTTTGATTAGATCACTAATGTGAGACTGAAAGATTTTGATTAGTGAACTAATATGAGATGAAAGATTTTGATTAGACAACTAATGTGAGACGAATGATTTCGATTAGACAACTAACATGAGACTGAAGAATGAGAAGGTCGGACTCAATGAACTCAAAGATTTTGATTACCAAACTAACATGAGACTGAAGATTGAGGAGGTTAGGCTCAATGAACTCTCTCCCTATTTACGTGCAGTGCAGACACAACTAAGAGCCCATTATGAAATCTAGCCCCAAAACTCTATACACCGATCCACCTACTACCGATCTGCCTACAGTGAATATATACCCAAATAACTTTGGAATGCTTTTGTTCTATCTGAAAACTATGTTGGATGGCATCCTCATAGAAAAAGACTCGGAGACGGAGGAGGAAAATCACTGCAAGGAGGAAATGCTTCGGTGGTGGGTGTACTACTTGGAGTCGATAGAGACAGTGAATATTAATTTCCCTAGCTATTGTTTTTCTTACTCCTTTAAGGTACTTGTCAAGCTCATGATGTGGGTTTCTTTTAGCAGGACATGATAGAGGTGCGAAGTTGTATAGAGTGCAAAGACCAGGATGAAGAGGACCCCCCAGCGAAAGGAGTTACTATGGGCGTATAAGTTGGCAGAGTCAAGTAAGCAGTGTCCAATCTGAGTGTGTGAAGAGGTCTGCCATTGTGCATCAGACTAACCTAAAGAGCTGGGAGATGCTTGCCATAAAGAGGCTGATAAGATAGTTGGGAGTATGGAATTTCCTTGAAAAGCAAAATGTCATTGTATTTTGAGACAATAAAAAACTTGCAGACATTTCTTGGACTTGTGTACTTTCTCATGGTGCTCGTACTATTTGTATCGACCTACTTCCATGTTAGTACTTAAATGTTTTAAGTAGCCCAGTGGTTGAAATCTGACGGTTAATGATTGCGTGTCTAAAGGGCACTAGAACTATGCAACAAATTTTAGGATTGCATGGCAGTAGTGTAGGGATAGCATGGTAGAATGCAGGATAAGTTATCGCCAGCGAGGTGGTTGGCTGCACTAGTATATTAACAGCCACTAACGTAGTGGTTTTCTTCTATTATTACAAGATGAATGGATTTGTAGGATGTGTGGATTCGTTATGGGAAACCAACGCGGTGGTTGTTGGATATACTAAAAACAAGCATGGGATGAACTTTGTCAGTTGGGGCCTTACAACTTGAGCACCTTGGACACTGCTGGTTACCAGGAGGGTGGGGCATTGAGCATATCTAATAGAGGGGGGAAAAGAAAAAAAGAAAAAACTTGACGGACGGAAAACTTTGACAAAAATCCAAAGGGCAGAAGAGATGGTCACTTGAACATTCTCCAAGTCTTTCTCGATGTAATAAGATTGTTGAGGATCAATGGGTGGTGGGTGGATGGCTACGTTATCGCTGCAAGATGGGCTCAAAGTAACCCACCGTGTGAGGATGGGAGTAGGGTGGTGGTCGATGGAGAGGGAGGAGTGTCTTGCTTAGGGCTCGGAATGGGGAAGAGGATGGAGGCAAGATGTGAAAGAAAAAGTATGAGAGGAATGGGTGCTCTTTTCTAGGGAAGGAGGGGGACCTATGGATTTAGTCAAACACATGTGTACCTTTGAATTTGTCCACTTTTGAGTAGTCAAATACATGTGCAGCTTTGAATTTTTCCACGTTTGACTAGGGAGGTGGTTTTAATTTTTCTTTGGGTTATGGCATTTAGAACCTTTAATCATTTATTGCCCATAACTTTTGGTGGTTGTGTCAGAATGTGCTTCCATAGAAAAGGAGAAATGTTCAGAATTTCAAGCTCTACACTCTGACAACCATCACATGGTCTGATTTATTCCTTAAGGTGTTGTTTTTCTAGAAAACATGCATTTTCTTGAACCGGTAATGAAGAGTTTCAGCTAGGAAATTTTTTTTAAATTTTTTACTTGAGTTGGAAAAATTTTAGCTCTCCTAGCTCGAGTGATATGTTCATGAAAGTTTGAAGTAGTTTGTTTTTTACACATACCTGCGTATGTTTACTCATTACTTGAGATGCTAGTCTCCCCGACAACGGTGCCAAATGTTGGCTCTTTCCCATGGCTTCCACAGGAAAAGCAGGGTATTCTCAGTATGCAGGGTTCTGAGGCTTTTTGTCACCTATAGATATATTAGGGTTATCGTTTGTAGTATATGTGTAGCTTAGGACCTTGAGTCGTATTTCGGTGAGAGACGTAGGCTTAAGTGTGGTAAGCAAACATAGTGCATGCATGTGTAAAAGAAATGTGTATCATCATGGTTGAGGTAATGAAGGCTTTCGTCTTCATTGGGGGTTGCTAGGTTTAGGAGGAGTTTAAGGGTTAGAAGGAGGTTCCAAGGTTTAGAAGGAGGTTCTAAGGTTTAGAAGGAGGTTCCAGGGTTTAGAAGGAGGTTCCAAGGTTTAGAAGAAGTTCCAGGGTTAGAAGGAGAGGATCCAAGGATCAGGGTAGAGTACATGGTGGAGAACTCATCTCCCTCATAGATCATGGAGGTCAAGGGTTGAGGAACTAAGGGTTTAGGGGGAGCATAGGAGTGGGAGAGAAAGAAGGTGTAAGAGCATGGGGGAAAGAAGAGAGAGGAGGGAGGAGGAGGAGGAGGAGGAGAAGGGAGAAGGAGGAGGGAGGAGGAGAGGGAGAGGAGAAGGAGAAGGGAGGAGAAGGGAGGAGGAGGAGGAGGGAGGAGGAAGAGGAGAAATGAGGAGGAGGAGGGAGGAGGAGAGGGAGAGGATGGGTTGCAAGGTTGGAGGAGAGGGGAGGAGGAGTTGCAAGGTTAGGACATGCTTTTGGACGTGGAGTGCAAGGAAGCATGGACACTTGAGACAATTGCTTGGAATACCAAAGTAGAAGTCAACACAATTCCCCAAAGTGTCCAGGCTTCATTCCATTATGGGGTATTTATACAAGTTGGAGAGCTTCTCTCTCTACATGTAGGAATTGTAAGACATTCTCTCTTTACATCTAGAACTTGCATATATAAGTTGTATGTAGGAGTTGCAAGTTGCATGTAGGAGTTGCATGTAGCATGTTGCATGTAGGAGTTGCATGTAGAACTCACATGTAGAACATGCATGTAGGAATCACATGTAGGACTTGCATGTAGAACTCACATGTAGGAGTTGCATGTAGAAATTGCACATAGGAGTTGCATGTAGAACTCGCATGTAGGAGTTGCATGTAGAACTCACATGTAGGAGTTGCATGTAGGAATCGTATGTAGAACTTGCATGTTGGATTTCTAAGAGGGATTATTTCTAGCCTTATGCAAGTACAAGCGGAGCTTTGCCGCTACTCTACACACACATTCTGTTCTACCTAAGTCCATGTTGGCACAGAGACCAGCGCGGTGGTTGTTGGGATATACTAAAAACAAGCATGGTATTTACCGTTTGGGATTTACAAAAACAATTTAATAAAACCAGCACGGTGGTTGTTTGGGAAATACTAAAAAGAATCATAGTCTCGAATACAATTCCACTTTGTAGGACAAGTGGACATATTGTTTCCTTGCAATGAAACTAGATACATTTTCTTAGTACTATCTTAGTCACCCTCGTCCACCACTCCAAGACACCCCAAGATGTGCTCATGTGTGTCTAAATCCAATTTGAAGACACTCTTACCCTTCTTTTGTTGTGGCACAGGTTGCATCTGGAACTTAATCTCTCTTACTAGATGAGAGCACACACATGTTTGTGGACTCTTATGTAGCAGTTTGTAATTTCGGCTTCTCTTGGATGTTTTTTTGTACCAAAAAGCTCCGACTACTACATCCAACGTCTCAGAGGCTATTCCCCAATTATCCTTAAATGTTTCCTCAACCTTGTACTTAGGTTTTGGGCACTGCAATAGAAAGTATGGGTCATCTTCCTCGTTCTCCCCAAAATCTGTGACAACTGCAAAGTTATCCCCCTCTTCCAGACAATTAATGAGGTCATCAAAACTCTCCCCAAACTGTGGTGAGTCGTTTGTCTCTCCATTGTTTGTCACTCCATTTGGACATAGAGGGAAAACTTGAACTCTCTCCCATGTCTTCACAGTTGCAATGTTCTCACAATCCCCTATGATGCATGCACTGCAGAAATAAGAAAGTTTTTGTTTTAATCAGTTGGTTGTTTGAAAAGCCCCATATGTTGTGCACACCATGAACTCCTTTAATTTTCTTACAATCGTGTCGGCTTCTCCTTTGCACTTCATCCACTTTCACTTCATGGAACACTCTTCATAATATAGTATTCTTAAGGCTTTGTTTACTATATGTTGAATGCGCACCTATGGAGAGGTTGGATTTAAGCCATGTTACAACATCATGGGCATCATTGAGTTTTTCTTGAGGGCATGCTAATTGGGGTTTAAATAGAGCTTGCTTAATAGCAGCACCGCATTCATCATGTTCACCCTTGCCATGGCTTCGGACCCAAGGAAATTCCACATCATGTCTAGACCGGTCAAGGATTTGAACCTTGAGATGAGGTAGAATACACGGGCTGATTTATATTGAGAGGTAGCACCATTTGACCACACCCAATGTTGTTTAATTTTTTCTACATGGGGATTTTCCTTTTATAGCCATTCCCAATGTAGTAGAAAAGCATGCTGCACAAATAAGGTGTCATGTTCCCTATCATCTGAAATGTAGAAATGGTACATCCATTGCACTAACCTGGACTCTTATGAGTCAGCAAAAGAAGATTGGCATCAGGCATGGAAGAATCAAGCAAATGATTGTACGTGATATGCACAAGAATTGTTATGTACTTGTTGTACTAGTGAGCACTTTGTATCTCATCTTGTTCTTGAAAAGAATATTCTTTTGCAAAGTCTATGATAGATATAATAGTGTCATGGGGAAAATTGGCAAGGCACGTCCTGAACTGCTTATCCTGCTAGCTGTCTGTGAAATTGTGAAGCACATATTTTGAGATGGATTGAACCACGTGACCTACAAGCTCCCTTGGCTAGGTGCTCTTATATGACAGTAGCCATCTCTTTTTATTGATCCTTCAACATTGACGTTTTCAAATCTCCTCCATTTTAGAGCAGCATGGTTGTCTTCCCTCATTTCATTTGGACAGACATTGAATGTCTCATTCTTCAGCTTCAAACTGCAATGCTTGCATGTGCTGCGAATTCATTCAATCCTGTGCCACTCATGGTCTCTCTTTGGACAAAAACCACTGGCTTCCATAGAGACCTTAGGCTACAAAACCTGCCCTCCCTTGCAACACATGATGAGGATCTAGGTGACCTACAGACTGCGCATTCATCGGGAGGCATGGGCATTGATCCCCATGGAGCAATGCTCCAACACGACCAGTCTGCTGAGATACAACTCCGTCTGCTGACCCAACAGTGGGAACAACAAAACAATGAGCCCCCTTTTTGCTACTACTAAAATAATACAAAACACAGTCTAATTAAAGTATATAATGAAGCAAAACAATTTTCAACCACCGCGATGGTTTAGGACAATCACAATTTCAATCATTGGGCTAGTTTAGGACACGTTTAGGACAGTCAACCACTGGGATGGTTTAGGACACATTTATGATAGTCACCATTTCAACCATGGGGATGGTTTAGGACACTGTCACAATTTCAACCATCGGGATGGTTTAGCCTGATGGTCTCAACTTCACATATTAGACAATAAGCATATTACTTTTCATTTCTAAATTTCACCATTAGAAAATAACAATATATTATTCATTTCTGAATTTCACAATTTATCAATAACTAATGTCTGTTCAACCACACTGGTTCAGGACAATCACATAACTGGTGATTGAGCTTAAGCATCCATGGTTGCATGATGTTCCAACCATCGGGTTGATTTAGTAAAATAACAATATATTGCTGTTAATTTTTGCTCAACCATTCCAGCGGGTTTGACAACAACTAATGTCTGTTCAACCATGCTGGTTCAAGACAATCACATAACTAACGATTGAGCTAAAACAGCCTACGGTTGCATGATGTTCCAACCACCGGGCTGGTTTAGGACAATCACATTTAGTCCAAGTCTTGTTTAAGAAGTAAACTATCCCAAAGCTCAATCGCAAAAAACCACCAGGCTAGTTTAGGCACCACTGACCTGCGTTGTATCTAGCATGTGTATGATGTGCTCCTCAAACACCTTGCATCCCGTGCGCTTCTTACAGATGTCACTTCTATTTGGAGAAACTCTCGCATTTTCATGCCAAAACGTCGTCACTGTAGCAATGACTTCGGCACTTAGGTTGTCTCTCCTTTTCTTGTGTTTTGTTGAAGCCCATAGACTTCTTGGATTAGGATGATCGTGCATTTCTTCTGCTCTACGTTCAACCATTGGAGCCATGTTGGCCCTTTTGATTGACAACATCTTTGACATTGTGCGCCCAAGCCATTTCTCCTTTGTTTCAAGGGACACCAACATAGCTAATGTCACCCTCTTTGCAACTAGTTGATCTAAGCTATGCACCCCTTTCACTTTCTCTAGGCCATTTCTTAGGTTAGAGATCATCGTCTCTTGGGCGTGCATCTCCCGAGGTATTGGTAGGGTTGTTACTCTACAAACTTTAGGGTGCAGGCTAAAGCTTATGAAGACTCGAGACTGGTAATCACTTGAATGGCCTGATGTTGCTCCCTCAAATGCTCCCACCAATCATGACACCATAGCTCATGCTCTTCGCTTCAATGGCAATGATCGAATGTTTGCATCTACAACAACTGCTTCTTGCTGCTACTTTGCAAGGAGTCTTCTTTCTTCTCATTGTCTCTCCCTTCACAGATGTTGCAAAAGTGTCTTCCATTGTCAATTCGATACCATGCCAGCGCTTTCCTCGACCCACACTCTATTCCTTGTGCCTTGACTTGGCTTTTCAACTTTCCTATCTCACAACAGCCTCTGTCTGCTTCTCTTGTAAGCCATGGCAAGTTGCATGTTGCCATTGATGCCATGGCCACGATTATTCTAGAATAGACCCAGAGAACCTAGCTGGTGAGGCAAGAAAAGAATAGAAGACAACTTACCTGAAAGAAGATAATGGCAAACCAAAGTCTGTGCAAGGTCACATCGAGGTGCGTGCGGGTTGTAGGGTGTTTGCAGGGTAGGGTAGGTTGCAGGTACTTAATCTTCCAAGATTTGATGGGTGGGAGGTATGAAAATTTGAAATTCATAGGAGTGGCAAAATTTCAACCGCCAGTTTTCCCCCTCCGGCGATACATGTCAGCAGAATTGGATATCCCAAACAAGTGCAATGTGGCCTAAAATGATTCAAAACACATATAGGCCCAAGGTCATGCTATTGGGTTTGATGCTGTGTATTATTAAATGCAATGACCTTGGGCCTACTTATGAGCCATATAGCAAGAAAGTGCATGGAAAAAGAAACAATTCAAAATTGTAAATAAGGTTGGATTTATTAAAATATCTTTTCACATGCACAAATTGCACTTTTCCAATGTCTTCCATTTTAGGGTGAATCTAGATACCAATAATAACAACTATCAATGTTTTAAGACCATCATGCACTAGTCCCAATAGTTTGGATTCGAAATTTTCAGTCCATTTTGGTTTTCAACAAATTCAAAAAAAGTTATGGAGCGTGCCCTCAAATGGATATGCATCACTTTAGCACAACATTGGAGGCCCATTAACCCATGCATAATGTCCTCATTTAGGTGTGTCTTTAAGTTGAGGAGAATGTCATGTAGTGTACTTTTGAATGATTACTTGGTTGCATGTATCTATAGAACAAAATTTTGATGTTTTTGAATAAATTGCTATATCCTATAGTCTTTAGGATGCATGCTTCACATGCAACATAGCACTTGTAATGCTTCAATGGTCTCATTCCAAATCCTTATTCCATAATTTTTTGCTCTCATGTTTGAGTTTGGAATGTGTACTACAATTTGAAGACAAATTTTGCCGAATTCCATTGAGCAATGCATAAGTTATGGGTCATGAAAGATACCTATATACAGAAAAGTACCTGAACCTCACTAAAAATGGCTACACCCAAGCAGACAATGACCCTCATTTGTGCAACAAGTTGGGGTTGCACCCACCAACCTGTTGCATGTAGAATTTAGGGTTTAGAGTTTAGGTAAGGCTTGTACCCTAACCTAATGCACATGCAATAGGTTGGGGTTGCACCCACCTCGCACCCACCAACCTGTTCCATGTGCAACAGTTAACAATTTAGGGTTTAGAGTTTAGGTTTAGGGTTTAGGGATAGGATTTAGAGTTTAGGATTTAGTATTTAGGGATGAGTTTGGGATGCACATCAATCTATTTTGTTTGTTGATTTCAAGTGTGAGATTTGTTGGGATTTTTGTACAATTGCTAGTATATTTTTCTTGAAATTGTTACAGGTATTTACCCTAACAGAGGTTTTAGAGGGAGTGTTATATGAGAATAATGAAGTCATAGCCTTTGGACCAATACATAGTCTTGATCCTATGAATGTGTGTCATTTTCAATGTTGTGGTGAGAGAAGATGTGTAGTGATAATTAGCAAATTGCTAAGTCCTGCAGTGCACTTACAATATCCACATGGAGACTTTGAAACACTGGGTGATATCTTACAATGTGACATTTTTGATATGCAAGCACATATAACTCTTTGGGATTGAGATGAAATCATTCCAAATATATACTTTCAAGGTATCAAGAGAACTTTTATCGAGGGGGAAAAAGTGAAATGTTGTCTTGCTCAGGAGAAGCGTTATCCCTTGGCATATTTAAGGGCTATGCTCAGAATCTTCATGTATGGTGGAGGTAATTAAGTTGTGGGTCATTTGAAAAGAAATGGATAGTATGTAACATCTAGAGGTCCTTAACACTATCTCTCATCTTCAGGTTCATAATACTATCAAATGGGGTTTAGCTTTCTTGAAATTAGATTTACTTATTAAGAAAGTTTCCTTCAATGTGGTGGAAGACACAGAAAAGTATTATGAGAAGAAAAGAACTGTACAAATGGGCTCAAAATTAAGAAATCATGGTAGCTATAAAGGCTACCATAGCAGCATGCTTTCAGCATTATAATAAGTAATGTTGATGCAAGTGACTTGAATATGCTCACTAGTATAGAAGACGTGTCTTGTGTGACAAGTGACTCGAACATGCTCACTAGTATAGAAGATTTGTCTTGTGTTGCAAGTGACTCGAACAAGCTCACTGGTATAGAAGACTTGTCTTGTGTTGCAAGTGACTCAAACATGCTCAATGGTATGGAAGACTTGTCTTGTGTTGAGAATGACAAGATGGGACCACAAAGAAAAACGAATGAAGTGATCGATGGGATAAGTGATGCAATAACAAGAATTGATGATATTAATGCTCATGGTCATGATGTTCTCATCGGAGCTCATCGAAGTGGATGGTTGGGATGGCAAAACATCTAACTGTGAAGGAGAGAAAGTTCAAACACACAATTCAAGGCTCGACATTGGCAAAAAATTGACTTTAATAAACTTTTCTACTACATTGCCAATTCCAAGATATTATAAAGTGCCATCAAATAATTCCCAAGGGCACTTGTCATTTGAGTTTAGAGATGAAGATTCAATAGAAATGGGTTAAATGGGTAATGGACTCACAAGTGGGAAACGTAAGACACTATTCAAAAAGAAAGTATGTGAGTTTTAAGAGGTGATGAATTATGGCACTGATTCCAAAACCCAAGAGACATGTAATGTAATCTGAGGAGAATATAGAAAGGGCTCTTATACAAGTTTGTTGCAGGAAAATTTGCATAAGACAAGTTGCAAAAGATGATTGTGAAGCCATAATCCTCAGCATTTGGAGTAAGACAGGGCCTAATAGACATAACTATCTAATTCAAGAGTTTCCTTACTTTCTTCATCAAGGTGATCAGGACTTGAGGACAAGACACTACAAATGTAGATTAAAACCCATGGTTAATGAGACATCCATATGTAATCATGGATATCAATGGTTAACTGGACTATCACATGGTACATATTGGACCATCTAAGCACAGGTCTTAATACTAAAAATGCAACTTTAAAGCAAATCATTGAAGATCATGCATTACCACAACCTCATCTTCCCCAAACAATGCTAGATGGATTCAGTGTGGAATGCCAACGTCATCTTTCTTTGGGAATGACAAAGAAGGTGGTGCTAGAAACAAGAAATAAAACTTTACAAGATAGAGAAGAGAGCATGATTTCAAGGGCAACCTTGTATAAAAGTTGGCGTGGATAGTTTTCCCATGTCAAGACACCATCAAAGCAAAGGATGTCAAAATGGAAGACAAGTGATGAATTGAAAAACATCATTGGACATAGTCAATGTGAGCACAATTGAGGAAAATATATAAGATGACAAACAATTGATTTAAGCCATGTGCAAGATGCTAGGTTGTTGTATGCCTCTTGGAGAGACGAAGTTATTGTCGATGTCAACAATACCATGTACATCACCATTGTTGGCATGGATCAAAATACAACAATATTACCAAGGTATAGGTGTACCCCACCAGTATTGGAGGGTAAACGTGGACTAAAAACACACTTGTGTGGAGTATGTGTATGGATTTCGACTCTTTGGCGATGTATGGATTGATTGTTTGCATGAACACGATAGTAACCAAGTGCCAACATCCATCATGAAAGCAATACGGAAGGTTAGAGATACACGTGGATGCCCTACCTCGCACCTTGTGTATACAGGCTAATAACTATTAAGAGAGAAAACAAGAATTGATATATATTTGGTTTATGCTCTATGTTGGTTAGTTTGAAAATATTTGAAGAAGTGGAAGTTTGTTTCCTTCTTGTTGGCCATACACATGAAGACATTGATTAAATATTTAGTAACATCTCTGGCATTTGAAGTCAAGGGATGTTATAACATTGGAGGATATGACATCTTGAATTGGGAAAAAAATCGGAGGCTCTCGAGAGGAGGAATCAGAAGTGGTTATCTTAGAGAGAATGGTTGATTGGAGAGCATTCATAGAGTCACATTTAAAAGGAGGAGATGATGCATTGATAGGACACATAAATCCACACTATTTTTGGTTTAACATGCATAATGATATTCTAGTGATGTAATGGAAGCACTACTCAGTGGATGGAGATCATTTATGTAGTGAGCCATATGATTTATTACAAAGAATAACTCCATTAGAGGAAACTAGATTTGTTCTTGCAAAGAATAAAGCTCTTGAAATTGATGAAATGGAAGGCTTGGAAGCCTTTATTAAACATCTTCAAAGTATGATGCAAAAATATCATGAGCAGGCAATAAAAAATGGGAAGATAATCAAGTCAATTGAGGTACTTCTCAAATCTTTACAAAAATAAGAAAATTTAATTAGCATTGAATACTCTGAATCTTTTTGGCCAGAACAAACTACGTTGCTGAGATCCACATTGGATACAAATACGGCAATAGATGAGGAAGAAGTTAAGCAATGCCTTTTACCTCAAAAATATTGTGGTAGGAAGGGGGCAAACTGTTACCAGAGTTTCTACTAGAGGATGAAATTAAAGAGGGTCTGTATGTTGCAGTTTGGGCTTCTAACATAGATTCATAGTTGGATGAACAAGGTGGCCCAATTCGGGTGGCAAGGGTTGCTCATATAGCAAGGGATGACAAGGAAATTCCTGTAGCATTCAAAGCTTTATGATATGAACAAAAGTCATTGAAAAGTCTCCCCAAAAAATATACAATGAAACTTGCAAAAGAAACGTGAATGGATTAGAAATAAGGAGGGTTTGACAGAGGTGAAAGTGAGTAGCATTATTCATTGTTGAAAATCAAGGACTCACAGTTGTAAAAAGAAGCATGGCTATGATGTTTAAAAATGTATCACAATCCCTGATCCTAGCCTTATACATACATCATTTGCTAGGCTTAACCCATTAGGTGAAAATGCAATATAAGAATCATATGACTTTAAAAGCATAGGATAATATATTATATGCCTTGTTCTCAAAAAATGGTGTATCTTTACACCACCTTGAAATATATTATTCAATCAAATGGTGTATCTATACACCACCTATATATTGAATTCAACAAACTCTTTTAATACTATCGCATATTGAGTGGAGGTCCACAACATCCTTAGCTTTATTAGCCCTATTTGTATGAGTGTGATCCATTTTGTTGTTGAAAAATTACCCATGATGTATCGAGTAGAGGTCACAACTTACAACTTTGGGAAATTTTGAGGTTTATTATGCATAAGTATGGAACTTACATATCTAGTGCTCCAAAATACCCAACTTACGAGTCTACGACATAAAATTGAGTGGAGGTGACCAGTGCAAGAAAAAAGTCCAAACGAAGCAAGAAAGTCCAAATTTTTTGAATAGTTTGCTAATAGGAAATTGTTCATGCAACACTCAAGGCATGATCTAAGGATCAGGTCCTAGCCACAGTGGTTACAAGGTTGCTGGAGGATTTTTAAGCCTAGGAGATTGAGAGGGATAGGATGGCAATCATAGTTGTCAGTTGGTGACTATCCTTCCAATGCCTTCTTTTAAGTAGTTAAGGTGGAAACACACTGGGGGTGCACTGGGTAATCTCATGAACAAAGACGGGAATATGGTGACAGATTTGGCATATAACTGAGGTGTTCACAAGAAGGTAGGGGGAATTGTGGGTGATCGAGTGGTGGCAGATGAGGCTTGCTCCAAGAAGATACAGGGGTGCAAAGTTTCCAATAGCCAACGGAGTGGGCTAGCTAGGTCATTCACAATACATGGACTTTGCGAAGGACTTAGTTTAATGGAAAAGGAAAAATACCTAAGCCCGTATGGGTTGAAGGTAAAACATTATTCAAGGGCCTTTTGGAATATTCTTAAGGAAGATTTGACATAAATAGCAAATGCTTCAAATCTTAGGGGGTCCCTATTTGAAGATGTTAGAGAAGGTTTGATGAAGTTATTGCCTAAGAGGCAATCCAGATTAAGATTGGGGGATTGGAAACCCATTAGGATGCTAACACCTCCTATAAGGTGTTAGCCAAGGCCATTACCCTTAGAAGCACAAATATTTACATGACAATGGTTGATAAAGAGTGGATGGATTCATAAAAGGCAAGGGCATCTTCGAGAAAATCTTGATGTCTTTGCTGGCTTTCAAGAAAATCTTGTATGTCTTTGCCGCCCTTGACAATCTTTGGATTTGATTATTTTATGGCTTACGATTGAATCAGATGGGATTATTTTAGCATTGTTTTGGAGAGTTGGGGTTTGGGAATGTCTTTGGAAAGATGGTAAAAATCATTTTTAGGAATGCCTCTCCTATCTTGTGTTTTAATGATGGTGTAACAAGGAATTTTAACGTGCATATACCTCCATCCAATAAGGTGCATCTTGGCCACCTCTCAAAAAAGGGATAATCAAGGGTTTGTTGTTTGTCTTTAACATCAAGTGAGCACTTTAACTTCCAATTCTTTTTGGGCTTGGATTTCATGGGTATCTTCCCTTTGATTGGGCTTATAAAGAAAGGGATGGATGAAGGCAAAATTAAGGGTTTGGTTCTAACATCAAGTGAGTACTTTTGCTCGCAATTCTTTGTTGACAAACTTGTTCCATTGGCCCAAGAGAACCAAGAGAATGTGGAGAATCTTTTCAATCTGCAATGTGTCTAGCACTGGATGTGTAGCTTGGGCAAGACTTTCACCTCCATGTTGACCCCAATTAGAGACTCTTCACGTAAGCTACATGGAAGAGGGAATAATATTAGGTGTCCAAGTGCCCCATTAGGCTTGGGTATTACCATAGAACAATGCTTCAAATGGTTTTGAGATATGCTAAAGGAAAATTTAGAAGTTGGCAAGGTGTGTCTCTAGGATGGATTGCTAGAGATTTGATCATTAACCATGTACTTACAATGGCTACTTATCAGCCTTAAGCAAAAGATCCCATAAAGAAAGGGTAAGGTACACAATGCCTTGGAGTAGATGAGATAGTGTGAGTTGGAGGGTGCATGGCTTTACACATTCTGTGTCAAGGACACACAAGAAGAAGCATGAGAGAGTATCTCTCTCTCTCATTCTCACAAGCACAAGCCAAACTTATACACAACTCAAAAAAAAAAAGAAAAAAAAGAGAAAAACAGAAGAGACTCCCCTCTGTGTGTATCTCTTCACATAAGCACTGATGACTACCATTTTAAGCTCCTGTTCTGATCCCAGATTTAGTTGAACCTGAAGTGGCTGTAGAAGACATTGTGACAGCAGAGTGAAGCACGAAGGAAACTGGAGCATTCATTCTAAGCAGGAAGCGTCATCCTGAGCAGCCGCCCCACCCGTGCGACACGCAACGGAACGCACAGGAGGGCGCGACTGGGGAGGAGGAGCTGTCCCTCAGCTTCATTGATGCCTTTGCTCTCTTCCTCTTGCTCCTGTTGTTGCTGCTCTCCCCTCCACCTTCCTTGTAACTTTCATCACTAGCTTCCTGCTCTGCTTCTTGGCTTTCCTCTAGCTCAGCTTCTCCATCGCTCTCTGAAGCTCCTTCGAGCAGTAGCGATTCCACGAACAATGGGTTCGCCTCCGGCACAAACGCGTCTGCCTCCTCGTACATTATGTTGATGTACACCTTTTCGCTCACCGGTGACCCTCCTCCTCGCCTTTCGGCTTGTAAGAAATGGCCCAGAGACGACATCCCGTCTTCTGCTCCATCCTTGGAGCTCGCGCATGTCATGAAATCCCACCATCCGCGCTGGGTTCCTGTCGCTCTGGATCTCCTTGCGAAGATCTCCATGTGCCCGATCTGCTCTATTGGGTGCACTGTGCTGAAAGACCGGTTGGGAGGTGGATCTGGCCTGTAACCGATGAGCGTCCCCAGCGAGATGCTGCTGTCGGAGAAGAAGGAAAACGTGGACTGCAATGACAAAAATAGCGTAAGCCACATCGCTTGGACATTCCGGATTCGTGCTCGAGAACGTAAAGAAGTTACAAATCGAGAGAAAAGACGGGCGACCTAGAAGGCTTACCTCCGAATCCACATCCGACGATGACAGAGAGAAGCTAGAAGTCGTACTCACGAAGAAACTCGGTTCCATGGTTCGAACGGTTCTGCACAGTTTCGAAAAAGCTATCCAGTCTCACAGGCTCCAAATCGAGCTGCCACAGCTTAATTCCCCTGATTACTGCAGACTAGCAAGAATCTTTCTCTAGAGGAAGCAGAAGAGAAATGGTGGAGAACAGTATAACTGGGACGGATCTTTGGTGAGGAAGAGTTGCAATTGGGAAGCATGACGTGAAGAACTCGACTAAGCATCACAAAGTCCTGTTTGAAGGAACGACGTTTACCTGGGTTGGCATCGTCACAGAAGAACAAGACAAAGGCGCTACTGAACCGAGAGCGAAAGAAAGAAATGCAGGACGCGAGAACGGACATGGGCAAGAGGTCGATCCAATACCGCAAAATGTGGTTGCTAGAGCAACACAATTGCGCCTAGCTTCATGCTTATCGATGTCTGCAACGTAAATCTACTCTTCACAAACTTCATCCAGAGCCTCATCAGGAGCATATTCTTGCCATTTATGCTCCATGTGCGGTGCAAGACGGGGGGACCCGGGGGACAGATTCTGTTCGAGCTCAATCTGTCATTCTAGTCGATCACGGACCCAAATTTCTGTGCATGTGCGAGCAATCAGATCAGTTTCATTCTAGTCGATCACGGACCCAAATTTCTGCGGATGTGCGAACAACCAGACCAGTCTGATTCCAGCATACATCTACATGAGCTGAATACGTCGACCAAGAAGGATCGCAGCGAGCCATTCCCCGTAGACCTGTCGTGCTGGGGTTGCTCTCTTCATTTCATTTGTCAATCCTGACATCTGTTTCATCTTTCAGGCTGCAGAGCTACGTAAGGATCCACTACCTCGCTACGATGGATCTGATCCATCATGCTCCCCATTTCTTTCAGCTATCCATCGCTTCACAGAAAGTACGCCCGCTCCCCTTTGTGTCAGAAGTCGGTCCCTCCCTTCTCTGACATTTCATCACCCACGTTCAGAAAAGTGGGAAGAGAAGGCTTCGCCGTCCAAATTTATGATAGACTATAGCCCGCGCCCACAGACAGACGCGCCACTTTCCGAAAAGCATCCGCATGCGGTCTGGCGATGATCAGCTACGAAAGAATCGTCCTCCTTAGAAGCATTGCTCGTGATCGATCGACGGAGTTGGAAGGCAATGGCAACCACTCACAACTTTCATAAACAAAATGGATGGTAGAATAGAGATTGGGTTTTGGGCATGTCCATTGCACATCTAAGGCATCCATTTTTAGTGGGAGAATGGCTCTTTGGTGGACTGGAAGTCAATGATGTATCTGGCAGCAAAACTGAGAAGGGCATTGAAAAGAAAGGTGATATGAAATTCTTTGTCTGCAATCACCTAGGTGTTTTTCCAATTCTCTCTCCTAGACAAAACCTCTCTCGTGTAGCTGTGAAAACATCTCACACACTTGGTGCACACGCATGTAAGTGCACGTGCGCACGTACACACACACACGCATGCATTGTAGCATTGATTCAATCACCCATCGACCTATTCGGTTCTTTAATTTTGAACCTTTATGTTCAATTGTGTGTCAACTTCTCTCCAAGTCTAGTATGTGTTTCTAATGTCTCTATGTTTTCTATGTTCCTTGAAAAACCACGATACAATGCAAGCCATAGAAGGAAACACCATCTTCAATACAAACTAATAGTTTTAAGAGGGAGGCCCATAAATACTCCTTAGATATTTTATATTTCTACATGGCCACCCGATGATCCTGCTCTTCTTAGCAATTCTCCAAATTTGGGCATAGTGCTTCTTGATCGAGATTTGGCTTTTGGAACTCTTTCTTACTTGAAGGAGAATTGATCTCTTTGGTATCATCATCAGTGAAAAACCTGAGGAAACCAAAAGTAATGCCTTCACGAAGAATTTTTATGAAAGTTTCACCCGACCTTGCCGGTGTTGGTTGCATCCTTGTAAACACCACATCCACTGTTCTATGGGTACTTGAGTCCATGATATCATGATTTTTGTTTGTTTGTATTTTCTCATTTATAAGAGAGGGGGGGGGCGAGAGAGAGACAAAGAGAGAGAGAGAGAGAGAGAGAGAGTACGTTTCACATTTCAAAAACGTGTGTGTGCCTGTATACACACAAAGGGACACACATATTATATTGTTGCTTGGCAGTTACCCAAGAACTCTACAAGGTCTCTTTGTTTTCAATATTTCTTGAAAAATCATGATGTGCTACAAGAAAAGAGAACACGACCCCCATGCATCCTTGAAACAAACCTTCTTCCGTAAAGAAACACTGCTTCAAAGCACCACCTCCATGGTTTTCTAAACTATAAACACATTAGGTGAGATTTGGGGTCTTAAAAGGCCCTCCATTAGTGTTTTCTAATTTTTACGGATTAGAGAGGGGTTTCAGGCCCTACCAATGGGAGTGCTAGAAGGTGTGCGGCAATGCCACATTGAGGTGGATGGTTGTTGGAAGTCAAAGGAATCTAGTAAAAACTTTTAGAGAATTTTGGTTGAACCCTATTAAAAATGCTAATGCGACATATTTTTATAGATTTTCAGAATGCAACACTAGGAGTTAGGCTTATCGCAACATGATGGCGCATTAGACAAAGAGTGTGATGTTATCGTGAATGTAGCGATGTGGCGATAATGGATGGGGCATTAGTGGTAATCATGCATGTGGTGCGATAGTGGATGGTGTGTTACGGATGTCATAGTGTGTGGTGTGATAAAGGGCCCATCATGTCTTGAATGCCGTTTGGGACTCATCTAGGGAAGGTGCACATGGGAGGCGGCTTAAGCATGGGCTAAGGGGGGGGAGACGGCTTTGCTGGTCCCTTGTGTAAGAGGAAGAACCAGTAGCCTCTCTGCAATCTTACCCAAACTCCCCCAAATGTCATTTGATTCTTCCTCATCTAGGGACTCCCTTGTCACTAGGCTGAAGGCTTCTTCTCGATAGATCTTGAACTTGATTTCAAAATCAAAACAGTTATCCCTCTCGCTTCCCCAACCAATCTCATGGCCATCGTCTAGTCATCCAAAACCACCACCTCCTACCACACCTCAATCGTAATTCCGACTCCATGACGACCCCAATCTTGAAGTTTAGCAACAATTGACATGGGCCAAGCAAAGGAGTCCAAAGGAGTCCAAAGAGCTAGAGATGGACATGGAATATGTAGCTACCAACACCATTCATTCGCCTCTTGGCATTGAATGGCTCAACGATCTTAGAGGAAGGGTCATTCATTTAACGTACGAGTTTAGCGCCACCAATGAGTACATATTGCACTATCACACCATTAGGGGAGAAATGGGGTCCCTCCAATTAGTGTTTCCTAATTTCAAGGGATTAGAGAGCGATTTGAGGTGTACCAATGAGAGTGCTAGAAGGTGTAGGCTAATGGTATGTTGAGGTGGAGGGTGGACAGGCCTGCAAAGAGCCCCTATCGGATCCTCCCCTTACACTAGGGACCACCCAAACCATCCCTCCCCCTCCTAACCCATGTTTGACCCTCCTACCAGGTGCACCTCCCCCACCTGAGTCCAAATCTGCCTTCAATGAGATGGTAGCGCCGGATTTTTCTTCTCCCCTCCCTCTTTCTAGGGCCTTTTCCCCCCACTTTTCTAGTTCAGCCCTTATTCATCGTGGCAGATGTTTTCCTTTCGGACTTCGAGGAGTGGGAAAGTTGAATCATTCATAGGCAAGTTCACTGCGATTCATGCGGATTTAGGTAAGCAAATGCATGCAGGGGAGAAGTTGGCCTCCTTGCGAATGAAGAATGTGTATTGGTATAATGCAACATACATCACTCCAATGACATCATCAAGCTATGGCCATCTGCAAACCATTGCACCACCACAACTTTAAGACATGGATTGCAGTAATATGGATGTGGACTCGAGGACATTGCAATCGTACAAGGGAAAGATTGCAAAGGATGTGGGCATGGCCATGAAGTTTACATTTGGATCCAAATGGGCAAGGTTATCTTGGTTTATGCCTCTGCACATTTTTGCTTCTTTGTTTCAGAAGCTACATATGCATAGAACAAAAACTATGTGGTCCTACAAGCGTGTAGATGAAAATGCTCTTGAAGATTTACTTGGGATGAATTGGGGAACCAAGTCAGGTGACCAAAAGGGTGATGTGTTTCAATGTCACGCATGTAAAGACAATGTGATTATTAGATACCATTTGTAATGCCAAATGTTATATTTAGCTTTTCAATATAGGCGCTGGAAGAAAACAAATGGCCAGTGGCTTCCTCTAGACTCTAATGATGAAGACAATACGGGGGTAAGTTTGTCTATTGATGTTGAAGAGGGAGATGTCAAGAATGTGAATGTCACATCGCAATGGACTCTAAGGGATGTGCGAGAACGCCTATTGGTCATGGAGGATGGCATGTTAGAGTCTTTCTACTTTACCTTAAATGGTGGTAAGATCAGCCGCCATGTGGAGAAGTGCATGCATAGTGCCAATTTCATTCCTCTTACAACTTTGAAGATTGTTAACAATGTGTTTGACTAGTGCATCATTTAACTTTTTGTCAAATCCTAGTTATTATTTCAAAAGATGATGGACAATTAAATTGAAATGTTATTTCTTTTGATGTTTTCTCCTTTCACTTCATGGTAAATGTTTTTTAAAATTTTTTGGGGATTTTATGATTAGTTTTAATTTTTAGGGTTTTGATACATATAAAGGGGTAAGAGCCATTTTTACATCACATTCTCACTTTCATGTTTAGAGAGCCATAGAAACTCCCACCCTCAAAAGTCACTCCATTAGTCGTCGCTATTTGTCATGGATTCAGCTAGAGCTGCGTTCCATGATTTCATCTCATGAACTGCATTTGCAGGTCATGAGGAAGAACTATTTTTAGTGTTTGATAAGACTTTAGATGTCCTAGGCACATATCTGCGAGCCAAGGATGACTTCTCATTGTTAGCAATGCTCCACTCTCGTCGTGTAACTACGCAGGAACTAGCTAACTCTACTCTACGACTGGTGGCAATATGAGAGCAAGCCCGTGAAGCCCATTTTATCACTAGCTATAGCAACCCCGATTCCTTAGCATCCAGCCTCCGTCTTCTACTATTTCCAGCACACCATCGAAGCTTCTTTCACAGGAGCGCATGGTTGGGAGGTAGCGCCATCTATTGTATCAGTTTTATAGTAGTCAAATTTTTGATTCTCCATACTATCTTGTTTTCTCTCTTGCGTACGAGATCCTATTATCTGTTGAGCACAGACGTATTATTTTCTTACATGGTATCAGAGCCTGGACTCTAGCAAGAAGATTTGGTAGTGTGTTTTCTGTTTGCGAGCAGATTGTGAGAGATGGCCCAGCCCGCAAGACTGCGAATCCCACCGTTCGGCGAAAGCGAAAAGTTGGACGGCTCTAACTATCCACTCTGGAAGTTCAAGATGAAGACCATCCTAAGCGCATACGAGCTTTGGGACACTGCTATTGGGGTGGATGTGAGGCCGGTTGTGAGATCGGATCCAGCCAATGCAGGACAACAGATAGTACCAACTGCAGATGAGATTCTCGTGTGGACAAGAAGAAATGCAGATGCGTTGTGTTCCATTGTCTGCAGTGTTAGTGATTCCATCATGGCGTTAATTCAACATGTCACCACAGCGGAGGAGGCATGGAGGTCTTGAAAAATCAGTACGAGACCACGAATCAGATGCGGATTCAAAATCTGGAGACTCAACTCGCGAACGAGAAGTTGTATGAGTCTGAAGCGGCAGAGAAGTTCATCACCAAGGTGAAGAATCTGTGCGATCAGATGACTGCGATTGGCATCACCATCATCGGCGAGAATCTAGCACGAAGGTGCATACGGATTCTCCCACCAAAGTACGATGGTCTTGTTACGGCGCTGAATACGCAGAACAGAAATCCGCCCCTCAACTTTGAGGATTTCAACGCGATGCTTCTGGAGGAGGAGATGCGTCAAAAGACGAGGATTGGAGAAGATTCGGCTTTCTGGACTGGATCAAAGAAAGGTAAGGGTAAGGACTCTGGTAACCCATCTTCTTCTAATGATAAAAAGAGAGAAGAAGATCAAGTGCTTCTATTGCAACAAGGCAGGGCACAAGCAGAATGAGTGCCGAAAGAAGATTGCAGATGAGAAGAACGGAGTAAAGAAAGAGTCCAACAACAGCACGCAGGTAGTACCAGTAGAGCTGTTTGTCACAATTGAGGAGATTTGCACGGAGGCAGTTCATGTACCTGCGAATGAACCATGGATCATTGACAGTGGTGCATCGCGCCACATGACCAGTCGGAAGGATTGGTATACCTCTCTACAGCCGGTAGGGAATGACATCCTGGTAGCAGTCAGCAATGATGCAAAATGTCCAACAAAAGGGAAAGGTATGATTGCTCTCAAGTCAGATGGAGCTGTAAAACAGTTGTCCGATGTTCTTTATGTGCCAGATATCAAGAGGAACTTGTTGTCCGTTTCCGTGATCACGGATCGGGACCTCAAAGTTCAATTCGATAAGAATGGTGCACAGATTCTGGATCTTCAAGGGAAGGTCGTTGGTAAAGGTACACGGTGCAACAACATTTATGAACTCTCAGCTTTCAGTGCTCGAGCAGATGTGAAGAACACTAAGTTGTGGCATGAGAGGTTTGGTCATCTAAACCTTAGTTCTTTGAAGGAGATGCATAAAAGTGGAATAATTGCAGACCTACCAGAAATTTCAGATCTGCCCGATGTATGTGAAGCTTGCATGATGGGCAAGCAGCATCGGCATCCCTTTCCTAAAGAGGCCAGCAGGGCAAAGGCTCCTCTAGAGCTCGTTCACACGGACCTCTACAGAAAGATGGAGATGGAAGCTTTGGGTGGTTCCTACTACTTCATGACACTGATCGACGACTACAGTAGAAGGATATGGATATACTTCCTGAAGACTAAAGACGAGGCTTTTAGTAGGTTCAAGGAATGGCATGTAATGGTCGAGAAAGAAATGGGGAGGAAGGTGAAGAAGTTGAGATCAGACAGAGGTGGAGAGTTCATACCAACTGAATTCGAAAGTTACTGCAAAAGTCACGGAATCAAGAGGCAGAAACCCGGATTTGGATGTGACTATTTTGTGCATGTCCCTGATGCTACCAGGACCAAATGGGAACCGAAGAGCCGGAAGTGTATTTTCTTGGGCTACAGTGAAGAGGCGAAGGGTTACCGTCTCTATAACCCTGTTACCAAGAAGGTAATTGTAAGTCGCGATGTGGTCTTCTCAGAAAAGCTGCATCAATTAGAGGAGGATGCTTCCTTCCTAGACAACCATGACAAGGATATCCATCTAGTACTGCCATCAGTAGCAGACCAAACTCCCCCAACGGTGCTTGGGAGGATTCAAGATAAAGAAGATGAAGAAGAGCCTACAGAACCACAATGACAATGGCCATTCCCGAAGTGTGTAAAGCAGCTTTTGGACAGCAGAGAACCTCCAACCATTGAGGAGGAACCATCCGAACACCACCGGTCCAAGAGATTAGAGGAGCAAAGAAGGGCGCAAGAACACTTGGTCAACTAGGCTTTGATGACAAAAGTGATCCGTGCTGATGAACCCAAGTGTCTTGAAGAGGCACAGGGCAATGATAGGTGGATGGAGGCTATGCAGTCGGAGTATGGCTCCATAATGAAGAACAACACTTGGGACCTTGTGGATCGACCACCAAAATGCAAGGTAATCGGAACCAAGTGGGTGTACAAGACCAAGTACAAGTCCAACGGCATGTTGGATAAGTACAAGGCTCGGCTCGTGGCAAAAGGATTTGCACAGGTACATGGTTGTGATTATCAAGATACTTTTGCTCCCATAGCTCGACTAACCACAATTTGCAATGTTTTGGCTTTAGCTGCCCAGGGAAGTTGGCCTGTGTTTCAGATTGATGTGAAATCTGCCTTTCTGAATGGAGATCTCAAGGAGGAGGTATACGTGGAACAACCACTAGGTTTTGAGATCCTCGGTTCAGAAGGTAAGGTCGCAAACTAAAGAAGGCACTTTACGGGCTGAAACAGGCCCACGAGCATGGTACCAACGAATTGATGCCTACTTTCTGCAAAATGGGTTCAAGAGGAGCCCATCTGATGCAAATTTGTATATCTTCAGAGAAGGAGGCAGGTGTATGATCGTGGTCCTTTATGTGGATGACCTTGTCATAACAGGGAACCATGAAGAGAAGATCTAGCAGACGAAGCATTTGCTAGGAAGAGAGTTTGAAATGACAGACCTCGGGCTGATGCATTTCTGTTTGGGGATTGAAGTTTGGCAGGAGCCGAAATAGATCTTCATTTCACAGCTAAAGTATGCTGGAGAGATATTGAAGGCATTTGGCATGGTTGAGTGCAAGACAGTTGGTACCCCTATGGAGGTTGACGCGAAGCTCTCAAACGAGGATTCATCACCACTGGTGGATGAAGCAAAGTATAGAAGGCTTGTGGGCAGCTTGATTTACCTGTGCAACACATGGCCGGACATCAGTTTTGCGACTGGTGTACTAAGCAGGTTTTCCAATAAGCCCCGGGAGAACCATTGGAGGGTAGGGATGCAGGTGCTGAAATACGTCAAAGGCACACTTGATTATGGCATCACCTATACCAAGGGCAACATCTTGACCGGATTCTGTGACTCGGATTGGGCAGGAGACGTGGACAGCAGGAGATCAGTGACAAGGTGTACTGTTTCTCACTTGCATCTAGAGTTGTGTCATGGGTCAGCAAGAAGCAACCCACAGTTGCTCTTTCTTCTACCGAGGCCGAGTACAAATTTGCATGCTTTGATTCTTGCGAGGCAGTGTGTTTGAGGAGGATTTTGGGGGACATGGGTGCAGTGCAGAACAAGCCTACGCAGTTATCATGTGACAATCAAAGTTGCATGGCGATTGCGAAGAACCCGGTGTTCCACGCTCGCACAAAACACATTGAGATTCAATATCACTTTGTATGTGAGCTCATCATGGATGGAGAGGTCGACTTGGTGTACTGTCTGACTATAGAGAATGCTGCGGACATCTTCACGAAGGCTCTTGGAAGAGGCTTGCTGGAGAGGCATCTTCATCGACTTGGCATTGGGCTGAAAAAGTAAGTTCACTTGTGGGTGAACATTAAGGGGGGGTGTTAGATATCAATGCTCCACTCTCGTGTAACTACGCAGGAACCAGCTAACTCTACTTGTAAGCCCCCCATATGAGGAGAAGGCATTTGAGTAGCTTGGTTATCCGATAGGTCCTGGTTTGGACACCAGATGGGGGCCATGTGTGGCTTGATGGCTGGACGGCTTCAGATAGAGTTGGCACACCACCAACTAGGCTACATGCAAGTGTGGGAAGGCATCCCTTCACTGACCCCACTGAGGGTAGACGGAGCATTTCCCGGGGTAGCCCACTCTTGGGTTGCGGGGCCCGTTTGGAGCCTCACATGATCCCGAATGGCTCTGAATGGTAATTGTAGGTTAGTTGCTCTGTTTTGCGCACTGGTTCTATCATATGGTTGGTGGCCTATTTCAGGATCGACCCCCAGTCGACCATTTTGGGCGGACTGGGTCGATCACACAATTGAGCCTAACCGACTACGACTGGTGGCTATATAAGAGCAAGCTCGTGAAGCCCATTTTATCACTGGCTATAGCAACCTTGATTCCTTAGCATCGAGCCTCCGTCTTCTACTATTTCCAATACACCGTCAAAGCTTCTTTCACAGGAGTGCACGGTTGGGAGGTAGCGCCATCTATTATATCAGTTTTACGGTAATCAAATTTTTGATTCTCCATACTATCTTGTTTTCTCTCTTGCGTACGAGATCCTGTTATCTATTGAGCATAGACATATTATTTTCTTACATGGTATCAGAGCCTGGACTCTAGCAAGAAGATTTGGTAGTGTGTTTTCTATTTGCGAGCAGATTGTGAGAGATGGCCCAGCCCGCAAGACTGCGAATCCCATCGTTCGGCAAAAGCAGAGAGTTGGATAGCTCTAACTATCCACTTTGGAAGTTCAAGATGAAGACCATCCTAAGCACATACGAGCTTTGGGACACTGCTACTGGGGTGGACGTGAGGCTGGTTGCGAGATCAGATCCAGCCAATGTAGGACAACAGATAGTACCAACTGTGGATGAGATTCTCGCGTGGACAAGAAGAAATGCAGATGCACTGTGTTCTATTGTCTGCAGTGTTAGTGATTCCATCATGGCATTAATTCAACATGTCACCACAGCGGAGGAGGCATGGACGGGGTCTTGAAAAATCAGTACGAGTCCACGAATCAGACGTGGATTTAGAATCTGGAGACTCAACTCGTGAACGAGAAGTTGTCTAAGTCTGAAGCGACAGAGAAGTTCATCATCAGGGTGAAGAATCTACGCGATTAGATGACTACGATTGGCATCACCATCATGAGCGAGAATCTAGCATGAATGTGCATACGGATTCTCCCACCAAAGTACGATGGTCTTGTTACGATACTGAATACGCAGAATAGAAATTTGCCCCTCAACTTTGAGGATTTTAGTGCGATGCTTCTGGAGGAGGAGATGCGTCAAAAGATGAGGATTGGAGAAGATTCGGCTTTCTGGACCGGATCAAAGAAAGGCAAGGGTAAGGACTCTGGTGACCCATCTTCTTCTGATGATAAAAAGAGAAAGAAGAAGATCAAGTGCTTCTATTGCAACAAGGCAGGGCACAAGTAGAATGAGTGCTGAAAGAAGATTGCATATGAGAAGAACGGAGTAAAGAAAGAGTCCAGCAATAGCGCACAGGCAGTACCAGTAGAGCTGTTCGTCGCAATTGAGGAGATTTGCACGGAGGCAGTTCATGTACCTGTAGATGAACTGTGGATCAATGACAGTGGTGCATCGTGCCACATGACCAGTCGGAAGGATTGGTATACCTCTCTATAGCCGGTAGGGAATGACATCCTGGTAGGAGTCGGCAATGATGCAAAATGTCCAGCAAAAGGAAAAGGTACGATTGCTCTCAAGTCAGATGGAGTTGTAAAATAGTTGTCCGATGTTCTTTATGTGCCAGATATCAAGAGGAGCTTGTTGTCCGTTTCCGTGATCACCGGATCGGGACCTCAAAGTTCAATTCGATAAGAATGGTGCACAGATTCTGGATCTTCAAGGGAAGGTCATTGATAAAGGTACACGATGCAACAACATTTACGAACTCTCAGGTTTCAGTGCTCGAGCGGATGTGAAGAACACAGTTGTGGCATGAGAGATTTGGTCATCTAAACCTTAGTTCTTTGAAGGAGATGCATAAAAGTGGAATGATTGCAGACCTACTAGAAATTTTAGATCTGCCCGATGCATTTGAAGCTTGCATGATAGGCAAGCAGCATCGGCATCCCTTTCCTAAAGAGGCCAGTAGGGCAAAGGCTTCTCGAGAGCTTGTTCACATGGACCTCTGCGGAAAGATGGAGATGGAAGCTTTGGGTGGTTCCTACTACTTCATGACACTGATCGACAACTACAGTAGAAGGATATGGATATACTTCCTGAAGACTAAAGACAAGGCTTTTAGTAGGTTCAAGGAATGGCATGTAATGGTCGAGAAATGAACGGGGAGGAAGGTGAAGAAGTTGAGATCAGATAGAGGTGGAGAGTTCACATCAATTGAATTCGAAAGTTACTGCAAAAGTCACGGAATCAAGAGGTAGAAACCCTGATTTGGATATGACTGTTTTGTGCATGTCCCTGATGCTACCAGGACCAAATGGGAACCGAAGAGCCGAAAGTGTATTTTGTTGGGCTACAGTGAAGAGGCGAAGGGTTACCGTCTCTATAACCCTGTTACCAAGAAGGTAATTGTAAGTTGCGATGTGGTCTTCTCAGAATAGCCGCATCAATTGGAGGAGGATGCTTCCTTCCCAGACAACTAGGACCAAGATATCCATCCAGTACCGCCACGAGTAGCAGACCGAACTCCCCCAACGGTGCTTGGGAGGATTCAAGATAAAGAAGATGAAGAAGAGCTTGCAGAACCACAACGGCAACAGCCATTCCCAAAGTGGGTAAAGCAGCTTTTGGACAGCAGAGAACCTCCAACCATTGAGGAGGAACCATCCGAACACCGCCGGTCCAAGAGATTAGAGGAGCAAAGAAGGGCGCAGGAACACTTGGTCAACTATGTTTCGATGACAAAAGTGATCCGTGCTGATGAACCCAAGTGTCTTGAAGAGGCACAAGGTGATGATAGGTGGATGGAGGCTATGCAGTCGGAGTATGGCTCCATAATGAAGAACAACACTTGGGACCTTGTGGATCGACCACCAAAACGCAAGGTAATTGGAACCAAGTGGGTGTACAAGGCCAAGTACAAGTCCGACGGCACGTTGGATAAGTACAAGGCTCAGCTCGTCGTGGCAAAAGGATTTGCACAGGTACATGGTTTTGATTATCAAGATACTTTTGCTCCCATAGCTCAACTAACCACAATTCGCAATGTTTTGGCTTTAGCTGCCCAGGGAAGTTGGCCTGTGTTTCAGATGGATGTGAAAGCCACCTTTCTAAATGGAGATCTCAAGGAGGAGGTATACGTGGAACAACCACCAAGTTTTGAGATCCCCGGTTCAGAAGGTAAAGTTTGCAAACTGAAGAAGGCACTTTATGAGATGAAACAGGCCCCACGAGCGTGGTACCAGCGAATTGATGCCTACTTTCTGCAAAATGGGTTCAGGAGGAGCCCATCTGATGCAAATTTGTATATCTTCAGAGAAGAAGGCAGGTGTATGATCGTGGTCCTTTATGTGGATGACCTTGTCATAACAGGAAACCATGAAGAGAAGATCTCACAGATGAAGCATTTGCTAGGAAGAGAGTTTGAAATGACAGACCTAGGACTGATTCATTTCTGTTTGGGGATTGAAGTTTGGCAGTAGCCGAAACAGGTCTTCATTTCACAGCTGAAGTATGCTGGAGAGATACTGAAGGCATTTGGCATGGTTGAGTGCAAGACAGTTGGTACCCCCATGGAGGTTGATGCGAAGCTCTCAAACGAGGATTCATCACCATTGGTGGACGAAACAAAGTATAGAAGGCTTGTGGGTAGCTTGATTTACCTGTGCAACACACAGCCGGACATCAATTTTGTGACTGGTGTACTAAGCAAGTTTTCTAGGATGGTTGATTCAAAGGGAAATGGAAAAAGGGAACATTATGGGTATCTAGTTAGAAGGGAACAAACAAATTGTGTGCAACAATTTGTTGACGACACAAAAATGACCCCAGGTTAGCTCAAAGGTCAACCACATTAAGACTGGAATCTCTGGTACGAGATCCCAACCCACTAGATTCTCTGTTAGATATGGGGTGCAAAGTAATCAAAGAAGGTGAAGATTTCAAGCTTCTTGGAATACCAATGGGCTTTAGGTGCTCCAATAAAAGCAGGTCGGAATGGGTTATTCAAAAAGTCAAAGACACACTATCCCATTCTCATGTATAATGCCTGTTCAAACTTCAAATAATGTTGTAGTGGCCTCTTGCACCCCACTGCCTTTCGTTGACATGCAATTACAATTGCCAAATGTGGAAGATTTGAAGATAGTACAAGCTGTAGACCTAGAGATCCACGCTTGTCAGATCAGAATCATTGTATGCAATTAGACACTGCCAATATTGAAAGAAATCAATTGGTAAGACCTTTGCAACAAATGGCAAATCAAAGCATGAATGCACACATCACTATCATAAGCATGCCAAAAGCACAAGTGCATGAGATGATGATAGCATAGAAGAGTTGTTCGTGCACAGGGGGGAAAATGTAAGTCACATGGTCTAGAGTGGGACTTTGTTTATTAATGTTTGTGACTACGTTGAGTGGAAATGCAAGCATTGTGGAATACAAAAATCTGGGGGAGCACCTCACATAAGGGGCCACTTGCTTGGTGACTCAAGAAAGAGCATATAACATTGTGCGGCCCCACGAGCTCCTGCAGCGGCTCGCACGAAGTTGCAAGATTCTGGAAAAATATGAAGAAGATCAATTTGGGAAAGTCAAGGTTTAAGTGGAGTAGAGTCTGTAAGCATACACGGTGATGGAAGACTTAGAGAAAAGAGAGAGAAAGTGAGGGCAAGAGAGTCAGAGCAATGAACCTCATGCTGAGTGTGCAACGCATGCACATACCTTTGTGTGGAGATGGTGGCAGTGCTCATTGGTCCACACAAAATTGAGAGAGGGGATAGAGGGGAGCTACATATGTGTTTACTAGAGTAGCAGTAGCTAGTTATTGACTCTATGCCAACATGGAATTAAGTAGCACAGAATGTGTGTGTAGAGTAGCGGCAAAGCATGTTGTCTGGCAGAGACGTACATGTCATGGGGATGCTTGAGGTGTGCTGACGGAGCTACTCACTCTCGTGCAACTTCTTGTGAGAGCAGTACATAGTAAAGCCTTCACTCCTGTCACTGGAGTGCCTACGGGATCATTGTAATGGGGTTTCCACCAACAAGAAGAAGGAGGTGAGAGGAAGAGAAAGAGAGGGGGAAGGAGGGAAGAAAGGAGGATGGAGAAGGAGAAGAAGGGGCAAGGGATTGTGGAAAACACCAAAGGCAAACAAGGAGAACAAGCAAACCTTAATCTCAACACGAGAAAAAAGAGAGCATGTATTTCTCAAAGGTTGCATACAACAATGAAGACCAAAGTCAACCATTCGGCCTTTTATACATATCACCTTTTGAAGGGAGGGCCAACCCTATTCCTTGTACCACTCTCTCTCTTCTCTCTTTTACTAAAACCACTTGGACCAATATGGTGCCAAGGCATCTTGCTTATTCTCTAAACCTCCACTTTGTCTTCAAATGGCTCTTGTGTTATCCATGTATGGGATCCAAATGGATCTTGTGTTGTCCTTGCCAATTTGGATGATCCCGGCAACCGCACCTCAATCTCGATCCATTTGAGGATTAAGACTCGTAGGGTTTTTCTGTGCTTCGCTTCATCCACCAGTGGTGATGAATCCTTGTTTGAGAGCTTCGTGTCAACCTCCATAGGGGTACCCACTGTCTTGCACTCAGCCATGCCGAATTCCTTCAGTATCTCTCCAGCATACTTCAGCTATGAAATAAAGATCTGTTTCGGCTCCTGCCAAACTTCAATCCCCAAACAGAAATGCATCAGTCCGAGGTCTATCATTTCAAACTCTCTTACTAGAAAATGCTTCGTCTGCAAAATCTTCTCTTCATGGTTCCCTGTTATGACAAGGTCATCCACATAAAGGACCACGATCATACACCTGCCTCCTTCTCTCAAGATATACAAATTTGCATCAGATGGGCTCCTCCTGAACCTGTTTTGCAGAAAGTAGGCATCAATTCGCTGGTACTACGCTTGTGGGGCCTATTTCAGCCCGTAAAGTGCCTTCTTCAGTTTGTAGACTTTATCTTCTGAACTGGGGATCTCAAAACCTGGTGGTTGTTCCACGTATACCTTCTCCTTGAGATCTCCATTCAGAAAGGCGGATTTCACATCCATCTAAAACACGGGCCAACTTGCCTGGGCAGCTAAAGCCAAAACACTGTGAATTGTGGTTAGTCGAGCTGTGGGAGCAAAAGTATCTTGATAATCAAAACCATGTACCTGTGCAAATCCTTTTGCCACGAGCTGAGCCTTGTACGTATCCAATGTGCCGTCGGACTTGTACTTGGTCTTGTACACCCACTTGGTTCCGATTACCTTGCGTTTTGGTGGTCGATCCACAAGGTCCCAAGTGTTGTTCTTCATTATGGAGCCATACTCTGACTCCATAGCCTCCATCCACCTATCATCACCCTGTGCCTCTTCAAGACACTTGGGTTCATCAGCATGGATCACTTCTGTCATCAAAGCATAGTTGACCAAGTGTTCCTGCGCCCTTCTTTGCTCCTCTAATCTCTTGGAGCGGTGGTGTTTGGATGGTTCCTCCTCAATGGCTGGAGGTTCTCTGCCGTCCAAAAGCTGTTTTACCCACTTCGGGAATGGCCGTTGCCATTGTGGTTCTGCAAGCTCTTCTTCATCTTCTTTGTCTTGAATCCTCCCAAGCACCGTTGGGGGAGTTCGGTTTGCTGTTGGTGGTGGTACTGGATGGATATCCTAGTCCTGGTTGTCTGGGAAGGAAGCATCCTCCTCCAATTGATGCGGCTGTTCTGAGAAGACCACATCGCAACTTACAATTACCTTCTTGGTAACAGGGTTATAGAGATGGTAACCCTTCACCTCTTCACTGTAGCCCAAGAAAATACACTTTCGGCTCTTCGGTTCCCATTTGGTCCTAGTAGCATCAGTGACATGCACAAAACAGTCACATCCAAAAACTCTGAAATGTGCAACTAGGTTTTTTACCAGAAAAGGCTTGTCGTGGAGTCATCCCATTCACAGTCTTCGTGTAGCTACGATTCAGGATGTAAACTGCAGTGTTACATGCTTCAGCCCAGAAAGACTTTGGCAAATCTTTCCCTTTACTCATACTCCGGCCCATTTCACAGATGACGTGCATCTTGCATTCTGCTACTCCATTTTGCTGTGATGTATGTGGTGGGGGTTTCTGCCTCTTGATTCCGTGACTTTTGTAGTAACTTTCGAATTCAATTGATGTGAACTCTCCACCTCTGTCTGATCTCAACTTCTTCACCTTCCTTTCCGTTTCTTTCTCGACCATTACATGCCATTCCTTGAACCTACTGAAAGCCTTGTCTTTAGTCTTCAGGAAGTATATCCATATCCTTCTACTGTAGTCATCGATCAGCGTCATGAAGTAGTAGGAACCACTCAAAGCTTCCATCTCCATCTTTTCGCAGAGGTCCGTGTGAACGAGCTCTAGAGGAGCCTTTGCCCTGTTGGCCTCTCTAGGAAAGGGATGCCGATGCTGCTTGCCCATCATGGAAGCTTCACATACATCGGGCAGATCTAAAATTTCTGGTAGGTCTGCAATCATTCCACTTTTATGCATCTCCTTCAAAGAACTAAGGTTTAGATGACCAAACCTCTCATGCCACAGCTTAGTGTTCTTCACATCTACTCGAGCATTGAAAGCTGAGAGTTCGTAAATGTTGTTGCACCGTGTACCTTTACCAACGACCTTCCCTTGAAGATCTAGAATCTGTGCACAATTCTTATCGAATTGAACTTTGAGGTCTCGATCCGTGATCGCGGAAACGGACAACAAGTTCCTCTTGATATCTAGCACATAAAGAACATCGGACAACTGTTTTACAACTCCATCTGACTTGAGAGCAATCATAGCTTTTCCTTTTGCTGGACATTTTACATCATTGCCGACTGCTACCAGGATGCTAAATGAAAAAGACCTACCAGATTATTATTGGGCTGAAGCAATTGCTACAGCAGTTTACATAATGAACAGGACTCCCACTGCAGCAATACATGGCATGATGCCAGAGGAGATGTATACTGGTAGGAAACCAGATATTTCTCATTTCAAAATTTTTGGTTGCATTGCCTATGTTCATGTGCCAGATGAGTTGAGGACCAAGTTGGATCCAAAAGCTGAGAAGTGCATCTTTATTGGTTATTCTCTGCAACAGAAAGGGTATAGATGCTATAACCCTTCTACTCATAAGTTTACAGTGAGCAGAGATGTTGTTTTTGATGAGATGAGTAGCTGGTATAAACCAATAAATGTGATTGATGATATTCAAAATGGTAATGTTGCACAGAATTGATAGCATCAATCACAAAATATTAGTGGACCTGCAGTGTCCTCTAGCAGTGGTTCACATACTTTGCCATGGACAGGCAGATTGAGATCAAGAGAATCTCCTCAAAGCAATGCAGATAGTGGTATGCAGGTATCACGAAAAGGAAAAGAGAAGGTAGATCAGCCCATGTTTGATGTGAATGCAGGTCACTCTTATGTGGATGGTGAATCCAGTGGCTCAAAATAGAGCATTGATGATGAGTTGGGTATTCCTTTTGTTGTTACACCTGGAGTAAGGAAGACCAGGGATGTTTTGAGAGCATCTGGAAGTGAGCCTCTTTTGCGCAGGTCTACCAGAGCTAGGTATCCTATGGATAGGCTGAAATATGATGGATTTACAGCCATTCACTATGCCTATATGGTCAAAGTGATATAGGAACCAAAACCCACTTCTTTTGAGCAAGCCATGGGAAAAGAAAAATGGGAGAAAGCCATGGATGAAGAAATGGATGCCTTGGAAGCAAATGCTTACATGGGAATTGGTGCCTTTGCCTAAAGACAAGAATGCAATTGGCTGTAAGTGGGTTTATAAGGTGAAGCACAATGCAGATGGTTCTGTGAACAGATACAAGGCAAGATTAGTTGTCAAGGGGTATGCATAGACATATGGCATTGATTATGAAGAAACATTCAGTCCGGTTGCAAGGATGGCAATCGTAAGAGCAGTCATTGCTATGGCTGCATCAAAGTGATGGTCTTTACATCAGATGGATGTAAAGAATGCCTTCTTGCATGGTGATTTGCAAGAAGAGGTCTTTATGGAGCAGCCACCAGGTTATAATCATGCTATTCATCCTGAGTTTGTTTGTAGGTTGAAGAAAGCCTTGTATGGCTTGAAGCAAGCACCTAGAGCATGGTCTAACAAGATAGGACAGTATCTTGTCACTATTGGCTTTCAGATTTCCAAGGCAGATGTCTCACTTTATGTGAGAAAAACAGAGAAAGGTATTATGCTACTTGTCATTTATGTTGATGATTTGATCATCATAGGTGATAGTGATGAAGATATCCTTCATGTGAAAATGCTATTGAAGCAGAAGTTTGAGATGAAGGATTTGGGAGAGCTGCGTTATTTCTTGGGCATTGAGGTGATTAGATCACCAAGTGGGATACGGCTCTTGCAGAGGCAGTATGGATTGGACATGCTGTCCAAATATGGGATGATAGGCTGTAAGCCTATTTCAGTTCCTTTGGAGCAGAATGTGAAGCTGAGCGTAGATGCAGGTGAGCTTCTGGAAGACCCTACTATGTACAGATGCATAGTAGAAAGTTTGAATTATATGACTATTACCAGGCCAGATTTCAGCTATGTTGTTGGATTGGTAAGTTAGTTTATGGAGGCTCCAAGGAAACCGCATTTGGATGCGGCTAGGTGCATACTCAGGTATGTGAAGTCCACATTGCAGTATGGACTATTTCATGAGGTTGGGCTTCAAATACAGTTGCATGGATACACTGATGCTGATTGGGCTGGTAGTATTTCTGATAGACGATCTACTAGTGGATATGTGTTCTCTTTTGGGAGTGCTGGAGTCACTTGGAGCAGCAAGAAATAGCCTATAGTTGCCTTGTCGAGCACAGAGGCTGAGTACACGGGTGTAGCAATGGCTACATGTGAGGTAGCTTGGTTGCATAAGCTACTTTATGATATGCATCAGTCTACAGATGGGCCAGTTATCATTTATTGTGACAACATGAGCAGTATACACTTGGCAAATAACCCAGTCTATCATGCTAGAACAAAGCACATTGAGGTGCATTACCACTATGTGTGGGAGAAGGTTTTACTAGGTCTTATTGATCTAATTTATGTCAACATAGAGGATCAGGTAGCTAACATATTCACGAAGGCATTGGGTGCAGAGAAGTTGCGCAAGTTCAGAGACCTACTTGGTGTGTAGGAATTGGGATTGAGCTCCAGGGGGAGTGTTGAGATATCGAGCTCCACTCGTGATATGCCATGGTGACTGTTGTGCATTTATGTCACCGACTTGTTAGCTGCAGATGCGGTTGGTACACCGCCCATGAATAATAGCTGGATGACAGCTATCCTTATGTACTCTAGTTCGTGGCTCAGTTAGTATGACACCTTAGTTAGCTGAGTTTGGTTTAAGACCCACATATAGGGTTCTTCTATTTCTTTGTACTAGAGTTCTTTTGGCTTTCACAACTAAGAAGAGGAAAACTGTTTTCAGCCTCCACCTTTGTGTGTATTCCCCCATTGTGTATGTGAGAAAGCCGCAAGTGAGACTCCTTCCTTCTCTCCCACTATCTTCACACATAGCACCATCATGTGATCATATTTGCATATCACTAACCCAATAGAGTGCTATAAAGGAAAGGGTTAGATCCCCTAACCCTAACCCTAAATGGGTTTGTATATATTCTATTTTTTCAACTAAATCTAGTGTACAGTTAGTCATTTGTGGTGTGCTCTCTGGCTGTGCCCTCTCTCCTCATCTCCACTCTTCTCCTTTGCCCTCTTCATATTTTGTCATGGTATCAGAGCTTCCTTGCCTTCCACTGAGACATTGCAATTCATGAGAGCGTGAGAGAGATTGAGAGATTGAGTGCTTCCATTCTTTCATTCCGTTGATGAAAGATTTTCGTTCATTCATTCTTGAGAAAGTTCCATTCATGTGAGAGGAATTTCCATCCATTCACTTTCTTGAGAGTTCTTTGAGAGATTTCTGTCTACATCTGAGAGACATCTCTTCCATTGAGAGATTGTGTGAAAGAGAGAGTTCATTGTTTTTTAGAGATCTATTTTGTGAGATAGATCTGTAAGGACTTCTTCTTCTTCTTCTTCTTAGAGAGAAAGAAAGACTTGGCAGGTAGCACAAGGCTTCTAACTATCCATTCAACCACCAAATCCTTCTACAGTAGCAACTTTGCAAAGAAGCAAAGCTCTAATGACACTTCAACTCTGCAATGGGCAAGCTCTAACGGCCCTAGCAACTCTGTAGCTTGGTACTACTATAGGTGACACAACAAAGGCACTATAGAGGCAACTACACAACCCGCGACCTCCTACAATGACTCCTACAAGCAACCAACTCACACAGCCGCTCACACAGTAGTAGCCCCTAGTGCTAAGGCAAAGCTCACAGTAGCAGTGACTCTAGGCAAGGCAACCTTGACAAGGTAAGCAAGCTCACCAAGCCTCGACCAAGCTAGCACTCATGGCAACAGCCTTCAAGAGCCTCTAAGGCTCTAACGCCTAGCGCCTCCTTCAACGATGGCTTTTCCTAGTGACTAGCAACAGGCATGCAATACAATCTGCCAGTGCCTCTCTTCATCTACGCTCGAGGCTGCTCTTGCGGTCAGGGCTCAGAGAGGTAGAGCCTGTGAGGAGTCGTTTGCAATAAGGATAGCTCCTGCTATCCACTCGGCAACGAGCGGCCCAACACATGCAACACCCAAGGACAACGAGTTAGCACTCTCCTCCATAAGTGCTAAACGGCTAACTACAGATGACTCCAACGAACCATCGCCATCTGCGCTTCTTCCAAGCTCCCGCATCCAAATGCTCAACCTCTAGAGCCTCCAATCTACTCTAGCTTCAACTAACACTGCACCATCAACAAGCATACTCTAGCTACGAGCATCTACGGTGGATGACATACAAATCAATGTGGATGATGGGCATCCACAGAGCAGCGCTCCCTCCTCCACAGGCTTTGTAGACTCCAGTAAGGCTCTCTAAAGCGCTCCAGCCCACAAACTCCACCCACTAACCTTAGCTCAAAGTTTTCAAAAGAAGGTCATCGACAGAATCTTTTAGAATTCGTCAGCATCGAGTAGATTCTGTCAAGCATACCTTGTGGTGACACGTGTCCAAACCTTATCCTAGAGGGTCACCCATCCTAGGGCTTGGTCAAGGACCAACCACATGGCAACTGGAGCTACCACATCATCAATCTATCTGCCATGTCATCATCCAGCTAGTCAACTAACACATCATCCTTATCTGCCATGGTGGTAGCCATGTCAGCATTGCCAAGTGATCAGACATGTCACCATAGCCACATCAACTGCCACATCAGCATAGCCACGTCAGTTGTGCCATGTCAGCATAGCCACGTCAGCTACCACATCAGCATACCCACATCAGCTACCACATCATCTACCACATCATCTATGCCATGTCATTTGCCACATCATCATCGCCACATCAACTACCACATCACCTAAGCTGACATCATCATCTGCCACCTCATCAGTGCCACATGGCACACTGGACCTCTATAGGCATGCACAGTGCTCCACAATCACTGCATGTGACCACTCCTACCACCTTAGCACAGGGCTCCATTGGCACACCTCTTAAAAGACATCATCACTGCATGTGATCCACAGTGACACATCATCATTGAGCACCATTTGCACTCCTTTTGCCCCTCCACCTAGATCAAGTCGTATCTCTTATCCAAGAAGAATTTGAGGGCGCTCCAAAAAGGAAAGTCACTTGTTTTTTCGTGCTCTATGCAGTCGTCACATCACATGCACATTTTGGTGCAAGTTCTACTCACATTTTAGTCTCGCCGACAAAACCACTTCCTTCACACACATTCGCCTCTACATCGATGCGTTTGACCCAGCACTTAAAAAGAACAAAAGAAAAGGAATTATTTGGTGTTCTTTCATCGATCAACGGTTGGTATAGATCTAGATCAAAGTAGACTAGATTGCCATAGAGGGGACACTTTGAATTTCCCCAAGTTGCCAATCTAAGCCATGCCTGAAATTCTCGTCTAGTACCTACTCGGAGTCAGTCCATACACTCACATACGGTTTCACATCATTACATTACCTAGAACCTTACATTCATCAGTTCAGTGAGCAGACTTCAGCGAGTATAGAGGCATTGCAGATTGTTTTTGTGGGCAGATAGTAATTGATTTCACACACACATGCCACCATTGTAAAGCCTATTTGGCTATCTCACGGCATTGTGCACATCATTTCAGCCTTGTAAAGCCTCTTGGCTATTCCCGACATCATTGCCACAAGCCTTGTAATACAGATAAGATTTTATATATTGCAATTCTATCTTCACTGATGGTTCAAAGATTTCACTTGGCATAGTCAATGTATTTGCAATTCATTCATACAAAGATTTTCACGACACTTTTGAGTACATTTCTTGCACCATGTCTATGACTAGCAACCTCAATCTAGAGGCATTTGCTAAGTTAGACAACTCTAATTATAGTACATGGAAATACCAAATGGAGACCATTCTTGTACTTCAAGACAAATGGGAGTATGTCAATGGGTCTACACCTAGACCATTGGACGATCCAACCACCAGTAGCTCTACTCCACTTGTTGTCACAGCACTAGCAATGGGATCTATAGCTACACAAACAATTTCTACACCTATAGCAGATCCTGCAATTGCCTGAGCTCAGGCAGAATGGGATAAGAAAGACAAGTACGCCTATCATCTGATCAAGCAGAATGTGCAAGATGTCATGCTAGGACAGCTCAACACAGTCAAGACATCGAAAGAAGCATGGGATATGTTTGCACCTCTCTATGAGTCCAAGAACACATCCAGGATTCTCACCCTGAGAAACCAAATCAACCAAAGCTTCTGCAACAATAGTGAAACCGGTCATGCTTATGTACTCTAGATAAAAGACTTCAACAATCAACTTGCAGTAACAGGAGAGACTATGAACCTCGCAGAAATGGTTCAAGTCATCCTGAATGGACTAGGAGAGGGATACGAGAATTTAGTCTAGAGTATTTCCATCCAATGGAAAATTCTAATAATGGAAGAACTTCAGTCAGTCTACTTGGTGAAGAACTTAGGGCTCAAGCTATTCAAGCTCGAAAAGGTCATTCTAATTATCAGTCATTCACAGCTTTAGACAGAAGCAGAGGTAGAGGCCTCGGGGGGGTCACTCATCATATGTAACCCTATCACGTGAGTTCCACAGAAGGATATTTTTTATTTCTAAAATTTATAGAAATAAATATACATAAGGGGCTATTTAAAATAGATTTGGAAAAAATTTACAGATTTGTATAGAAAAGGGGTACATTAAATTAATGAAAATTTTACGGATAAGGGATTTTAGAAATAGGCCTTGAACGCACGTGATATAGAGGGTTTATAAATAGTGACCCCCCCGAGGTAGAGGCAAAGGCAAAGGTAGATCATACGAGAGAAGTGGTCATCATCAGCAGCAACAAAATTAAAGTTAGCATCAACATTAGCATTAGCATCATCCTCAGTAGCATCAGAATCAGCAAAGAGGAAATCATTCCAACCGAGCTCGGGGGGGTCACTATTTATAAACCCTCTATATCACGTGCGTTCAAGGCCTATTTCTAAAATCCCTTATCCGTAAAATTTTCATTAATTTAATGTACCCCTTTTCTATACAAATCTGTAAATTTTTTCCAAATCTATTTTAAATAGCCCCTTATGTATATTTATTTCTATAAATTTTAGAAATAAAAAATATCCTTCTGTGGAACTCACGTGATAGGGTTACATATGATGAGTGACCCCCCCGAGCAACCGAGGAAGATTTCAAGGATGAGGGAATGCATCCACCAATGTATCAAACATCCAGTGCAATTACTATCACAAGTTTGGACACTATGAAAGAGATTGCCCCCGCAAAAAGTAGTATGACCAAGGTGGTCAATCCAGCAATAATCGAGGGAATTTTCAAGGCAAAGGAAATCATCGTGGTGGACATTCTAGTCATAGTCATTTTGCAAATGAACATGGGAATATGTTTCTTGCAAGCGAGGAAATGCATCAGACTGATATTGTGCACCTAGATAGTGATTACAATCCCAAAGAGGATTCCAACTATCAAGTTGACCAAGCAGAAGAGGATCCTTGGTACATTGACAGCGGTGCATCATCTCACATGACAAATCATCAGGAATGGTTGACAGAAATGAAGCCATTAGAACTCGGGGGGGTCAGTCATCATATGTAACCATATCACATGAGTTCAACAAAAGGATATTTTTAATACCTAAATTTTACAAAAATTAATTTACATAAGGGAGTTGTTAAAATGATTTTGGAAAAAATTTGCAGATTTATATAGAAAAAGGGTACATTTTATTAATGGAAAAATTACAGATAAGGGATTTTACAAATAGTCCTTGAATGCACGTGATATAGAGGGTTTACACATAGTGACCCTACCGAGCATTAGAAGGACAGAAGAATGTCATCTACATAGTAGATAATACACCAAATCCAATTCAAGGGATAGGTGTTATCCCTATGAACAATTTCACTAGTACAAAAGGATTGGTGAAAGATGTGCTCTATGTTCCAAAGCTCAGTAAGAACCTCTTGTCAGTAGGTCAAATGATGGAACACAATTATCGAGTCATCTTCGACAGAGATGAATGCACTAGCAGAGACAAATCCAAAAGATGTCAGCTAGTAGCAAAAGGTGTCAAGGAAGGACGCTTATACAGAATGCTAGCTACAGTACTAGATAAGCATGCCATGTCAGCTCAACCACAACAAATGCCACTATCTGCAAAATGTCACAAGAGATATGGTCATGTCAACTTCAAGTACTTGTTAGATCTCAGGAATCAAAATATGGTAATTGGGATTCCGAAGCTATAGTTTCTTGGAAAAGTTTGCGAAGCATGTTGCTTCGGCAAACAAAAGCGAACCAACTTTGTTAGAAGTACCTCTCGTGCATGAGGTATTCTTGATTTAATACATATAGATGTATAAGGTTATGCCCAAACCCATAGCATCAATGGTTCACTTTACTACTTGACTTTCATCGATGACTATAGCAAATATTGTTGGGTCTACTTTCTAAAAGAGAAATCTAAAGTGTTTTCTAGATTTCAAGAATTCAAAGGCATGGTAGAAAACCAGACAAGTAGAAAGATCAAGGTCATGAGATCAGATCGAGGAGGTGAATACATGTCTTTAGCAGTCATGAACTTTTACAAAAATCACAGAATTCGAAGACAATTCACATGTGCAAATACTTCTCACCAGAATGCAAGAGCTAAAAGGAAGAATGGGACTTTAGCAGATAGTGCTAGAGCAATTCTTAGTGAAAAGCATCTTCCGAATCCGTATTGGGCAGAAGAAATAGCCATTGCAAACTATTTGCTTAATCGGCTTCCTACCGAACCGATTTAGGGTATGACTCCTTATGAAGCATTCATTGGACACAAGCCACACATTGGGCATCTCTGCATATTTGATTGCATAGCATATGCCCACATACATGATGATTATCACAGGAAATTGATGCAAAGTCACACAAATGCATCATGGTTGGCTACAATGAAGAAAGCAAAGCATACAAGTTGTATGATCCCATCAATCGCAAGGTCATTATCTCCAGAGATGTAATCTTTGATGAGGAATTAGAATGGAACACCTCACCTAGAAGCATCGACTTCATAGTCATCCACAGAACAAGTTGATGAAGAAGAGCAAGAATTGCCAGCAAGACCCCAAGCAAAGCCACAGCAGCTCAGACAGTCTACTAGGGAAAGCAGACCTCTAACCAAATTGACATATGCTCAGAAAGGCAAAGTAATTCAAGTGGAAACCACCAACTATGCTCTTATGACTACCATCATGGCTACAGAAGAGCCAGCGTACTTCGAAGTTCGAAGACGCAGTAGACAAGACAGAATGGCAAACTGCTATGAATGAAGAAATGGATGCTTTGTGTAAGAATAATACTTAGGAATTATGCGACCTTCCACCAAGAAAGAAGGCTATAACAAACAAATGGGTATACAAAGTGAAGTACAATCCAGATGGAAGTATTTAGAGATACAAAGCCAGACTAGTTGCAAAAGGATTTGCACAACAATATGGTCAGGATTATGATGATACTTGTGCTACAATAGCAAAGATGGATTCCATATGGTTATTGATATCACTAGCGACACTCAGCAAATGGAATGTGTACTAGCTCGATGTCAAAAATGCATTTCTCAATGGTTACCTAGACGAGGAAGTCTACATGCAACAACCAGAAGGTTATGTTGAACCAAGAAAGGAGCATAAGGTTTGCCATCTCAAGAAAAGCCTCTATGGCTTAAAGCAAGCACCCAGAAGTTGTTACAGTAGAATTGACAAGTATTTTGCTAATCTGGGATACATCAAATCCAATGCAGATCATACTCTCTACTACAAAATTCAAGGGGAAGACATTACTATTGCACTTTTGTACATAGATGATCTAATTTTGGCAGAGAGCAAGGATAGCTTCATCAGAAAACTAAAACAAGACTTATCTGCAGAGTTTGACATGAAAGATCTTGGACTTATGCACTATTGTCTTGGAATTGAGTTCTGGAGAGATTCAGATAGCACATTCATGAGTCAGATCAAGTATGTTGATAGTCTCCTGAAGAAGTTTTATATGGTAGATTGCAAGATTGCAGCCACTCCCATGGAAAAGAGTTTGAAACTTACTAAAGATTCAGAAAAGCCTACAGTCAATGACAAATACTACAGGCAGCTCATCGGATCTCTTATATATCTAACAATCACATGACTAGATATTTGTTATGTAGTAAGATCACTAGCACAGTTTATGGCAAATCCAAAACAGTCTCACTAGAATGCATCCAAAAGAGTCTTGAGATACATCAAAGGTACAAGACAGTTTGGGATAGAATACAGAGGAAGTCATCCACCATTGCATCGATACTGTGACAGTGATAGTGACTATGCCGAAGATCATGAGACTAGGAGATTGACACAGGGATATGCATTTTTACTTGGTCAAGGTGCTATATCATTGTTGTCAAACAAACAACCAACTGTTTCTTTGTCTTTGACTGAAGCATAATATAGAGCACTCACTACAGGTGCATGTGAGGCTATATGGCTCAGAAGACTACTGTCAGAACTAGATTACTTTGATGAGTCAAAGCCAACAACAATATACTATGATAATCAATCGGCTCAAGCATTGGCCAAGAATCTAGTATATCACTCCAGGACAAAGCACATTGATGTCAGAGAGCACTTCATCAGAGAAAGAGTGTTACTTGGTGACATCATACTGTAGCATTGTGATAGCAAAGGGAATGTTGCAAACATCTTTACCAAACCACTCGGTAAAGAGCTATTCAAGAAACATCGACTAGCTCTTGGTTTGACACAGAGGAAGGACATTCCCATAAAGGGGTGTGATGGAATGTAATGCTCAGTCCTTCTTTGATTTCCCAGAATCATCATCTTGAGGGAAGGCCTACTTCATGATGTTGATCTTGAGGGAAGGTATTGAGAATTCATACTCAACATCATGTGATCGCATGTGCATAGCACCATCATGTGATCATATATGCATAGCACTAACCCAATAGAGTGCTATAACGGAAAGGGTTAGATCCCCTAACCCTAACCCTAAATGGGTTTGTATATATTCTATTTTTTCAACTAAATCTAGTGTATAGTTAGTCATTTGTGGTGTGCTCTCTAGCTGTGCCCTCTCTCCTCATCTCCACTCTTCTCCTCTCCCCTCTTCATATTTTGTCACACGGTACTATACTAAAATAGTGCCCTTTAGACTATTTATCATTTTGTTAACTATGTCAGATTTCATCCCATGCTTGCTTTTAGTATATCCCAACAACCACCGCGCTGGTTTCCCACAACGAATCCATTCATACTGTAATAATAGAATCAAACCACCATGGTGGTGGCTGTTCATATTCTAGTGCAACCAACCACCATGCTGGCGATAACTTATCTTGCACTTCTACCATGCTATCCCTACACTACTATTGTGCTATCCTAAAATTTGTTGCAGAGTGCTAGTGCCCTTTAGACTGGGTATAGTTAACCATCATATTTCAACCATCGGGCTACTTAAAACATTTAAGTACTAACGTGGAAGTAGGTTGATACAAAATCAGGTATTATGAGCACCATGAGAATATCCACATTTAAGTACTAACGTGGAAGAGGTTTATGAGCACCATGAGAATATACAAAATCAAGTATTATGAGCACCATGAGAATATCTCTATAGCAAGCATCTCCTAGCTCTGGAGGCTAGTCTACTGCACAATGGCAGACCTCTTCACACACTCGGATACACACTTCTTGCTTGACTCTACCAACTTATACACCCATAGTAACTCCTCCTTTTGCTGGGGTTCTCTTCATCCTGCTCTTTGTGCTCGATACATCTTCGTGCCTCTATCATGTCCTGCCAAAAGAAACCTACATCATGAGCTTGAAAAGTACCTTAAAGAAGCAAAAAAAACAATGGCTAGGGAAATTAATAATCACCGTCTGTGCCAACTCCAAGTAATACACCCACCACCGAAGCATGTCCTCCTTGCATCTATTTTCCTCCTTCTCTGGGTCTATTTCTGCAAGGATGCCATCCAACATCATTTTCAGATAGAACAAAAGCATTCCAAGTATGCCATAGATTCACAGTAGGTGGATCGGTGTACAAAGTTCTCAGGCTAGATTTGGTAATGAGCTCTTAGTTGTGTCTGCACTGCACTTAAATAGGGAGAGAGTTTATTGAGCCCGACCTTCTCATTCTTCAATCTCATGTTAGTTGTCTAATATAAATCATTCATCTCACATTAGTTGTCTAATCAAAATCTTTCGTGGTACAATAGTTCACTAATCAAAATCTTTCAGTCTCACATTAGTGATCTAATCAAAATCTTTCATCTCACATTAAGTGTCAAATCAAAATCTTTCATCTCATTATTATCACCGTGCTGGCGTGGATCAAAGGACACTATCTAGTAACATAGCTGAGAAAACATTGCCCAAGTAAACTCTGGAGAAGATTAACAATTCAATAGATTACACATAGATTACAATCTCAAAGACTCCTTTAGTTCAGATTACATCTCAAGTACTCCTTGTTGAGCTCCCTGATTGCAAGCTCGACCCTCCTTCCTCCTTTCCAGAATGGGGCTGGATCCTTCATATTTTTTGCCCGACCCTTCCCTTCATGCCACTTCCTCTTTCCTTGATTTGAGCTTCTTGGTTGCAGGCTCGTCGGCCCTTCTTGCTCCTTTCTTGAAGGGGGCTGGTTCCTTCCTTTAGGCTCCTTTTCCTCGTAGTCGGTCTTGGCCTTCTTCAATTTGAGCTCCTTCTCTTTAAGATCTTTTTCCCAAATGGCAAATTGAGCTACAGCATCTACTTTCTCGTCGTAGATAGCTATAGTAGGTAGGCACATTTGATTTGTCCATGACCTGGGCAATGGCAAATGACATTCTCTACATAACGATTTTGTATGCACACACTCCAAAGAAAAAAACGTGCATAGGGTGGTAGCATGCTGGCCATCGGATACAGCAGTCATCTATGATGGGAGTATGGTAGACCATGCATTTCGGACCTGTTTTGTTAACTTTTATATTTGTATTTGAATAGTTATGGTCGCTACCTGTAGCTCTCAGCAATTACGGAGTTGTTATAAATGTAACTGTAAGAAAATAATACGTCTGTGCTCAACAGATAACAGGATCTCGTATGCAAGAGAGAAAACAAGATAGTATGGAGAATCAAAATTTTGATTACTGTAGAACTGATACAATAGATGGCGCTGCCTCCCAGCCGTGCGCTCTTGTGAAAGAAGCTTCGATGGCATGCTGGAAACAATAGAAGACGGAGGCGAATGCTAAGGAATCAAGGTTGTTGTAGCCAGTGAAGAAATGGGCTTCATGGGCTTGCTCTTATGTAGCCACCAGTCGTACTCAGTTAGGCTCAATTAGGTGGCCGACCCAGTCTACCCAAAACGGTCGACCAATCCAGTTGCAATGGCAACGGCTAATGTGAATTAGACAAAATTCCAATGGAAGATTCGTGCTGATGAAATAGGCCACCGACCATACGATAGATCTAACCAGTGCACAAAACAGAGCAACTAACCTACGGTTACTGTTTGGCCCATAGCCCTCCGGGATCATCTGAGGCTCCAAACGGGCCTCGCAATCCGAGAGTGGTCTGCCTTGGGAAATGCTCTATCTACCCTCAGTGTGGTCAGTCAAGGGATGCGTTCCCAGACTTGCATGTAGCCTAGTTGGCGGTGTGCCAACTCTATCTAAAGTCGTCCAGCCATCAGGCCACACATGGCCCCCATCTGGTGTCCAAACCAGGACCTACCAGATAACTAAGCTACTCAAATGCCTTCTCCTCATATGGAGGGCTTACAAGTAGAGTTAACTGGTTCCTGTGTAGTTACACGAGAGTGGAGCATTGATATGTAACACCCCCCCTCAATGTCCACCCGCAAGTGAACTTACTTTTTCGGCCCAATGCCAAGTCGATGAAGATGCCTCTCCAGCAAGTCTCTTCCAAGAGCCTTCGTGAAGATGTCTGCAGCATTCTCTGTATTCCGATAGTACACCAAGTCGACCTCTCCATCCATGATCAGCTCATGTACAAAGTGATATTGAATCTCAATGTGTTTTGTGCGAGTGTGGAACACCGGGTTCTTTGCAATCGCCATGCAACTCTGATTGTCACATGATAACTGTGTAGGCTTGTTTTGCACTGCACCCATGTCCCCCAAAATCCTCCTCAACCACACTGCCTTGCAAGAAGCAAAGCATGCATATTTGTACTCGGCCTCGGTAGAAGAAAGAGCAACTGTGGGTTGCTTCTTGCTGACCCATGACACAACTCCAGATCCAAGTGAGAAACAGTACCCTGTCACTGATCTCCTGCTGTCCACGTCTCTTGCCCAATCTGAGTCACATAATCCGGTCAAGATGTTGGCCTTGGTATAGGTGATGCCATAATCAAGTGTGCCTTTGATGTATTTCAGCACCCACATCCCTGCCCTCCAATGGTTCTCCCGGGGCTTATTGGAAAACCTGCTTAGTACACCAGTCGCAAAACTGATGTCCGACCGTGTGTTGCACAGGTAAATTAAGCTACCCACAAGCCTTCTATACTTCGCTTCATCCACCAGTGGTGATGAATCCTCATTTAATAGCTTCACGTAAACCTCCATAGGGGTACCAACTGTCTTGCACTCAGCCATGCCAAATGCCTTGAGTATCTCTCCAACCAGCATACTTCAGCTGTGAAATGAAGATCTGTTTCGGCTCCTGCCAAACTTCAATCCCCAAACAAAAATGCATCAGTCTGAGGTCTGTCATTTCAAACTCTCTTCCTAGCAAATGCTTCGTCTGCGAGATCTTCTCTTCATGGTTCCCTATTATGACAAGGTCGTCCACATATAGGACCACGATCACACACCTACCTCCTTCTCTGAAGATATACAAATTTGCATCAGATGGGCTCCTCCTAAACCTGTTTTGTAGAAAGTAGGCATCAATTCACTGGTACCAGGCTCGTGGGGCCTGTTTTAGCCCGTAAAGTGCCTTCTTCAGTTTGCAGACTTTACCTTCTGAACCGGGGATCTCAAAACCTGGTGGTTGTTCCATGTATACCTCCTCCTTGAGATCTCCATTTAGAAAGGCGGATTTCACATCCATCTGAAACACGGGCCAACTTCCTTGGATAGCTAAAGCCAAAACACTACGAATTGTGGTTAGTCGAGCTGTGGGAGCAAAAGTATCTTGATAATCAAATTTACCATGTATCTGTGCAAATCCTTTTGCCACAAGCCGAGCCTTGTACTTATCCAACGTGCCTTGTACTTATCCAACGTGCGGTCGGACTTGTACTTGATCTTGTACACCCACTTGGTTCCGATAACCTTGCATTTTGGTGGTCGATCCACAAGGTCCCAAGTGTTGTTCTTCATTATGGAGCCATACTCCGACTGCCTAGCCTCCATCCACCTATCATCACCTTGTGCCTCTTTAAGACACTTGGGTTCATCAGCACGGATCACTTCTATCATCAAAGCATAGTTGACCAAGTGTTCCTGTGCCCTTCTTTGCTCCTCTAATCTCTTGGACCGGCGGTGTTTGGATGGTTCCTCCTCAATGGTTGGAGGTTCGCTGCCGTCCAAAGGCTGCTTTACCCACTTTGGGAATGGCCATTGCCATTGTGGTTCTACAGACTCTTCTTCATCTTCTTTGTCTTGAATCCTCCCAAGCACCGTTGGGGGAGTTCGGTCTGCTAATGGTGGCGGTACTGGATGGATATCCTGGTCCTGGTTGTATGGGAAGGAAGCATCCTCCTCCAATTGATGCGGCTGTTCTGCGAAGACCACATCACGACTTACAATTACCTTCTTGGTAACAGGGTTATAGAGACGGTAACCCTTCGCCTCTTCACTTTAGCCCAAGAAAATACACTTCCGGCTCTTCAGTTCCCATTTGGTCCTGGTAGCATCAGGGACGCACAAAACAGTCACATCCAAAAACTCTAAAATGTGCAGTTGAAGGTTTCTTACCAGAAAAGGCTTGCAGTGGAGTCATCCCGTTCACAGCCTTTGTGTAGCTACGATTGAGGATGTGAACTCTAGTGTTACATGCTTCAGCCCAGAAAGTCTTTGGCAAATCTTTCCCTTTCATCATACTTCGGCCCATTTCACAGATGATGTGCATCTTGCGTTCTACTACTCCATTTTGCTGTGATGTATGTGGTAGGGGTTTCTGCCTCTTGATCCCATGACTTTTGTAGTAACTTTCGAATTCAGTCGATGTGAACTCTCCACCTCTATCTGATCTCAGCTTCTTCACCTTCCTCCCTAATTCTTTCTCGACCATTACATGCCATTCCTTGAACCTACTGAAAGCCTCGTATTTTGTCTTCAGGAAGTATATCCATATCCTTCTACTATAGTCGTCGATCAGTGTCATGAAGTAGAAGGAACCACCTAAAGCTTCCGTCTCCATCTTTCCGCAGAGGTCCGTGTGAACGAGCTCTAGAGGAGCCTTTGCTCTGCTGGCCTCTTTAGGAAAGGGCTGCCGATGCTGCTTGCCCGTCATGCAAGCTTCACATACATCGGGCAGATCTAAAATTTCTGGTAGGTCTGCAATCATTCCAGTTTTATGCATCTCCTTCAAAGAACTAAGGTTTAGATGACCAAACCTCTCATGCCACAGCTTAGTATTCTTCACATCCGCTCGAGCACTGAAAGCTGAGAGTTCGTAAATGTTGTTGTGCCATGTACCTTTACCAATGACCTTTCCTTGAAGATCCAGGATCTGTGCACCATTCTTATCGAATTGAACTTTGAGGTCTCGATCCGTGATCGCAGAAATGGACAACAAGTTCCTCTTGATATCTGGCACATAAAGAACATCGGACAAGTGTTTTACAACTCCATCTGACTTGAGAGCAATCATACCTTTTCCTTTTGCTGGACATTTTGCATCATTGCCGACTGCTACCATGATGTCATTTCCTACCGGCTGTAGAGAGGTATACCAATCCTTCTGACTGGTCATGTGGTGCGATGCACCACTGTCAATGATCCAAGGTTAATCTGCAGGTACATGAACTGCCTCCATGCAAATCTCCTCAATTGCGATGAACAGCGCAGATAAGAATTCAAAAAGTTACTGATGATGGTATGGATGATAACTCAATGTCATTGGATGGTCCCTACTATGAGGTAGGTAAGGATTTGAGATGGAGCATGCAATTTTTAAAGATTGGAAAGACTCAGCATGTGGTTTTTAATGATAAACATAATGTATACTACAACATCAAAGAATTGAAAGAATATGCCTATGTACCAAGCTCTATTCCTTAAGAGATGGATGATTCCAATGCACTCAACTATAGCACTGCCATCTTATCAGAAGTCAATGAGTTCATTGGTACCGAGAAAGAAAATTATTTCACAAGTGATGCCTTATCCGGGGTGGATGAGTTCATGCACATTGAGAACTTGGGCAAAGATGTCAAAAGTGATATATTTTCAAGCATGAATGGCTTCACGGATACTGATAAAGTTCTTGGAGTCAAACCAAGTAACTATGGAATTATGGAAATCATGCACGATAGTATAATGAGTGATGTTCTCTCTGGAGTAGAGGAGTTTCAAGACTATGGAGTTATGAAATCCATAGAAAGTGCATCAATGAGTGATGTTCTCTCAGGAATAGATGAGTTTGAAGATCATTCTGGACACTCTATCACCACTGACTATGGAGTTATAATATCCATAGAAAGTGCATCAATAAGTGATGTTCTCTCAGGAGTAGATAAGTTTGAAGATCATTCTGGACACTCTAATGCCATTATGACAAGTGGTTCTACGATTGTATCAAAAGTAGGGATGAGATCAATAAAGGACTATTCGGTATTTGACTTTGATTATGAAATAGTTAATGTTACAAATGGTTTGACGAATGTATCAAAAGCAAGGATGACATCAACAAAGGAATATTCAGTATTTGACTGTCAGAGTGATAAGATCAAGGATGCAACATCTCATGAAAACAACGTGACAAATAAATCTTACAAGGAGAACTACACAAATCCAAATAAGAATGTACAGAAGGTCCCAAAACAGACATACAGATGCATGAAAAGACAACGAGTCCAGGCAGATCTAGAAAAGCAACCAAAGAGAATAAGAGTAATGAATGAAGATGTTATGCTAAAAGCAATGCGATCTACATGCTATAAGCATATATGTATGCGATCCATTAACTTACATGACATCAAGGGTTGTAGAGAACATGTTTGGCAAAGGAAAGGAAGCAGAAGAAATGAATACCTACTCACGAGATTGTCTTGCTTTCTTGTAAATGATAAGAGAAGGCGAAGTTTAGGACAACAGATAAGGCCTCTTATAAATGGAAAAAGTATTTGCAATAATGCATATCGCATTATTACAGGATTATCACATGGCACATATTGGAATTTGGCTAATAAAGCAAAGTATGGAGTTAAATTTAACATTCATGGAAACATAGGAAGGCCCAAAACAAGAGCCTCAACTGTTGTGGCAACAGCAATTTTGAAAGATTACATTTATGAAAATGCTTTACCGCAACCCCATCTATCAAAAATGCATCTTCCGATAGGTTTGACCAAAAAAGAAGTATTTAACTCTATTGGAGAAACACAAAGGCAAAGAGGGCATGCACCAGCATCTTTTCATACTTTGTATACTCTTTGGAAAAAAAGCTTTGGACGTGTTACAATCCCAAAGAGGCAAAAAATGTCAAAGTGCAATGACTGTGATGATCTAAAGCAAACACTTGAGAGTGCAACATCTCCAGAACAAAAAGAAGCTTACAAAAAAAAGAGAGAATTTAATCATGGACTTGTTCGACATTCTAGAATAAAATATGCATTTTGGAAGGAGCAAGCTATTTCTCACCCAAATGAGTACATGTGCATTATTGTAGATGGTATGGATCAAAATACAACAACATTACCTCGATTCGTTAACACTCCACCTAAGCTACAAGGCAAATACTTTTTAAAGACACATCTATGTGGAGTGTTAGTGCACAGATTTAAGTTTCTTGTAGACATATGGATTGATTCCTTGCATCTACATGATAGCAATCGAGTTGTAACATCCGTTATGAAGGCAATTCACAATGTACATGCAGAAAAAGGTCACCTACCAGCAACTTTGAGAGTACAAGCAGACAATTGTAGACGAGAGAATAAGAATGTACTCTTCTTTGCATTTTGCTCAATGCTAATCGCTCATAGAATCTTCAATGAGATTGAAGTTGGGTTTTTGTTGGTTGGGCACACACATGAGGATATCGATCAGGTATTTAGCACAGTTTCAAGAGAACTAAAACACAAGGACATGGAGACAATGGATGACTTGATAAGAAAATGTGGGAGGCAAGTTGGTGGCCATAAGGAAGGAACAATATACTCAATGGTTGGGAGGATGTATGATTGGAAGAGCTTTATTCTACCTTTCATACAAAAAGGTGGTGATGCCCTGATAGGTCATAGTGCTCCACACTATTTTCGCTTTTTCTTAAAGGATAAAAAACCAGTGATGCAATGGTAACACTATTCTCTTGATACAAAATGGGAACCTGAAGAACCTTACTCTCTCTTAACTTCAATCCCGAGCAAAGAAATGCATCCAACATGGGCTCCTATAAAAGAATTCAGCGAGAAATCCAAAGGTGAAATAGAAGGCTTAAAAGCTTTTATTACATACAAAGAGGAAATGCTCCAGAGATTTCCTAATTGGAAGCCCTCTTGGAAGGAACACACTACTGTTGTAATTAGACCTACCAATTGATAAAGGACCTTGCAAAATGTGAGAAGATGATATTAAGGTAGAACAGCCTTTATTTTGGCCAAATGTTGGTAATGACTTGCGTCCAGCATGTGGTCTCTTTGAAAATGAGTTTGAATCATTGCTCCCATGTCCATATTGTGGACCCAAGAAGAGAGAGTTTATGCCACAAATAGACATAGATGTCCATTGTTTTGTTGCAGTTCGACCATCGGATGATGAACATGAGAACGTGAAGTTTTGGGTTGCGAAAGTAGTTGACGTGAGCATGGATGACCGGGGGAGAGCTACAACATTTACGACAGTATGGTATGAGCCAAGGGGTAGGAAGGAGAACCAAGATAACAGTACATTGTATAGTAGTTGTCTGAAAAAGGAATGGGTCCCAAACCATGATGCAATTTCAAGACTTTCCACAGAGACAATCATAGTATCCTGGAAATCAAGGTCAAAGAAAACAAAGAAGCACATGGGGTATGATGTAGAAGACAAAATAAAATTACTGCAACCAATTATTACGCACATTACAGAGTTCATAAAGATGCTCGCCTAGGAGGAAGTAGAAGGAGATAGCGCAAATGAAGAATGCCCATGATAACACCATTCAAATATCGAGAAAGAGTGAAGGTGGTGGCGGTAGTCAGATGAGAGTGAATGAAGATGGCACCCAAGCGATAAGTGATGACAGAAAGGACATTCTGAACAAGCAAATGTTTGGATCGCTCATTTCTGTGATCATGATAGAAAAGGACATTCAAACAAGCAAATGTTTGGATCGCCCATTTGTACTAAACTCATTGTAAAGGAAAATTTAAATTATTGAAAAGGCCACAGGAGATCCTTTGTACAAAGACTCATCCAGAGAAATATTTGTTGTAAAACTTATGATATGATAATGTAAAATTGCAAGCATAGCTATTGCTATTTTTTGGAGTACAAAAGAGGCTTCCATCATGTCTCATGTCTATATAAACCTTTTAATTTCTTAAATATTCAAGAGTGTTATAGTTTTCTGCATTGAAAGTAAAAAGAGTCTTACAGGTCTCTTATGTATACATTTTTAAAATGTTGTGAATCCTCAATAGCATGGTTTTTCATGGATTTAAACTAATAACTCGGATTTTTATTTTAAGAATATGATTCTTATAAACAAGAAATACAAATTTAGGATTTAATAGTAGTTTTTGCATTATTTGTACAACATTGTAGAGAGATATTTTGAAATGTATTATGTGAAAATGACAGTTCCAGAAAGTAAACTTTTGATTCTTGAATGATAGTTTCATAAAGTAAACTTTTCATTTGGGAAGGATTTTAAGGAATAGTCCAAAAGTAGACATATGAGTCCAAAATTAATGAAATAAGTGTTAAACAACAACCCCAATATATTTGTAGGTGACAAAAAGCCTCGGAACCCTACATACTGAGATAACCCTACTCTTTCTATGGAAGCCATGGGAAAGAGCCAACATTTGGCATCGTTGCTGGGGAGACTAGCATCTCAAGTAATGAGTAAACATACGTAGGTATGTGTAAAAAACAAACTACTTCGAACTTTCACAAACATATCACTCAAGAGCTAGGAGAACTAAAATTTTTCCAACTCTAGTAAAAATAAAAATAAAATTCCTAGCTGAAACTCTTCGTTACCGGTTTAGGAAAATGCATGTTTTCTAGAAAAATAGCACCTTAAGGAATAAACCAGACCATGTGATGGTTGTCAGAGTGTAGAGCTTGAAATTTTGAACATTTTTCCTTTTTACGGGAGCACATTCTGACACAACCACCAAAAGTTATGGGCACAATCAATGATTAAAGGTTCTAAATGCCATAACCCAAAAGAAAAATTGAAACCACATCCCTAGTCAAATGTGGACAAATTCAAAGCTGCACATGTATTTGACTACTCAAACGTGGACAAATTCAATGGTGCACGTGTTTGACTAAATCTACAGCTCCCCCTCTTCCCTATAAAAGTACACCCATCCCTCTCATACTTTTTCTTTCACATCTTGCCTCCATACTCTTCCCCATTCCTAGCCCTACGCAATACCCTCCTCTCTCTCCATCAACTACCACCCTACTCCCATCCTCACATAATGAGTTACTTTGAGCCCATCTCATAGCAATAACCTAGCCATCCACCCACCATCCATTCGTTCTCAACAATCCCATTACATCGAGAAAGACTTGGAGAGCGTTCAAGTGACCATCTCTTCCTCCCTTTGGATTTCTGTCAAAGGTTTCCCTTCGTCAAGTTTTTTTCCCCCTCCCCCTCTACCATTTCCCCCTCCACCACCATCCCCTCCACCCCTCCCCCTCCACCACCACCCCCCTTTCCCCCCCCCTCCTCCATCTTCCACCCCTCCCCATCCACCCCCCCTCTCCACCACCACCGCCCTCTCCACCACCCCTCCCCCTCCACCACCACCCCCCTTCCCCCCCCCTCCTCCATCTCCACCCCCCCCCTTCCATCTCCACCCCCCCCTCTCCACCCCTTCCCCTCCACCACCACCACCCCCCCCTCCACCCTTCCCACCCCCCCCCTCCATCTCCTCCACCCCCCCTCTTTCCCCCCCCCCCTCCCTCTTCTCTCTCTCTCTCTCTCTCTCTCTCTCTCTCTCTCTCTCTCTCTCTCTACCCCCTCTGTCTTCTCTCTCTCTACCCCTCCCTCTTCTCTCTCGCTCTCTCTCTCTCTCTCTCTCTCTCTCTCTCTCTCTCTCTCTCTCTCCCTCTCCCTCTTCTCTCTCTCTCTACCCCCTCCCTCTTCTCTCTCTCTCTCTCTCTCTCTCTTTCTCTCTCTCTCTCTCTCTCCCCCTCTTTCTCTCTCTACCCTCTCTCTCTCTCTCTCTCTCTCTCTCTCTCTCTCTCTTCCCCCCGCCTCCCCCCCTCACCCACCACTACTCGCACTCCTCTCCCTACCCTAAATCTCATTTAAGGGCTTTCGCCCTTCTACAAAGCAAGGGCTTATATGCCCTTGCAAGCGGCTAGGTAGCCGCAGTGCCTGCCATCGCGGCGGCGCCCATGCACAGCGCTCGCCAAGGGCAACACAACTAGCCGCCAATGGTGATGCCCGCCTCACCTCACCTGCATACTCTACCTCCCTCCTCCACCTAGGTTAGTTTAACTTAGGTTAGATTAGATTTTACCTAAGTTAGTTAGGCTAACTCTAGGTTAGCTTAACTAACCTTCAATTAGTAGACTAACTCTAGTTAGTGGAAGTAGATAGGTTAGTTAAAGTAACTACCTAATTATAGTAACTAGGTAGTTAGGGTTATAGGCTAGTTAGACTAACTAGAATTAACTTGGTTCAAACCTCTCAGTTGGACTTAAAGTCCATTTACACCAACCTTAAGACCAAGCCCCCCCGAAAAGGCCAATTTTACCCCTACTTCAACACTTCGTATCGCGCCCGTTTGGGACCCAAACTGAAGCCCGCTTGAACCAAAATTTCACACACAGAAACACCACGCTACGGGAAATTTTTCCAGCCCATTGCACACCATTTTAGCATCCCTTGCACTCACTCATTTGTGCCCCCGTGTGGGCCTCATTTCACACAAATTCGCTCATATCTTTACGTCGTGACCTCCGATTGACGATCCGTCTACACCAGCACATTTCCCTACACAAGTGGGACAATTTTAGGCACATTATTAACACGATGGTCCCTACAACACTAACACAACTCTAACCCTCCAAACACAACTACATCAACACCTGCACTTGCGGCAGAGACACCCTTTGCAACTCTCGCCCAATCTGCATGAAGCTACACTCTGGCCAATGCCTCCGACTCCAACGCTCACCAAATCCGCACACAACTCCGTTGCAACCACCACCTCTGACAATCCTCTACCCCGATTACCCCCCTGAAATTCAAGAAATCCCTTTAACTCCTCCATGCCACAACATGGCTGGACGCGACGATGATGGGGATATTGACCTCGATGCAGAGGCTGACAATTTCTTTAATCGCAGAAATAGTAACAATCAAGGCAGGTGCCCCTTGGGAAAATTGGAACTTCCCAAATATAATGGTAGGAGAGATCCACCCCGTTTCCTCCAGCATTTTGATGCCGCATGCCAAAAGCAAGTTAAGATCAATCCCATGAGACCAAGGTGGCCCATGGCCTTAACTGATGAAGCATCTGAATGGTACCTAGACCTTCTAGTAGAAGAGCAAGCCACATGGGACCTGCTTCAAACAAAATTCAAAAGGCATTTTCAAACGAAGAGGCTACAAGATGATCCCACTCTCCAACTAAGCAAGATCGAACAAGGCCATCGAGAAGATGTACGCACGTATCTAGGCAAGATGAAAATATTAATTGCCAAATGTGACCCACGCCCTGATGCAAAGTACCTCATGGCCTAGTTCATTGCAGGACTAAGAAAGAAAATCCTGAAGGATATGAAAAAGATTAGCAGCATCAGCTATGAAACATTCAGTGTTGCTCATGTGACAACCATTGACATTGAGGATGGCATGACAGACTCTGACACTAGCAGTGATGATGGCAGATCCAGTGCACGAGATAAGTTGTTGTCCACGTCTCCTGCCCAATCCAAGTCACAGAATCCAGTCAAGATGTTGCTCTTGGTATAGATGATGCCATAATCAAGTGTGCCTTTGATGTATTTCAGCACCTGCATCCCTTCCCTCAAATGGTTCTCTCGAGGCTTATTGGAAAACCTGCTTAGTACACCAGTCGCAAAGCTGATGTCCGACCGCGTGTTGCACAAGTAAATCAAACTGTCCACAACCCTTCTGTACTTCGCTTTGTCCACCAGTGGTGATGAATCCTCGTTTGAGAGCTTTATGTCAACCTCCATAGGGGTGCCAACTCTGCAGCCATGCCAAATGCCTTCAGTATTTCTCCAGCATACTTCAGCTGTGAGATGATCTGTTTTGGCTCTTGCCAAAACTTCAATCCCCGAACAGAAATGCATCAGTCCAAGGTGTCATTTCAAACTCTCTTCCTAGCAACTGCTTTGTCTACGAGATCTTTTCTTCATAGTTCCCTGTTATGACAAGGTCGTCCACATAAAGGACCACGATCATACACCTCCCTCCTTCTCTATAGACAGGGCTCCTTCTGAACCCGTTTTGCAAAAAGTAGGCATCAATCCGCTAGTACCACACTTGTGGGGCCTGTTTCAACCCATAAAATGCCTTTTTTAGTTTACAAACTTTACCTTCTGAACCGGGGATCACAAAGCCTAGTGGTTGTTCCACCTATACCTCCTCCTGGAGATCTCCATTCAGAAAGGTGGATTTTACATCCATCTGAAACACGGGAAAACTTTCCTATGCTGCTAAAGCCAAAACACTGCGAATTGTGGTTACTCGAGGTGTGGGAGCAAAAATATTTCAATAATCAAAACCATGTACCTGTGCGAATCCTTTTGCCATGAGCCAAGCCTTGTACTTATCCACCGTGCCGTCAGACTTGTACTTGGTCTTGTACACCCACTTGGTGCCAATTACCTTGCATTTTGGTGGTCGAATCCACAAGGTCCCAAGTGTTGTTCTTCATTATGGAGCCATACTTTGACTGCATAGCCTCCATCCACTTATCATCACCCTGTGCCTCTTCAAGACACTTGTTGGGTTCTTTAGCACGGATCACCTCTATCATCAAAGCGTAGTTGACCAAGTGTTCCTGCGCCCTTCTTTGCTCCTCTAATCTCTTGGACTGGCGGTGTTTGGATGGTTCCTCCTTAATGGCTGGAGGTTCTCTACCGTGCAAAAGCTGCTTTACCCACTTCGGGAATGGCCATTGCCATTGTGGTTTTGCAAGCTCTTCTTCCTCTTCTTTATCTTGAATCCTCCCAAGCACCGTTGGGGGAGTTTGGTCTGCTGTTGGTAGTTGTACTGGATGGATATCCTAGTCCTGGTTGTCTGAAAAGGAAGCATCCTCCTCCATGATGCAACTGTTCCGAGAAGACCACATCACAACTTACTATTACCTTCTTGGTAAAAGGACTATAGAGATGGTAACCCTTCACCTCTTCACTGTAGCCCAAGAAAATACACTTCCGACTCTTCGGTTCCCATTTGGTCCTGTTAGCATCAGGGACATGCACAAAACAGTCACATCCAAAAACTTTGAAATGTGCAGTTGAAGGTTTCTTACCAGAAAAGGCCTACAGTGGAGTCATCCCATTCACAACCTTCGTGTAGCTACGATTTAGAATGTAAACTACTGTGTTACATGCTTTAGCCCAGAAAGTCTTTGGCAAATCTTTCCCTTTCATCATACTCCTGCCCATTTCGTAGATGACGCGCATCTTGCGCTCTGCTACTCCATTTTTTTGTGATGTATGTGGTGGGGGTTTCTGCCTCTTGATCCCGTGACTTTTGTAGTAACTTTCAAATTCACTTGATGTGAACTCTCCACCTCTGTCTGATCTCAACTTCTTCACCTTTTTCCCCATTTCTTTCTCGACCATTACATGCCATTCTTTGAGCTTACTAAAATCCTCATCTTTAGTCTTCAGGAAGTATATCCATATCCTTCTACTGTAGTCGTCGATCAGCATCATGAAGTAGTAGGAACCACCCAAAGCTTCTATCTCCATCTTTCCGCAGAGGTCCGTGTGAACGAGCTCTAAAGGAGCCTTTTCCCTGCTAGCCTCTTTAGGAAAGGGCTACTAATGCTGCTTGCCCATCATGCAAGCTTCACATACATCGGGCAGATCTGTAATTTCTAGTAGATCTGCAATCATTCCACTTTTATGCATCTCCTTTAAAGAACTAAGGTTTAGATGACCAAACCTCTCATGCCATAGCTTAGTGTTGCTCACATTGGCTCGAGCACTGAAAGTTGAGAATTCGTAGATGTTGTTGCATCGTGTACCTTTATCAATGACCTTCCCTTAAAGATCCAAAATCTGTGCACCATTCTTATCGAAGTGAACTTTGAGGTCCCGATCTGTGATCACAAAAATGGACAACAAGTTCCTCTTGATATCTGGCACATAAAGAACATCGGACAACTATTTTACAACTCCATCTGACTTGAGAGCAATCGTACCTTTTCCTTTTGCTGGACATTTTGCATCATTGTTGACTGCTACCAGGATGTCATTCCCTACTGGATGTAGAGAGGTATACCAATCCTTTCGACTGGTCATGTGGCACGATGCGCCACTGTTAATAATCCAAGGTTCATCCGCAGGTACATGAATTCCCTCCGTGCAAATCTCCTCAATTGCTATGAATAGCTCTACTGGTACTGCCTGCGTGCTATTGCTGGACTCTTTCTTTACTCCGTTCTTCTCATCTACAATCTTCTTCCGGCACTCATTCTACTTGTGCCTTGCCTTGTTGCAATAGAAGCACTTGATCTTCTTCTTTCTCTTTTTATCATAAGAAGAAGATGGGTTATCAGAGTCCTTACCCTTACCTTTCTTTGATCCACCTGAGAAAGCTGAATCTTCTCCAGTCCTCATCTTTTGACACATCTCCTCCTCCAGAAGGATTGCACTGAAATCCTCAAAGTTGAGGGGCGAATTTTTGTTCTGCGTATTCAGTGCCATAACAAGACTGTCGTACTTTGGTGGGAGAATCCATATGCACCTTCGTGCTAGATTCTCGCTGGTGATGGTGATGCCAATCGCAGTCATCTGATCGCATAGATTTTTTTCACCCTGGTGATGAACTTCTCTGCCGTTTCAGACTCAAACAGTTTCTCCTTTGCGAGTTGAGTCTCCAGATTCTGAATCCACGTCTACACTGATTCTTCAAGACCATCCATGCCTCCTCCGCTGTGGTGACATCTTGAATTAACGCCATGATAGAATCACTTACACTGCAGACAATAGAACACAGTGCATCTGCATTCTTCTTGTCCATGCAAGAATCTCATCCACAGTTGGTACTATCTGTTGTCCTGCAATCGCTAGATTTGGTCTCACAACTGGCTTCACATCCACCCCAGTAGCAGTATCCCAAAGCTCGTATGCGCTTAGGATGGTCTTCATCTTGAACTTCCAGAGTGGATAGTTAGTGCCGTCCAACTTTCCGCTTTCACCGAACGGTGGGACTCGCAGTCTTGCGGGCTAGGCCATCTCTCACAATATGCTCGCAAACAGAAACACACTACCAAATCTTCTTGCTAGAGCCCAAGCTCTGATACCATGTAAGAAAACAATACAACGTCCGTGCTCAACAGATAACAGGATCTCGTATGCAAGAGAGAAAAGCAGATAGTATGGAGAATCAAAAATTTGATTATTGTAAAACTGATACAATAGATGGTGCTGCCTCCCAGTCGTGCGCTCCTGTGTGAGAAGCTTCGATGGCATGCTGGAAACAGTAGAGGACGGAGGTTGGATTTTAAGGAATCAGGGTTGCTGTAGCCAATGATGTATATGGGCTTCATGGGCTTGCTCTTATATAACCACAAGTCGTAGTTGGTTAGACCCAATTGGGAGACCGACCCAGTTGGCCAAAACGGCCGACTGGAGGTCTCGGTCTGAAAATAGGCCATCGACCACACGTTAGAACCGTGGCACAGAATAGAGCAACTAACCTACGGTTACTGTTCAGCCCAGAGCCATCTGAGATCATATGGGGCTCCAAACGGGCCCCCCAGAGAGTGGGCTGGCCCAAGAAATTATCAGTCTACCCTCAGTGCGGTTAGTCATGGGATGCCTTCCCGCACTTGCATGTAGCCTAGTTGGCAGTGTGCCAACTCTATCTGAAGCCGTCTAGCCACCAGGCCACACATGGCCCCCATCTGGTGTCCAAACCAAGACCTACCAGATAACCTAGCTACTCAAATGCCTTCTCCTCATATGGGGGGCTTACAAGTAGAGTTAGTTGGTTCCCGCATAGTTACACAAGAGTGGAGCATTGATATCTAACAGTGTGCACACACCTTTATGACCATTTCTTTTAGAAAGGTGGTGTACATAAACCCCTTAGAAAGGTAGTGTACATAAATCATTTTATGTGTAAGTGGTGTACATATACACCTCACTTGGTATTAAAAAACACCTGTAACTATAAAAATAAAGAAATCAAAAAAGTAGTTAACTTTTTATTAGATAATCTCTTTACATAGAAGTTCAAAACTTGCGAAGTTCAAAACTTGTGATTACAAAGACGTCAGCCATCATGTTCCTTAGTACCAATGTCCTCAATGCTAGGCCCTTGACTACTAGGGTCCTGACTAATAGGCTGCTCTAAGACAGTACCAATGTCCTCAATGCGCCCTTGACTACCAAGGTCCTGACTAATAGGCTGCTCTAAGACTGGATCTCAGTAGCAAGGTCCTCAGTAGTTTGCTCTTCAGTTCCAAGCACCAGACTAGTAGGCTGCTCTGGAGTCTATAAGGTCATGGTTGAAGAACCATCTATGCCTCCTAGTAACTCCTCCTATTCATGCTTTGCCTCACCTTCTTTGGGTAAGGCTTCCTTGCTTGATCCACTTGCATGTCCTTCACCCAAGATTAAGGGTGCCTTCCTCACTTTTAATTTCAAGGGAAGTGCTTCCACCTCTTTATCCTTACCTTTTCCTACGACGTGTTGTACTACTACTTCTTAATGCCGTGGGCCTTCCCCTATGATGAGTGGAACCTCCTTGACTCTAGTTGACAATTGATCACCCTTATTCTTTGTGCGGATTCTTCGTGGTGTAAGTCATTGGATTTAGAGCTTTCATCCTCATCATCACCTGAGCTAGAATCATCACCCTCAGACTCACTACCCTCGTCTTTGACATTTTCCTCACTACCCTCTTTTCTGACATTTTCCTCTTCAAAGAAGGTAGTGCAACTGTAATATGTGTCAAAGAACTCAATCTGATGGGGGGTATCAATGACATTTACATTTCTACCTTGGCGTAGCAATTTCTCAGCAGCAAAACCCATTAGATACAATGCTACTTCCCACCCATCATTCAGTAAATTCTTTGTCATCTCTAGTATCACATCAGGATCCATCGACTTTCTGTAATCCACCATTGCTGCATCAAGCTTAACCTTATTGTCCTCAAAGATATGAAGCTCAGAGTCCTTAAAGGAATTTTGATTAGATTGCCACAACCCCTGGATAAGAAGCACATCAAGAAAGGTTGCAAGACTTGAATGGCAGTGCCTTCCAAGACAGTCATATGATTGCATAGGACTATACGATGGTATACTTTTGAAAGTAAATACCCAAATGCAGGTATCAAACTCGCATACAAGGCATCCCTTTGTGATTCTGTCATGAATAGGACCAACGTTGATCTTTTCTCATTTGCCATAGGACCTTCTATGATAAACCGCACAAGTTCAACTATTCATGACACTGCAAGGTCTTGCAATTGATCTATGAAAAATGCACATGGCTTCTCCCAAACAAGCACTCAACAAGCATGACTGCTCATTGTTATGAAATGCTCTATATCAATGCCATTGATGTGTGCAAATTTTGTATCATTCTCTGATAGCAAGATATCATAGGAGAAGCTGAATGGAGAACCATCATCTAAACCACCAATTGCTCTACCTTGGGCAGTGGACTGCAAGGCCTTTTTCTTGATGTCCATATATTCTGTCTCAACAACCTTTGGCATTTTAGCTCTTAGATCCTTTGTTGGTGTGGCATCTGCATCCATTGAAGCCAACCAGTTTCTAGCCCATGTCTTATCAAGGAGTTGACCTAGGCTAAGTGCTTTCTTCTTATCCACATCAATTGACTTGCCAGCTAACTCATCATCAGATTTCAATAAAAACAATAGTGCCGAGAGAGCAGCCTCACTTTGAATCATTCGGGTGACCACTTCATCCAAGTTGCTATGCTTGCTCTTCTTTCCAAAGAAGTAGTCACCTCTTAGGATCTTCTTGTATACTTCTTCTGTTATTGCATCTGGAATAAACCTTAATCCTCTCCACCAAACGATAGACATCGGTTTCATTATTTTGTTCCTCTGAGTTGTAGTGTGCTCTGCTGCCTCAAAGGATATCTTTCCTATTTCATATGCTTGGCAGACATCCACCATGCTCTAAAACACTGAGTCCTCACGAAAGACAATGCAAGTAACATCCCTATATCTTGCAACGGCGGTGTTCAGATCCTTTGCCTCAACCTTATTACTTGGTATGCCTTGTGTATTGCTTACAACACCTTTGAAGCATCTATAGAACTGAGTCCTCTTTGCCATGTACTGAGATGTAGGTCTCCTGCCCTTCACTGTTTGTGGCTTTCCATAGCCCACCCATAACTCCCTTGCCTTTATCAGGATCTCAAAAAGAGAAGATCTTTTTTTAAACCTAAATAGAGTAGAATTCAGCCTTTTTGATTGTAGAATGTACTTCGAGTCATCATTAAATATGCATACATGATAAATGACCCGTTGAAACTTTTCCATCCACTCAATCTGTGGCAAGTTTCCTTTTCTTCCCTCATCAAGGGCGATCCTGCAAGCTTCACAAAAGTGTTGCCCATCAATGGGCTCAAACCTGCATCTTTCCAAGAATCTATTCTTTGCCAGCATGTATCTCTTCTCGATGGTAGTCCCATATCAGCTTTGGCACAAAGCCTCTCCATGAACAAAGTTACTCCTAAAGTTCTCAAAAGTATTAAGAAAGTCCACGCGCTTTTGAAATGTGACATCAGGCAATGTAGGATCATCTTCTTGAAGTCTCTTAAATGCCATAGGATGAAGAGTGATATTAGTGGCAACAAGTGGAGTTCTTGTTTTCCTCGTATCTTCATACAATTTGCGTGCAAATATCTTATCTAGCTTTCTTTGATTTGTGAACAACGAAGTTGGATCAATAAGCATTGTGGCGACGCTGAATTGTGAAAATCCCCAAATGTACCCCTCATCCTCTAGAGGATGTAGGTTTGCCACACTTATAGAAAAGTCTACGAGACTTGTATCTTCTTCTTGTGGATCCTCCTGATCATCACTATCTAATTTTTCGCCTGGCTTTAAATAACTTGCACTTGAACAATCTGCACGTGGAGTAGGAGTTATTTTGGCTCTCTTTTTGCGAATAGCTGTGGAACTTGAATCTGCTCCACGATCACTCCTTGTTCCTATAGTTGCAGTAGTCGATGGTGTAGGTATAGTTGGAGATACTGTAATTACTACCATAGATATTGTAGTTACTCCTGCCAGAGATACTGTAGTTATCGCCACAGATGTTGGCGGTACAACTTGAGGGCTACATGTTATAGATGGCGTACTTACTGTTGAAGGTAAAACACCACCACTTGGAAATGCATCCCACATTTTCTTCAATGCTTCCAAGGAACTAAGTAATTCTTGGGATCCCTCAATTGAATCTGGTAAGGGCTTCAAGAAGTGCTTGTGCGTAACTCGTAACTTGTAGACCACATCGTCATTCTTCCCTTTGCACACAACTTCTATCAAATTGTTTTCTTTAATGTTGATGGTTGAGATGATGCCACCATTTCTTATTGCCTCTGGAGAATATTTCACGCTTGACACATTCTCGGCAGTGATCACCAAAAAATACTTTGATTTGCACTCCATAAAATACCAAGCATGTTCAAGATATTTGAAAGACACCATGGAACCAAAACTCGAAGCCATAGTTTTCTGCAAAGCAATCAAAAACAAAAAATAAGAATTACAATGATTTTCAAACTCAAAATATTAGAAAAATTGCTAATTAAATATTTAAATATTAAAAATTAAAAATTAATTAAATTTTCAAAAGTTCAAATATATTTTTATATTTCTAGATACTATTTTTTATCTAATATTTTTTTACATAAATAATCTAATTCAAAATATTTTATAAACATAGATAAAAGAATTTAATTTAAATTTTCTAAAATTTTATTTGATTTTTTTAATTTTATTTTATTTATTTATTTATATATATATTTAAAATTTAATTTAATTTTTCTATTTTTTTAATTTTTATTTAAATTTATTTATTTTTTAAATTAATTTAATTTAATTTAATTTATTTTTTAAAAATTTATTTTATTTATTGAAATTATTTAAATTATTTATTTATTTAAAATTTAATTTATATTTTTCAGTCTTTTTTTTTCCCTTTTTTTTTCTTGGGAGCCCCAAAGGACCCCCACTTAAGGGAGGGTTAATCCCCTCCCTTAAGCCCCCAAGGGGACCTGTTGCATGCGCAATAGGCCGGCCTTCGCAACAAGTTCAAGGGGGGGTTAATCCCCCCTCCTCCCTCCTCTCCTCCCCGCCTCCCGCCTCCCTGCCTCCCCCTCCCTCCTCCCCGCTTCCTCACCTCCCGCCTCCCTACCTTCGCCTCTACCCTCCCGCCTCCTACCTCCCTGCCTTTGCCTCCCCCCTCCTGCCTCCCCACCTCCCACCTCCGTCCTCTCCTCTGCCTCTCCGCCTTTGCCTCTACCTTTCCTCCCCCAAACCGCTCCCTGCCTCCCCGCTCCCCACAAAAAAAAAGGCACTCAGCCTCTCTGGTCCCCGCTCCCAAAAAAAAAAAGGACCAAAGGGGAAGGGGAGGGAGGGAGAGGATTCGTAATCGAAGGGGGGAAGTAGGAGAAGAGGGGAGGGGGAAGTGAGAGGAGAGGGGAAGGGAGGGAAGGGAGGAAGGGAGGAGAGGGGAAGGGAGGGGGAGGAGAGGGGAAGGGAGGGGAGGGAGGAAGGGAGGAGAGGGGAAGCGAGGGGAAAGGGGAAGTGGGAGGAGGGAAGGGGGAGGGGAGGGGGGAAGCGAGAGGAGAGGAGAAGGGAGGGGAGAGAGGAAGCGGTAGGAGAGGGGATGGGAAGCGGGAGGAGAGGGGAAGAGAGGGGATTGGAAGCGGGAGGAGAGGGGAAGGGAGGGGAGGGAGGAGAGGGGAAGGGAGGGAGGGAGGGAGTACTTGGGTGGGGAGGTGGTGGAGGAGCTCAAGGAAAGTTGTGAGAGAGAATGAGGCGAAGTAGATTTTTATAGGAAATGGGTAGCTTTTAGGTCAAGTCAGCTTTTTTTAGTTTTTAAGGTTTTTTAGTTCTTTTAGGTTCACTATAAGTAGAACGTTCTTCATTCTCTGTTTCATTCAAAGTTCATTCTTTCATAGCCCATGCTTCTCTCCTCTCATCAACTTGTTGCAGGATTCTTAAAATTTTCAAAATATTGCAAGAGGTGAGTTCATTTCCAACCTATTGCATACGCAAGAACTTCTAAGAATCAAGTTTTTGTAAATTTGATTTTTTTTTTCAAATCTGATCAGGGATATTTTTATCAAAGCTATGCTTATATATTAATATAAAATCTTGGCGAAAGTTTTTAAGCTCATTTTTTTACTTTCACAATATTGGTAGAATTAGTATGTTTTTTAATATTTTCTTTTGAATTTTGAAGGCAAAAATGTAAACCTTGGCGAAACTTTATTTTTTTTTGCATAAAAGTTTCAAATCTTGGCGAATGTTTCACACTTTTATTTTTATTAGGGCATACAAACTTTTGATGGCAATATAAAAGTTTAGCTTCTTAACGAAACTAACTTGAAAAAATCATCCATGAATCCGATTCTTCTCTCAAAAACATGTTGCGTACGCAACAACTTCAAAAAACCATCTTTTTCATTAAATCTTTTTTCCCACAAAAAAGAAAACAATATATTACAAATTTCTCTCTCTACCTCAAAACCACTCAAACCTCCCTACCTATTGTGTACGCAACAACTTTAAAACAAAATTTAACCATAAATCTCTCCAAAAACTCTTCTCACGACACTTTATTAATATGAGAAATCCATTTATAATATTTTTACTCCATAATATAATAAATTTTTATTAACTAATGTTAAAATATAATTTTGCTAAAAATATATATTGTTAATCTATAAATTAATATAATTATTATATAAATATATATATATTTAAAAAATATAACAATGAAAATATTTTTGAAAGGGAGGTCTTCTAGCATATGTGCTTTATATAATACTTATTCTTCAAACAATGAAGAATTAGTAAATGTATTTGTAAGGTAGTTCTAAATATGAAAAATCTCTACAATATTCTTCCTGCTATTAACTAGATATTGAATTTTAGTTTTAATAAAAATATACATTATTAACTTAAAAACTAATATAAATATAATATGATTATTGTATAAATTTAAATAAATATATAAATTATTAATATTATATATTAATAACATTTAAAATTATGTATATTATATATTAATAACCTTTAAATCTTAAAAAGTAGTCGATCAAAGAATTGAATTAATTTAAAAAATAAGGAAATATTAAAATTTACACACGTGCTTTTAGCATGTATGCTTTTCTTCCATGTGTATAATACTTGTTAGTCGAAGAATGAAGAATTAGATAATGTATTTGTAAGATAGGTATTTAAAACCATAGAATCTAGAAGAGGTTTAGCATACTTGCTTGTCTTTATTACATTATGTAATACTTTGCAAAAGCCTTAAACTTTGTTTAAGGCTTTGCATAAAACTACAGTATCATTGAATCCATATCATTTTTCTACTTTAGCATCCACTAGATATCCATGGTATGAATCCATGATATGGAATACATATTTCTTCTGAATATTTCTTATCACATACTTCTTCATTTCTTCTGATATACCATGTAGCATGAATGTAAGAAAATATGAATCGGTGTGCTTTTAGCCTATGTGCTTGTCCCTAATCAGTAGGATACTTTGACTAGGTAGTCTATATATATCTAAACTAAATACTTTGGAATGCATATTTTATATAGTCTATATACCTTAAATCTTATACCCTAAATCTTAAATCCTAAAGTTCTCTAAATCTTAGGTTATACAATCTAAGCTCTTAAAATTATATAATAATTCTAATCCCAAAACCCTAAATCCTAAACCTTAAACCCTAACCCCTATAGCTTAAATTTTAAAACCTAATTTCCAGATCCTAAACCCTAGATTCTAGACTCTAAGCTCTTGACCTTATATACTAAACCCTAAACCCTAAACCCTAAAACCTAAACCCTAAATCCTAAATTCTAAAACAATAATCATAAACCCTAAACCCTAAATGCTAAATCCTAAATCCTTAATCCTAAACCCTAAACCCTAGATCTTAAACCCTAACCCCTAAATCCTAAACCCTTAGCCCTAAACCCTAAACCCTAAAACCATAATCATAAACCCAAAACCCTAAACACTAAATCTTAAATCCTAAGCCCTAAATCCTTAACCCTAGATACTAAACCCTAACCCTAAAATATAACCAAAATTTAATGATTTTTTTCAATTTATGCAATAGGTTTGATATATCCCCTAACCTATTGCAAGTGAAACAGGTTAATGGTGCACCCAACCTATTGCAAAAATCAAGGAATTTTCTTCATTTGTGCAACAGGTTGGATATATCCCCCAGCCTGTTGCTCAAGCAACAGGTTGGGGTCATCCTAGGTTGTAACAGGTTTGGGGATATATCCAACCTATTGCACAAATCAAGAAATTTCTTGACTTGTGGAACAGGTTGGATATATCCCCCAACCTGTTGCCCCGTTTATTGTTGTGTTGAATTGCACTCCATCCAATGTTTCTAGTAGCATAGCTCCGATGGGATTCATCTTTCTTACTCAGTAGGATCCTTGACCTAGATACCTCAGTTTCCCCTTGTATACTGTTATGGATAAATTTGTCTAAGGAAAAAGGCATTAATATGTGTGTGTGTTTGTATGTGTGGCAATAGTATAATAAAATATGGGGTGCATAGGGCCCAGGGTTGAGGTAGCAGGGCATGACCATGTGCCACACTTCCATGTAAGAGGACCCATAAGGTGTGATGTACATAATCCATGCTAGTAATATTATAAAATGTAAGGTGGCATGGCTCCTCCATGTGCCACCCCTCCACCTAGGCTGCATTTAGTGAGATGTGTCCCAAAGTTCATGGGAGAAGTCATATAAAATAGGTGGAGATGGATATTATATAATTGGGTTATTCCCTCCATATAGGATAGGCTCATGTGGGGGAGGTATAGAAGGTCCAAGAGAGCAAGTTAAATAATGGGGAAAGTAGGATGAGGTGGCAAGATTCCTTGTGCTAACCCTCCACTTGTCCTCTTAGAGGTTTGAACATATTATAAAATTGGGAGAGACCAAGGGAGTATCATAGACTTGAGATATGGGGCTTGATTTATGTGGAAAAATGAGGCAAAGGGTTGTCGCACACAATTGAGAGTGCGTAACCGCCTAGCCCACATGGGAGACTTTTCCACACACACCATACATGTGGGAGGATGCATTTATTGGGAGAGAGCCCCTCTCTTGGCTATAAAAGGAGGGGGCTATTCCTTGATGAGACACGCTCATTCTTGTAAAGCCACCTAGCTAGTACTTTGATTTCTCCCTTCCCTTCCGTTCAAAATAAAGCATGGTCCTCTTCCTTTGAAGTCTCCATCTTTACATTCCTCCTCATATCATGTACATACTTCTCTTCCCCCTCTCCCTTTCCCCTTGTGTCATAGTCTCCCTCTTCATTCCCTCCCCTTCTAATTCCTTTTCCCCTCCCATGATAACGTTTCACCCTCACGTTCTCCTTTCCTCTATGGCCCTCGAGCATTGCCATGCTTAGCCTCTAGCCTCTGGTCTTTATTTCTTTTCTGGCTAATAGAAATGGTGTGGCTGCTACGATCAAAATCTCCACGGCTAGTGGTGTAAAACCTGTTACTCCTACGACTGGGTGCGGCTCTACAGCCTCTTCCATGCACAGTTCTCTACTTTTGCACCTCCAAACTGTGTAACTTCCCTATCCCTACGGCTGCAAAACCTCCCTGCTTCTGCACTTTCAGTCTGCCTGTCACGGTTCCTACGTGTATTTTGGCCGGCAAATCTTCTGCTCGTACCGGTCGCATCTGCAGAACTGTAACATCTGTGCTCCTTTTGAGTTCCTGCACGTGCATTCGATTCACGCGTCTACTATGTTCACCCACATGATAGTTTTTTGGGCTCCTGCGTCTTCTGGTCATGGATAGTTTTCTCGCTTCGTGCATCTACTGTGTTCACCCGCTCGACAGTTTTCTGGGCTCCTGCATCTTCTGGTCGCGGATAATTTTTCTGAGTTTCTGCAAAACTGTAACAACAGATCCCATGCCCCCCTCTCTCTTCTCTTCTTCTCCTTATCTTTCTCTTTCTCTTCTCCTTCTCCTCTCCTCTCCTTTCTTTTTATTAAAGAGTAGGATTTGAATCCAAGACCTCCCCCTTCACAAAAGGGAGACTTATCATTGGGCCAACAAGTTGGAAGTGATGAAAATGTAATGATTTTTGTTTATATATTGAAATCTCAGGAACTGTAACTCTCTAACCGTGGGGAGTTTACTCTTGCTGTAAAAAGCAAAGTACTTCATTTCATGTGCTCTATTCAGATCTCCTACTAGATTGCCAATTCAAAACTTTTCCAAGTCCACTTCACGGACGCACGCCACACGAGGAGGATGGATATTTATGTCACTTCTCGATGAGTTTAAGGATTTGGTGCCCGGTCCTCCGCTCATTACGGCTACCAATTGGCGAGATCTCTTTCTTAATCTTTGTGTCGACCTTCAACGGCTGATTGTCCAGTGCATTGTTCAAGGAGATGACGGGTGGGATGATACACCGTGGTTGGTTCAAGGTGAAGAACTGAGAGAACTTTGATTTTAATTCTACTCATTGTGCGGTGATCGAGCTACTTGCTGCTTTGGAGGTAATTAAAAGGGTGTCCTTCATCGAAGGGTGGGATGCTCCCCAAGCTTGGGGGGAGATTTGGCACATCTGCTTGTTCATTCCTGTGGATAAGCTCATCTTGAATGGTTTATTCTCAATCTCACTACAAAGGTTTCTACGCCTCGACTATGGTTGGTAATGTTTCGACCAAGGAATCCATTTGTACCTAATCAACCTTTTGTGCCTCATTTCGAGCTTCAAGTTGTAATTCTTTTTGGTCTAAAGATAAACTATCAACAAAGGATTGCAAGTTTATTTGGTATTGAACATTTGGCTCGTGTTGAATTCTCCCCACCCTCTCCTTCTACCTATCTTGGACTACCGAGAAATTTGGGATGTCCGAATTTTAGTATTGGTGTGATGACATCTTGGATCCTTCAATTTGATGGAGCTTACAAACCTTTAACCAAGGCTGCTGGCGTGGGTGTGAAGCTCACTGCACCTGCAAGTACTTGCAATCAAGCTGAGTACTCGGCGCTCATTTTTGGGCTACAAAAGGCACAAGAACATCACGTCAAGCAACTTCAAGTGCAAGGAATTCTCAGCTAGTGTGTGAACAAGTTAGTGGAAGGTGGAAGGTGCGGAGCAAAGACTTGGTTCCATGACATCAACAAGCATTGGAACTTTGCAACCAATTTGAAGAGGTAAAAATTCAGCATATTCCTCAAGCTCGAAATCTAGTTGCTGATTTCTTGGCACATGAAGCTTGTACTTCAATCACACATGACGCAAGTGGAAGTACTACCCCAACAAAGCTGCAAGCCACGAAGGAGGGTGATCATTTGTAAGGAATGCAAAGGTTGTGGTCATCATGAAACTAAGTGTTGGGCATATTTGATACGAGTTTACCGATTTCGAAAGATCATCAGAAAGGTCCTCAAGGGAATTGCTCAAAAGAAGGATGCCAGACCGCACACCCCTTGAAGAAATAGCATGGCGACTACAAGAACTAGAAGAAGCTGAAGGTGATGTGCAAGCCCTCCAACTATTGACATTTGTCATGGCATTCTTATTTGCCTTGATGAACAACCTCATGCAACGCCGTGTCTCTAACCCTCACTTGTAAAGATGGATGTGATATCATGAGGGTTGGTCCTTTTAAGATTGTCTATGTGCTATTCTATGCTGAATATTCTTCTCGTGTAGTATTTCACAATACACCAATCGCACCCTACCCTGCCTATGTGTGCTTTATGGATGTATCTTCACCCAATTTTCAGTTCAAGCTTCCTCTTTCTATTGTTTGTCCATAGATAAGCCTCATCTTGCCTCTCTCTTTTCCATCTTCCAAGCATGGCTGACATTCCCGTGTGTTGTGGATGGGTGGAAGAAAATCCAAATGAGTATCTTGTGGCCTTCAAGCGCCGTTGTGTTTCTCTCAACTTTCTTATGGAAGACAGATGGCTGTTGGTTCTTCCCACATTTATAGAGGGTTTGGCTCAAGTGTGGTATGAGAAGCAGGCCAAAGATGTTCGCCAAAGCTGGCCAAGGTTGACAGCAATGATGATTGAGTATTTCGCAAAGAAAAGGAGCCGGAGAATGTGTACCTATAGGTGGCAAACTTAAAGCAGTCAGAAGGTGAGATGGTGCGTCGATATGTGGATCGAGCGGTCGTGCTCCTGGACCATTTAATTGCCACATAAGAGGACAATGTCGGATTTCAAGCTGGAATGACTCAGCATGTGCTTGGCTACCTTGTAGCAGGAGCAAGTGATGAATTCCACCTCAAGCTTAAATGGGAGAATCCAGAAACTATGGTGCTAGCACATGAGATTGCTCAAAATTTTGATAAAGTTCAGTCTGACCCCACTTCGAAGAAGACGATTGTCCCTCCACAACCCCCTCAATTCCTGTAACAACAACCTGGGGGGTCTAACTCAGGGGCATACCCCCACCCCTCATCAAGGATGTATCCACCGCCTCCAGCTCAAATGTATGGTCCTCCCTTAGATGCTTACCGTCAACAAGGTGTATATTCTCACCCTCCACCTCGAAGATTTCCCCAGCCTCACCCACGAGCCCCCCTCCTTTCTACTCCCTCGACCCCTCCAGCTAAAGAGGCCCCCCCTGCAACAGAACCTGGAGTCAACGACCTAGCCAAGGCCTTGAATGATCTTTGGCTTGAGATGGTGGGCATCAAAAATCAAGCCAACCGCCCTCCAAGAGACCGTGCTAATGTTGTATGCTACGAGTGCTACCAAAAGGGTCATTATCGCATGGAATGTCCCAATATTCCAAGGGTGAACCTTCTAAGAGAATCAGGCACTGAGGATTCTGACGTAGAGATCCTTGACCTTGAAAAAACAAGTCGTACCACCTCGGCCCAACTGGGCCGCCCCAGGAAGAAGGTGTCCTTCTCAGAGCCCTCAGATGCTGATATGGTAGACCCACCAATAGAGAAGACTAAAAGATCCTACAGGAGTAAGTGGTCGCCCTTGGATTTTCCCATCGGCTCAGGGCAAGAAGACTATTCGGTCATTCAGGACCTTGCTCATCGTTCTTTGAGCATCACGCTCCCTCAACTAATAGCATTAAGCCCTAAGGTGAGACATGAGCTACAGCAAGGGCTCTCAACAAGGAGGAACAAGAAAAAGGGAAAGGTAAGAGAGGTATCTTCTATCTCTAAAGAATTGATCGGCACCCACATACAGTCGATGTCATCATAGATAATTGCCGTGTCAAAAATGTGTGTGTTGATGGGGGAGCTACATGTAATATCATGGTGCCCCGAATCATGAAGAAATTGAATTTGAAATGTACAAGGCGTTCCTCCACTCAAATCAAGGTAGCAGATGGTTGACGACTCGCCACCCTAGGAGTCATTGAGGATTTGCCCATCACTATCAATGGGTTGACCACCGCCGTCAATTTCTATGTAGTGGACATTGAAGATACAGGTAGGAGTTACCCAGCCATACTCGGGAGACCATGGTTGAGAAAGAAGAATGCAGTCAGCTATTGGAAGATAGGACACGTCTCTTTTGGTGCTTCTAAGGAGAAGATCCCGGTGCAACCAGGTGCCACGGAACCAGAAGAAGAAGAGGAGCAAGACAATGATACTCTCTCATCCTCGGTGTCTGAATCAATCGAACAATCAGGCGGGGGGGAGGAGTTCTCAGAGGAGGAAGTTTACATGATAGGGGTGTCTCTGACCCCGCCACCTACAGAAAAGGTAACAGCTAGTCCTCAACAGCTTGAATCTATGCTTTCCCCACACCTCACTTTAAGTAAGAAAGACGAGTTCCTAGAAATGTTCAAAGATTTCCCTGACCTTTTCATGACTAGCTACCGCCACCTTCGCCATGTGATTGTCATAGAACACAAGATAGAGCTGAAGCTGGTTACTCTGGGTTTTATCAAATCAGGATTGCTGAGGAGGAAGTGCTTAAAACCACATTTGCCACACCTTGGGGGACATTTGCATTCAAAGTAATGCCATTTGGTCTCACCAATGCTCCTGCTACCTTTCAGAGATTTATGCAGATGGTGTTTGCTCCTTATTTGGGGGATTTCTTGGAGGTGTTTTTAGATGATTTTTGTATATTCTCGTCACGTAAGGAGCACGTCATGAAGGTTAGGTTGGCCTTCCAAAGGGTCAATGATGTGAATGGCAGTCTCAACCATGAGAAATGCACCATTGGAGCTACCCAAGGGAGGTTACTGGGACATATTGTCTCATCTGAGGGCGTTAAGCCTGACCCCGAGAAGGTAGAAGCTATCCTCAAGCTCTCCCCACCAATAACCAAATGTCAGCTACGCTCATTTGTCAATCTAGTAAGATACTCTCACTGCTTCATTGATCAATATGCTGCTTTGACACGAGCCATGACTATGCTATTAAAAGATGGGGTTGATTTCTCTTGGGATGAGGATTGTGATCATGGGTTTGCACAAATCAAGAATGCTCTAGCTTCAGAACTCATTCTATGCAATCCAGATTGGTCAAAGACTTTCTATATCAATCCTGGGTTTGGTGAGCACACTCTGGTAGGTATTCTCCCGCAAGGGGAGGATCGGTTCATGTATCCCGTTCGATTTGCTTCTCGACAATTGCTCAACACTGAGCGATGCTATTCAGAGGCTGACAAGCATGCCTTGTCTTTGGTGTTTTGCATTGAGAAATTTAGGCATTATGTGGCTGGAAAGTCCTTATACTCACTAGCACTGGTCTTGCAAAGCAGGTTCTTCAATCACCAAACCCCATGGGCCGGTTGGCCAAATGGTTGGCAGTTTTACAAGAATATGATTTTTCTTTCAAAATTGTAAAAGGGGGTTGTTCCAACTTGAAGAATGCTTTGATTGATTTAGAGGAGTGCCTTGATGTAACCCTTGTAGCAGCCATAGAAGTTAGGGATCCATGGTATGGTGGTATCTACAAGTTTCTGACTGCTTTCTCCTTTCCTCCAGAAAGTACTAGCTATGAGAGAAAGAAAATCTACAGAGATAGTAGGCGCTACACCCTCCTTGATGGGGTGTTGTACCGTCAAGGCATGGATGGGGTACTAAGACAGGCCATTGATGCATATGAAGTGCCTAAGGATTGAAGCATTATCATGATGGATTTTGTGGAGGCCACTATGCCAGTGACTATACAGCTAAGAAGATTTTACATGTTGGATACTATTGGCCAACCTTGTTCAAGGATGTCACTTTGTATTGCAAAACCTGTGAACCATGCCAATTATTTGGTAGGAAGGATTTGCGTCCTGGGCAACATCACCCAGTGATGTCCATCCATCCGTTTCAGAAGTGGGGAATAGACTTTTTCGGGCCCTTGCCCATGACTACCTACAAAACCAAGTATCTTTTGGTAGCCACTCAGTGTGTCACTAAGTGGGCTGAAGCTATCGCCCTCCCCACTGCAAATGGTAAGGTAGTTTCAAATTTCATATTTGAACGTATCTGCACAAGGTTTGGGACACCCATGGAAATAGTCTCTGACCATGGGAGTCCATTCTTAAATTGAGCAGTGGAGTTACTCATGGATCGCATGGGTATTGATCATTGCACTTCTAGCATCTATTATCCAGCATCCATGGGTCAAACGGAGTGGACCAATGGCCTCCTTTGTAAAACCATGGGAAAAATGGCCACAGGGAATAGGAGCTAGTGGGATCAGAAGGTCACAGAAGCCATGTAGGCTTACAACATCACTCATAAAACGTCTACAGGTCACACTCCTTTTGAGTTGGTGTATGGAACTGAGGCAGTTTTACCACTAGAGATAGAGATTCTAGCCTTGAGATTGGCACAAGAACAGAGGATGATAGAAGATGAACATGTAGAGACCAGATTGGTGCAACTTGAGAAGCTAGATGAAACTCGACGCCTTGCACTACACCAAATAGAGATCCAAAAGAATCGACAAAAGGCCTACTTGGATGTTAAGATTCGCAAGGGATGGGAAAGATGCTTTGCTGAGGGGGATGTTGTGCTATGCTTTGATAACAGATTGGACCACCAAATGGATAAGAAGTTTCTGCCACTATGGACCGGTCCATACAAAGTCATCAAGGAACATAGCAATGGGTCTGTACCAGTTCAGGAGCTGCATGAGCCATATGGAAGGAAGGTGATCAACAAGCGTTATCTCAAGCCCTTCTTTGTGCGTGATGGACCCAGGCATGGAAATGCTGTGCATTCCCTGCCTGGGGGGGGGACTGTTATGGATAAATTTGTCTAAGGAAAAAGGCATTAATATGTGTGTGTTTGTATGTGTGGCAATAGCATAATAAAATATGGTGTGCATAGGGCCCAGGGTTGAGGTGGCAGGGCATGACCATGTGCCACCCTCGTGCCACCCTTCCACGTAAGAGGACCCATAAGGTGTGATGTACATAATCCATGGTAGTAATATTATAAAATGTAAGGTGGCATGGCTCCTCCATGTGCCACCCCTCCACCTAGGCTGCATTTAGTGAGATGTGGCTCAAAGTTCATGGGAGAAGTAATATAAAATAGGTGGAGATGGATGTTATATTGGGTTATTCCCTCCATATAGGATAGGATCTGTGGGGGAGGTATAGAAGGTCCAAGAGAGCAAGTTAAATAATGGGGAAAGTAGGATGAGGTGGCAAGATTCCTTGTGCCAACCCTCCACTTGTCCTCCTAGAGGTTTGAACATATTATAATATTGGGAGAGACCAAGGGAGTATCATAGACTTGAGATATGGGGCTTGATTTATGTGGAAAAATGAGGCAAAGGGTTGTCGCACACAATTGAGAGTACATAACTACCTAGTCCACATCGGAGACTTTTCCACACACACCATACATGTGGGAGGATGCATTTATTGGGAGAGAGTCCCTCTCTTGGCTATAAAAGGAGGGGGCTATTCCTTGATGAGACACGCTCATTCTTGTAAAGCCACCTAGCTAGTACTTTGATTTCTCCCTTCCCTTCCTTTCAAAATAAAGCATGGTCCTCTTCCCTTGATGTCTCCATCTTTACATTCCTCCTCCTATCATGTACATGCTTCTCTTCCCCCTCTCCCTTTCCCCTTGTGTCATAGTCTCCCTCTTCATTCCCTCCCCTTCTAATTCCTTTTCCCCTCCCATGATAACGTTTTGCCCTCATGTTCTCCTTTCCTCTATGGCCCTCGAGCATCGCCATGCTTAGCCTCTAGCCTCTGGTCATGATTTCTTTTCTGGCTAATAGTACTTTGGCATTGTATAACAAGACCAAGTCACCTTCCTTGATGTCTTTAGCTTTAAGATTTCTATCAAACCATGCCTTTCTTCTACATTTTTCAGCTATCATGGCATGGTAGGTGACTAGTCTTGTCTCTATATGCTTCTCCAACTGATAGAGCCTTTCTTTCAAGGATTCATGGTCTCCCATGTGTTCCAATATTGCTATGCATAGGCTTGGTATTACAAATTCTAATGGGACCATAGCTTCAAGGCCTTACACCAATTGAAAAGGTGTGTTCTCTGTACTAACCTTGAGTGTGGTTTTGTATGCCCATAAGGCTAGATTCAGTTTCTCTGCCCAATCAGAATGCTATGGTTCTACTACCTTGGTGAGGATAATGCATAATATTTTTGTTGGTGGATTCGGCCTGTCCATTCCCTTGGGAGTAGTAGGGTGTGCTTTTTCTATGGATTACCATAAATCCAGACAAGAGTTCTTGGATTACCTCATTGACAAAATGTGTGCCTCTATCCAACACAATTTCAATGGGGCATCTGAATCGAGTGATCACATTTTTGTATAAGAATCTTGCTATGCTTCTAGCATCTGCCTTTCTAACTACTTTAGGTTCAGCCCATTTTGGAAAGTAATCAGTGGGTGGTGACAATGATGTAGCATGCCTGTGTTCCTTTTGTTGCTAGATGGATGGGACCCATATAGTCAATTCCCCATTTTTGTGGCTTCCCCTTGGAAGTGTCCTCCTGCAATGCCTTCATGGACTTCACTCAGGATTGGCATGATCTCATGAGGCATTACACATCTTCTTAATACCTGGTCCTTGCCCATCTTGTACAGTTGTCCTGCAATGAGTTGATAGGATGCAGCCTTTAGAATTAATTTTCTGGCATCTACTACTTTCATTTCAGGGGGTGGTCTTCTTGCCATTAAGTACCCAATGATATCTCCACACCAATCTAGAACAGCATCTATCTGAAATAGTGTGGAATTTGGCAAGTTTTCTACTCTAGTGGCTTCTTCTCCCGACTTGACACGAGACATGTGATCGGCAATTTAGTGTTGGGCACCTTTGCAGACCACTATTTTGAAGTTGAATTCTTGAAGCAAGAGGAGCCATCTTGTTATTCTTCCTATTGTACACGGATGGTTCACAAGATAAAGCAATGCTTGATGGTCGGTATAGAAGACAAAATCATTTGCCAGTAGATAGTGCCGAAATTTTTTAGCACTATACACCATTGCTAGGGCTTCTCTTTCTGTGGTGGTATAGTTGATCTATGCATCATTGAGTTGTCGACCAGTGAAGTAGAATGGGTAGTCTTTCTTATGTTCACTAGGTTGACAAAGCACACTCCCAAATGCATACTTGGATCCATCAGTATGAACATGAAAATCAATATCCCAATTGGGAGATATAAGGATGGGTATTGTGATTAGGCGCCACTTTAAAATCTCAAAGGCTTGGTCGCACTCTTCTATCTATAAGAATTCCACTAATAATTTGTAAAGTGGTCTAGCTATCATGGCATACCGCAATATAAATCTTCTATAATAACCGACATGTCCCATAAAGACCTGTACACATTTGGAATTTGTAGGAGGAGGCAATTCCATGATGATTTTAATTTTTTCCATGTCAGTTGTTGCAATCCCATGTTGAGAAACGATGTGTCCCAAAACAACTCCATGGGTGACCATGAGCTAGCATTTTATTGGATTTAGGGAGATGCCATACTCCCTACATTTGATTAGTACTGCTTCAAAACATTTGAAGTGACAGTCTTTTTTGTTCGAATGGATGCACAAATCATCCAAGAACACCTGTAAAAACTTATTCAGAAATGACTTGAAAGCTATAAACATGACTCGCTGGAATGTGGCCGAGGCATTACAAAGGCCGAATGGCATGACTCTATATGCAAAAATACCCCATTCTATAGCAAATGTTGTTTTTGATTGGTCTTTAGGAGCAATTTGCACTTGGTTATAGCCACTGAAGCCATCCAAGAAGCTATATATTTCGGAGCCTGCCACCTTTTTCAACACTATTTCTGTTTAAGGGTAGGGGATAGTGATCCCTAATTGTGGCGGCATTCACATTCTTTAAGTTTACGCATATTTTGAGCTTCTTGTTGCGTTTAGGCACAATGACAATGGGTGAAACCCAATCAGTGTGCTCTATCTCGTAGATGAATCCGACATCTAGGAGTTTTTCCAACTCATCATAAACCATGGTGCCATACTTAGGATTTGTGCAATAAGATCCACATACCTTACGGTGGGCACCTTCCCTTATAGCTGGTATCGTGTGTAGTGCCATGTCTGGTGAAATTCCTTTCATCTCTTTGTATGACCATGTTAGGCAGTCACGATATTCCATTAGGAGTACTTTGAGTTTGGTTTCATCTTCTTGTCAAAGCTGTTTCCCAATGAAAACCTGTTTTTCTTCCTCTTCTTCAAGGGTGAGGTTTATTGTGCGTGTTTTTGCTGATCCCTCATAGATTGAAGTTTCTCTAATGCTATTGGTTTCTTGAACTTCAAATTCTCTTAGTGGTCTTGGCATTGCTATTGGGACATTGCCACTTGTGTAATTCTTGAAAAATTTCGGCACTTCTCGAAGATCGGCCTCTGATGGTGTTGAACTAGCCTGACATGTGCCATGTGTACAAGGTGGGATAGTTTCATTTCCCAATTTGTTAGGCTCTTTTTGACTTTCTTTTTTTGAAGTCTCTTGATTGAGCTTCATCCGCACACGTGGCTTATATTTGCAAAACTTCGTACGTTGGGAACTGTGGGGTAACTTCTCCACTGGTTAGGTGTTCCCAAGTAAGCTGGCTTTGCAAGATACAATTTAACGATCCTTGTTTGGACTCGTTCGAATTCATTCAAGTGTTCGGCCTTGGCTTTTCTGTGATTTCCTCCTTCAGCTTTCTTGTGGGATCTTCTGCTGTTATTCAACTTTGGAGGTTCAATTTTTGGGAGCTTGACTACCATTAGGGCATGAAGAATGGCTAAGTCATTATCAAAGATTTGATCTTCAATTTCAGGAGTCTTAGCCTCAGTTTCAAGGTCCCAAGGAAAATTTGAGTTATCATTGGTATGGGTAGCTTCTTCATGTTCATTATCCCATTCGAGGTCAACCATAAAGAATGGCACCTCTAGATCGATTGGTTCCTCTTTATGTGTGAGTGGAGGATTTACCTATAGCACCTTAGCATCTATCTATGAGAAGATGGGTCTAATGAATGGCAGTTGTCAATGGTTGCCAATGTTTGTATCTAGTTATTGACATTGCTTTGTGAATCGCCCGCTATGGCATGCTCTTGCAGGGGAGCTGATTTGCTTGAGATTGTCGTTGAAGATGTGTCATCCAACACTCTAGGCAGAATTTGTTTTATAGCTCCTGTCCCCACATTCACTCTGACTGCGGTGTCGTCAATCTAGATTGTCAGTCTATCAATTCCCCAGTTATGGAGGACTGATGCTTCCCATAACCAAGGACGTCCTAGTAAGATTTGATAGGATTCTTTGGGGAGATCCAAGATTGTGAATTGAAGGGAAAAGCGGACTCCTGCAATCTTTGTGGACATGCCATTCACTATTCCCAAGGGTTTAGCCCGTGAATCATCGTCAAGGCATATGTTGAAATTAGCCTTTTGCATTGGTGGGAGACCCCATTCATTATAGAGCTCCTTTGATAAGACATTTACACCTACTCCACCATCCACTATGGCTTAGACTTCATTATATGCTTTGTGGATCAAAAGCACAATAATGTTGCATATGTCATCGCTCTCACCCATCCGCACAGGGATATCTTTGATGTCATTCATAGGTGGAGAGGGATTTGCGAGTTCAATCCATCCTTTGAAACTCTCCTAGAGATTGGGACAATTCCGTAGGAGGATTCTGATGGGAATTGACGTAGGGCAACTCAGGATGCTAGAGAGTGCGGCTCCTTCAAGGTTACGTGGCGGTACATTATGTTGTGTAGTCTGTTGTTGGAATAGAGGCTCAAGTACAATATCAATACTTTGTGGGGCCAAGTCATGGATTGGATCTTGAGCTTGTATCTTAGCCTCAAATTGAGCTTGTTTCTTAGCGTCAAATTGAGTTTGTAACACACTATTCAAAATTTTGGACTTTCTCTCCTGGTTTGGACTTTTTTTTGGAGCATATCCTCTCCACTCAACTTCACTTAGTGAGCTCAAAAATTGGATTTTTTAGAGCACTAAATGGGTCACTTATATACAAATATGGCCTTATTAAACTAAAAAGTCAAGTGGTGACCTCTAATAATTAAAAAAATGGCTCAATGAAGCTATAATTCCCAAACTTGTGCATGGTGCCCCCATCCAATAACTATAATAATAATAATAGTAGTCTCCTAACTCTAGTTCAATTTTAACACTATGAAGTGAAAATATGACACCATATGAAAAGAGTTTGTTGAATTCAACATATAAGTTGTACACCATTTTTTTGAAAAAAAAGAGTTTGTTGAATTCAATATATAAGTGGTGTATAGATACACCCTTTTTTTGAAAAACAAAGCATACAATAAATTATCTTATTGGTGGTGTATAGATACACCATTTGTATGGAAAAAAGCATACAAAACATTATCTTATGCATCTGAATCTCATTCAGAGTCATCAAATTCATGTAATGTATTTGCGCTTGATGGGCCAAGTCTTGCCAAATGATGTTTAATATGGACACGACTTGGATCAAGGATTGTGATACATTTTTCAACATTGTATCCATGCTTCTTTTTAAAACTTCGTGTCCTCAATTTCCAGTAATGAATAATGCTACTAACCTCCACCTCTATTAATCCCTCATTATTTGGAACCCATTCACGTATCTTTTGCAAGCATTCCTCATAGAGTTGTTTTATTGTATATCTTCTCGGGAGATTTTTCAATGGCTTTGGTTCATACCATAAAGCTATGAATGTTATAGGAGTTCCCTTGTCATCCCTGTCTATCTTAGCAACCTTTGCAACCCAAATTGGGCCACCTTGGTCATCCAACTCTGAACCTAGATCAGATGCCCAAACTATAACAAATAGACCCTCTTCAATCTCATTAGATGGTATAAACTCTGGTAAGGGTTTGTGTCTCTTCCTGCCACAATGTTTTCGAGGTAAAAGGCATTCCTCTGCTTCCTCCATATCTACTAACATATTTATATCCAAAGGAAAACTTGGTGACCTAGCTTGTTCTGGCCAAAAGGATTCATAGTATTCAATGCTCATTAAGTTTTCTTGTCTTTCTAAAGATTGGATAAGTGCTTCAGTTGATTTAATTGTCTCCAAATTCTTAGTTGATTGCTCAGGATATTTCTGCATCATACTTTGAAGATGTTTAATGAAGGCTTTCAAGCCTTTCATTTTATCTATGTCAAGTGATTTGTTTTAAGCAAGAACAAATCTAGTTTCCTCCAATGGAATTTCATTTGTAATAAAGCATATGACTCACTCCATAAGTGATCTCCATCTATTGAGTAGTGCTTCCATTGCATCACTGGAATATCGTTATGCATGTGAAACCGAAAGTAGTGTGGATTTGTATGTTGGATTAGGGCATCATCTCCTACTTGTAAATGTGGCTCTATGAATGCTCTCCAATCTACCACCCTCTCTAAGATAGCCACTTTTGATTCTTCCTTGCGAGACCCTCCAATTTTTTTCCCAATTCAAAATAGCATATCCTCCATTGTCAAAACATCCATTGACTTCAACTCACCAGAGATAACACTGAAGATTTGTTCTATGTCTTCATGTGTATGGCCGACAAGAAGAAAGCCAACTTCCACTTCTTCAAATATTTTCAAACCAACTAGCATAGAGCATAAAGCAAATATATATTTATTCTTGTTCTCTCTCCAACAATTATTAACTAGCATAGAGCATAAAGCAAATATTTATTCCTGTTCTCTCTCCAACAATGTGTTAGGTAAACATCCGCAAGCATCTCTGACCTTTCCTATTGCTTTCATGATTGATGTAACAACTTGGTTACTATCATGGTCATGCAACTATCAATCTGTACATCACAAAAGATTCGGTATCCATGTACTAATACTCCATACAAGTGTGTTTTTAGTCCACGTTTGCCCTCCAATGCCGGTGGGATACATCTATAACATGGCAAAGTTGTTGTATTCTGGTCCATGCCATCAATGGTGATGCACATGGACATATCGACATGTGAAATAGCTTCCTCTCTCCAAGAAGCATACAACTTTCGAGCATCCTGCACATGACATAAATGGATTGATCGCCATTTAATATATCTTCCTCACTATTGCTCACATTTACTATGTTCAATGGCATTTTTTAATTCATCACATGTCTTACATTTTGACATCCTTTGCTTGGTGTCTTGACATGGCAAAAATCTCTACGCAAAATTTTGTACAAGGTTGACTGTGAAATCATGCTCTCGTCTCTGTCTTGTAAAGTTTTATTGATAGTTTCTAGGATGACCTTCTTTGTCATTCCCAAAGAAGGTGTTGTTGGCATTCGACACATCCATCTAGCATTGTTTATTGAAGATGAGGCTCTGGTGGTAATGCATGGTCTTCGAGAACTTGCTTTAATGTTGCAGTTGCATTTATAGTGCTTCCATGGCATTTAAGCTTGTAGATATTTCCATGAATTGTATGAACCACTTTTTCTTTCACCTATGCCCAGATGGTCCAGTATGTGTCATGTGATAGTCCAGTTAACCATTCATATCCTCGATTGCAAATGGGTCTCCCATTAACCATGGGTTTCAATCTAGGTTTATAGTGTCGAGCTCAAATCTTGATGAGTGCCTTGATGAAGAAAGCATGAAAACTCTTAAAGAAGATACTTATGTCTATTAGGCGCTGTCTTACTCCAAATACCAAGGCGTATGGCTGCACAATCATCTTTCCCAACTTTTCTAATGCAAAGTCTCTTGCAACAAATTCGCATAAGCATCCTTTCCATATTCTCCTTGGATAACATTACATGTCTCTTTGGTTCTGGAATTGATGCCATGATTCTTCGCCTCTTCACACTCACATAATTTCTAGTGTCTTGCATTTTCCAATTTGTAAGACCATCAAACCTCGAATCCATTTACCTTGAATCTTTATAATCCAATGCTATGTGGGCTTGAGAATTATTTGATGCCTTATAATATATTGGAAATGGTAATGTGGTAGACATGTTCATTGATGTCAATTTGTTGCCAATGCCTCTTGAATTTTGTGGTTGAACTCTTACTCCTTCGTAACTCAAGATTCTCCCATCTATATTCTCTGGCATGCTAGCAACAATATTACGAACAACTGACAAGTCTCAGATTCTCTGCCCCCTTTGCCCTGCATTCGAGTGGTAACATCATGATCATTGTCACTAATATCATCAATTCCTATTACTACATCACTTATCCCATCGATCTTTGCATGTATTTTTCTTTGTGGTCCCATCTTATTATTATCAACACGAGACAAGTCTTCTATATCAGTAAGCATGCTTGAGTCACTTGCAACACAGGACAAGTATTATATACCAGTGAGCCTGTTTGAGTCACTCGCAACACAGGACAAGTCTTCTATACCAGTGAGCCTGTTCGAGTCACTTGGAACACAAGACAAGTCTTCTATACCAGTGAGCCTGTTCGAGTCCTTGCAAACACAAGACAAGTCTTCTATACCAGTGAGTATATTTGAGTCACTTGCAACACAAGAAAACTTTTTTGCATCAACATCTGTTACTATAATGTCCTCAATACCTGTGAGCATGCCACTATGATACTCTTGATCACTACTATAACTTATTATTAATTTGGATCCCATTTGTGTTATAGTCCTTTTCTTCTGATAATATTCTGTTGTGTCTTCCATGACATTGAAGGAAACTTGGCAAACTTGATTTCAAGAAAGCTAACCCCCATTTACAAGTACTATGAACTTGTAGATGAGACGTAGTATTATGGACGTCTAGATGTGAAGTATTATCGATTACATTTTGAATGGCACCTGCACTACACTATAGAGAGAAAACTCTGAGCATAGCCCTTAAAGTTGCTAATTGCTAAAACTTCTCCGGAGCAAGATAACATCTCTACTTTTCCCCCCTCAAAATAAGTTTTCTTGATATCTTGAAAGTATGTCTTTGGAACAATTTCATCTTGGTCCCAGAGCATTCTATGTGCTTGCATATCAAATATGTCACATTGTAAGATATCTCCCAATGTTTCAAAGTCTCCATGTGGATATTTTAAATGTACTTTAGGATTTACAACATTGGTGATTATCACTACACATATTCTTTTAGCACAACGTTGGAAATGACACACATTCATAGGATCAAGACTATGAATTCGTCCAAAAGCCACCACTTCATTCTTCTTATATAACACCACATCCATACCCTCTGTTAGGGTGAATACCTATTTATGTACAAAAATAGATTAGCAACTCAAAAAAAGACACAATAAATAATCATTGAGCTTATTATTACTTAATAACTTTTATATTGGAACTAGCAGAGAAGGCATTAAACCTAAACCCTACATCCTAAACTTTAAACAATTAATACCAAAACATCTTAACTATTGTAAATCCTAAACTTTAAGCATTTAATCCCTAAACCCTAAATCCTAAACTCCTAAACACTAAATCCTAAACCCTAAACCCTAAACCCAAACTCTAAATCCTAAACCCTAAATCCTAAATCCTAAACCCTAAACCCTAAGCCCTAAACCCTAACCATAACCCTAAAATACAAGCAAAATTTAATGAATTTTTTTGATTTGTGCAACACGTTGGATATATCCCCCAACCTATTGCTCAAGCAACAGGTTGGGGTCACCCCAACCTATTGGTTGGGTCACCCCAACAAAAATGAAGATTTGAGAAACCCAAGTCTTCCTTAATTAGGATTAGATTGTATCACGAGCACTCACTTGCATATGTACGTCTTTGCACATATAGGTAGCATCAATCAATTTTAACCTAGGGCTCAAAAGTGATGCCTGAGTTCTAGCTGCCCTATGAAATCCCATCAACAAAAAAAAAGCATATAGTTAGTCCCTACCTAGCTACTAGGTCACGTGCACTCACATGCTTTTGCTTAGACACATAGATGATTGCATGAATAATTGTGCCACACACTTTCATTCCACACTCTCAAAGCATGTATAAAAATAAGATCTCTCACAAACACACAGCAAGGTCATACCTGCATGCCAACTAATCTAATGATCAATGGTAAACCACATGCACATGGATGCAAGTTCAGAAAGAATGCCGCCACTAAAGAGTATGCACAGAAAGAGCCCACCGCCTCAACCATGAGACCCCCTCCAGACTTCGCAGCCATCTACATCCTCTCAACCACGGTGACCACAGGCATTTGTGGTCCAGAGCGATAGCTCTAAGGAGGATTCAGTGCATGACCAAATAGAACAAATGCCACCCCAGTCACCACTGGCCTACTCAACCATTGACAGGGCCTAGTCACTGGAACTTGTTTGGCCGCCTACATCGACTTATGCTCTTTCCAAGGAAGCAACATCTTACTTAGAGCAAAGGGGTCTATGCAGTTTGCATGAGAGTTTAAAATCCTTGGAGGACAGTCCTACAGTGACCACATACATCAGGGACTTTCTCCATTCTTACCACTCCAGCAATTCATAGGTTGGAAAATACACAGGTTAGCAAATACGGTAACATCACTGTACATCAGAGCCCACTCAGCATTATCCTTGATAGTATAGTCATTCAAAGGGCTTTCTCACTCCCAACACAAGATTCGGAATACCCTACACGGCCTGTCGATGCAAAATTTCTCAAAGTATAGCCTCTCCTCTCACCAAGGGCACACTGATCCATAGGGATGGCATATTACTTCATACCATCCTTAACCATCACCTCAGGGAAGCAGCACAATTCCTATCCACAATTTTGGGAGTTAAGTGCAGCAATAATCAATATCTTCCACTCCACACATTTGTTTTGTTGAGTAGGAAGCTAAAGCAAGACTAGATCCAGCACTTAGTCATCTTCTTTACAAAAAAATTAGATGGGTCATCAGGCCAAAAATGTAAAATTCCACACTTATTGGATATAATCATAAAAAAAGAGCTACCAGAATGAGAAATGACTCTGCCCCAGTCACATCACCAAAACCAATTGAGGAGTTGAACATTCCCTTCTCACCAGTATGAGAACCGTCACCAACTTCTCCTACAATCACATTGGCAAGTGCAGATGCCTTGAAAGAAATAGCTATTCTGGAGGTCGGAATTGAGAAATTGCCCCACGAGATGCTACAGCTTGGTGCACAACTGCAACCAATATATCTCCAACAACAGCAGCAACCAAGGCCTAAGGCAAGATCGGCACCAGAGCCTGGGACTACATCAGCACTAGAACGCCCATTGATGCCATGCCAGTCGATGAGCCACAAGGGGAGCTAGTGCTAGATCAACAGTATGACTATTGTACATAACTGACTGAAATACCATTGGAACAACCTCCCACAAGTACTACAGAATCATTAGGATGGCTACATGGGCACCACTTGTATCAACAGTATCGCCAGTCCTCATCACCGTCTATCATTCTCCAACATCAAGCTAGCCAAATGATCTGAATGTCTAAACTATTCACTAGCTTGGCCAAGGAAGAATATGAAAGAGAATTGGACAGACAGACTGCAATAGAAATCAAAGACCAATTCCAAAAAATCATCATAGAGGTCAAGGCACTTCGGGCACAGATAGATGAGAAGGATGTAGAAGAAGTGCGCATGAACCAAGCTCTCCAAGCTCAAGAGAAGGTAGTGAGGGATGTCACCTCCAACCTCCACCAAAGTCAAACACAGCTGATAGCAGCAGTACAAGCAACATCAATCCTACACACCTACTATAACTCCTTGACCTCCGCACATGCTCAGCAGACGGAGGTAGTGGCACAAGCTCGATTCACTCTAATTCACAAAGAAGAAGAGCTCCAAGGTTGCAAAGACAAGCTTCAAGACATGAAATAGTCTTTGGCAGTACGTGCCTTCAGCATTGATGAGCTTACAAGAGAATGCAGAATCTTAAAGGACCAACTTGCTACCGCTAAAGAGGCCAGCACTTCATAAGCACAAAGTCTTGGACCAATGGTCCAATACCGCTAAAGACATTCCTCAATAGGCAAAGGTCACCTTGCAAATGAGAAAGCTTAAGGAGGCATATACAACCATCTACCAGAAATACAAAGAAAAAATGAATGAGATGCACTCGCAAAAGATAATCATCTCCAAGCTTGAACTCCAATTGCTAGTGTACAACAATGAGGCAATGGAAGACAACACCAATGAAGCCCCACTACAATGCACAATGGTGGTGTACCAAAAGCTTTTGGCTGCTCTACAAGTGGAAGATCACCTCAACACACGCGTGCTTATCCAATGGAAGCAACTCCAAATCAGGGTCATATCTACTCATCCAACAATCAAATGGGAATGTTCCATAGGGACCAAAACTCTACGCATAATTTGCCAAGACTTGTCCGAAGATAAGAAAAATATATTTTGCCTATCTACACATGTCGGGTTTATAGCACTTAGGACATATGCTTTCATTGCATATGTATGCCTCATGTGTAGTCCTCTCCTCAGGGTTATTGCTAGTTTGTTGCCATTGCTACAAAGGCCATCACTATTATTTGCAAGGCATGACATAACCGACATCCCACCCATGCAGTTGATGATCCCATCGCACTAGCAAAAAGAAGTGTCGGGAGATGATAGGGCATCTCACATACAACTTTCCATATCTAACCAGTCTCTCTGCCAACCTCATAACCTCACTTACCCTTGCTGCTACCACCCTCTTAACCTTTCTCGAGCTGCATCCTAACATCTATTCCCTCCATCGTCTCTTTGCTCATGCCTCACCATTTTCAACTAACCCAATAGTCACAAATTTATGAGCCCATCACACCTAGCTTCTTTCCTTCCCTTGCTAATCCTACCCTTGAGGATTACCAAGCTGCTCAAACCATTTGCCCAATCCTGCCCCCCCTGCCCTCTGCTCCCCCTTCCACAACTAACACTCTTCCATATTTCTCCCCCATGTCCCCAGAGTCTCTCCTTGCCTTGTCATCACCTCCGACACTTCTTGTGCTTCCATCAGCAAAAAATGACATAGTATTTGATTTTGAATATCAAGATGTCATCTACATAAAGAATGATGACTAAAATATCCCCCCCATCCTTCTTGATGTAGAGGGTGCTCTTAGTTGGACTATTATGCACCACTTGCTGGCCAAGAAGGCATCAATCTTGGCATGCCATGCATGTGGGGCTTATTTCAGCCCATATAAGGCTTTATTCATCTTGCAAACTTGATGTGCATTGCCCGAAAGTTCAAAGCCATGAAGTTGTTTGACATAAACCTCTTTTTGCAAGTCCCCATTGATACAGTTCATACTCCCATGCCAAGTTCCAATGATGGGTATGATTTTGATGAGATACCACTTCCCAATAACCCCATCAAGGAATTTTGGAGCAAATATCTTGATATGAAAACTCAAGGTGGATGAACCCTAGACAACTTTCTCACCAACATTCGTCAGCATCAAATTATTGAAGGTTGAATAAGCAAGTTGGATCCACAACCTGATTGGTGCCGTCCCAAGCTCTTTGATGTAATCTTCTTGAAAGAGTACCTACGTGCACCTCCATGTCTCAGAACCCATTCCAAGTTCTATGCAATTCCACGACATAAAAAATGGGAAGCCAACATACACACTTTGGATGAAAATCGCACCATTAATTGGCGAATGATCAAACCATACTCTGGTGTAGAATGGAATATCCAAGGCACAATGATCCGAGCACTTTAGCAGCATGAGCAGATAATGCGTGGAAACATTGATTGTTTCCTTCGCCTAAGTGCTATCTTCTGCAAAACATTGGAATTCATTCTGGAGATCCCATGTTACCTCGATACCCATTTGCCTCCACTCAGTTTCAATCCCAATGAACAGTCGATGCTTAGATTACAAGCCGACTCTATCAAAGAGTGATCTTCTTAGAAGCACGCCACATATCTCTGTTCGAACAAATGGTGGATATAGGCTACCTGGAAATTGAGCAAAAATTGTATGGTGCCAAGGCTTTACAGTAGGATCGACTGGCATGACAAAAGTTCCATAGCCACTGGACTAAAGGCATGGCAATCCAGCTACATGCTTGCAATAAGCCATAACTTGAGGACGGGTAATAAAATGGATCCGAGAGTATGTTGTCTCTGTGCCAACATGGACTTACGTAGTACAGAATGTGTGTGTAGAGTAGCGGCAAAGCTCCACTTGTACTTGCATAAGGCTAGGAATAATCCCTCTTAGAAATCCAACTTGCATGTTCTACATGCAAGTTCTACATGCAACTCCTACATGCGAGTTCTACATGCAACTCCTACATGCGAGTCCTGCATGCATGTTCTACATGCAAGTCCTACATGCAACTCCTACATGCAACATGCAACTCCTACATGAAGCTTGCAACTTCTGCATGCAATTTCTATATGCAAGTTCTACATGCAGAGAGAGAATGTCTTACAATTCCTACATGTAGAGAGAGAAGCTCTCCAACTTGTATAAATACCCCATAATGGAATGAAGCCCATACTCTTTGGGGCATTGTGTTGAGTTCTACTTTGGTATTCCAAGCAATTGTCTCAAGTGTCCATGCATCCTTGCACTCCACGTCCAAAACCATGTCCTAACCTTGCAACTCCTCCTCCGCTCTCCTCCAACCTTGCACCCTAACCTCTCCCTCTCCTCCTCCCTCCTCCTCCTCCTCCTCCTCCCTCCTCCTCCTCCTCCTCCTCCTTCTCCCTCCTCCTCCTCCTCCTCCTCCTCCCTCCTCTCTCTTCTTTCCCCCATGCTCTTACACCTTCTTCCTCTCCTACTCCTATGCTCCCCCTAAACCCTTAGTTCCTTAAACCTTAACCTCCATGATCTACGAGGGAGATGAGTTCTCCACCATGTACTCTACCCTGAACCTTCAATCCTCCTTCTAACTTTGGAACCTCTTCTAAACTCTAGAACCTCTTCTAAACTATGGAACCTCTCTCTAAACTCTAGAACCTCTCTCTAAACCTTGGAACCTCCTTCTAAACCTTGGACCTCCTTCTAAACCTTGGAACCTCCTTCTAAACCCTGAACTTCCCTCTAACCCTTAAACTCCTTCTAAACCCCTCAACCCCCAATGAAGGTGAAAGCCTTCATTACCTCAACCATGATGATACCCATTCCTTTTACACATGCATGCACTATCTTTGCTTACCACACTTAAGCCTACGTCTCTCACTGGAATACGACTCAAGGTCCTAAGCTACAGGTATAACAAATGATAACCCCAATATATCTATAGGTGACAAAAAGCCTCGGAACCCTACATATACTGAGATAACTTTGCTCTTCCTACAAAACCCATGGGAAAGAGCCAACACTCCCATTTAGGGGCAAGGGACATATCGACATGCCATTTCTATCCAGTGGCATCTTGGATATTGTACAAGGCACGTACATATGGCCCTTGCCCCTAAAGGGTACCCCTCAAGGTTCATATCGTCAATTGCATTTTGCTTGGTTGCACAACGGAATGCATTCTCCTTGGTACACAAATATATAACTCCAAGAACCAGTGCGGTGGCTTTCATAGATCTCCTCCTGTAATACGTAAAAAAGGTAATGTATCTATAACTCTAAGAACCAGCATGGTGGTCTCTCCAAGACAACCTTGAATTCTAGGTGATGACAGGTGGTCACGCTAGAGACTGTGATGCTCAGAATGATAGATTGTGTCTCATTATTATGCCAAAAACCAGTGTGGTGGTCTCTCTAAGCCAACCTATGATTTGCATGGTGGGCTGCAGGCAAAGAAGCGGCAAAAGGCTACATGATGATAGGTGGTCAGGCTACAGACTGCATTGCGGCGGTGTTCAAAATGATAGATTGCATGTAATTATTAGGGCAAGAACCAGAGCGGTGGTATCTCCAAGCCAACCTTCAATTTTAATGATCTGTATGGGTGTGTTCCCTATGACAGGTGGAAAAGATGCAACAAAAGGCTGCATGATGATAAGTGATTAGACGGCGTAGGCTAGTGACTCCACTATGCGAAGCAATGCAAAGATGCCATGTGTCAAGCTATGCCATGTTTTGAACAAATAGATTGCGTCTCATTATTACGCCAGTGTGCCTTCATGACATCGGGAAAATTTCTGACGAGAGCACGGGTCCACACAAAATTCAAATATTCACCCAGAAACACACCGCATCACGGCCCCAAAATGGCCCAGAAAATAGTTTCGCGATTGGCTACACCCAAGCTAACATTGACCTTGGGTCGAGGATTACCAAAAAGTGAGCGGAGAAAAGCGAGCAGCCCCAAATAAGCGAGCAAGATTAAATAGGTTTCAAGCGAGCGAGAACCTCATCCAGCATCTTATTCCCCTCAATATCATTGGAACAATTGATGTGATCATAAGCAAATTAAACATATTCCAACCATGAAGGCATGCCTAAAACTCACAGTTAACTTCTCTTTCATCCCCATACTATCAATTTGAGTCGTTGTGGAGAGGTAGAGACATAACAATACATAAAATTTGCGATAAAAAAAGCAAACACTACTCAGATTGAACATCCACACAGCAAGATAATGATAGATCACAAGGTAGAATATATGACTGAAAATATGTAAACATGATCATGTGCTACATATACATATCATGTCTTTTATGCTTGCAGAAGATCATCCATACATTCGATCCAAAAACATGGAAACAGAACTAACTATGTCAAAAGAAAAAAAACACATTTTCATCATAAGGATTAATTTTGCTTAGTGAAAATACCTATGCAATCTGGACAATACCATGCTTTAAAAAACTTAGGGAGCCAAAAAAGGATTTTAGCCCTCCATACTTCTATTATGACCAATGTCTGAATGATAGTTCTATCGGAACTAGAAATGAATGCATCTAACCACTATGTTGAGTGCTCATCCAATATCCTGTAGACTCTTATGTTAAACTCAATACGTGACCACAAACTCAAGCATAAGAGGAGCATGATTCAAGTGAAATAATTGGCCGATACTCTGTAACTAGTATCCTGCTGCATCTAACGAAAAATATGCACCAGGCGTTAACAAGCTTCTATTTCCACCCCTATAAGCAAACTCGTATCCTGTAGTATGAAAAACTTTAAGGAAAACATTGCACTTAATGCATCAATTAAGCGAGTGACTACTCATGATGCACAATCAAACAATCATCAAGGAAAGTCTAGTCAAGCAAGTTGAAGCAAAAAACCAAATATCTATTTGGATCTATGCCGTGGTGTATCCGCCAACCATGAGTAGCAAAAAAACCTATGAAAAAAGCAAAATAGGGATTATGCCACTCTACCATGATCACTTCCATGCTACAAATAAGGGAATACATAGTCGTTTTAGGGTACTTTTAGGGTTCATTCCCAACCACTAAAAAGAGAGCCAATGGTATCCATTTGTATTCATAAAATCTTTATGAACATTATCATGTTCAATATAAGGATAGGAGCCAGCTCAATGGGTAGTCTTAAACAAATATAAATACTATTCGAATTTTAACCTTATGCAAAAGCTTTTTTTAAAACACAAAGTAAAACTTGATTATACATATAGATGGGAATCAGGTCACCATTGTAAGTATGTATTTAGTAATTAAGTTGAAAATATTCCCTTAGAAAAATAGCTCAATCAACATAGTACCCATATTATATATCCAAAATTTATAAGATCTCATTCATACCATTAGATTGTTTTCATCACTTGCCATGAGTACTAACCTCAATTGGCATTATGTATTTGGGTCAAAATAGTTTTTAGTATAGGATATAATGGAGCAATACATTTATGTAATATCTAGTGATCATAGTTTCTAATATAGGATAAAATGGAGCATAGAGTAATCTTGTCATTCAAAAATGATAATATACCTTCCTTGACCATATACAAGTATCATGCATTCATAAAAAAAGTTAGTCATAAACTGCAATATAATGTGCCCATAATGCATGTACATTAAATCTTCACATGTTAGAATGTGAGAAAGGGAATAATTTAACTATGAAATCAGGGATCAATGTAGGAAATGGTCTTCTATGCACACATATATGCTAAGGGTCCATCTAATACAATATTGGAAATTGATGTGAGTATAAGTGCATGCATCCATCGGTGATGTATATGAGTGTATGCATCCATTTGTGATGTATATTGTTGTACTAATCCATGGTGCTTTACCGCTTGAGTTGTTTGTAGCGCAATTAATCACAACAATGTTGTATTTTTTAAAAGAAAAATGCCATAAAAATTTCATGTTGCAAAACACAAACAAAAAAATGGCATTTGTAGCATTAATCCAAGCATTTCCTACAAGCAATCTCCATCCCTCCCTTTCCTGCTTACTCTTTCGGCCACCTCCACCCTCTTGTTGCCCTTCAAGACTACCTCTTGCCTCCTCGCCTCCTTGCTTCCTCACCTCCTCACCTCCTTGCTTCTTTGCCTTCTCACCTCCTTGCATCATGCTTGTTGCTGGCAATTCCAAGGCTGTCCCTCCCCTCATTGGCCAGCTCCTCTACTCCTCACGTCATCCTTCTCCTCATTTTGGTGTCTCCAATGAATAGCTTGGGGGTCTTGTTTTTGGAGGGGGGAAGCATAAGAATGGCAACACCTTAATGCGCTGTCATTTTTCATGCTTTTGCCACCCAAAAACAAGACCTGCAAATCCCTTGCTTAAGCTTGAATGAGCCTCTTGATTTTGGGCGTGTTAAGCCATTTTTGACCATTATACCCCCAAAATCAAGAGGCTCATTCAAGCTTAAGCAAGGGCTTTGCAAGCATTGCAAGTCCAGTAAATGAAATCCATCAGATTAGGAATTGCAAACTCAATTTGGGAATGGTCAGAAATACTTTGTCTTTGAATAATGCCTTGGATCATGGGATGGGGTCCCATGAACTTGCTGCCTGTGATGACGAATGGTTCTGCCCTCGACTAAAGGTGACGTGTGTAGTAGTAAAAGGATAGCCCTCATGGAATCTCTAAGGGGTCTTGATTTTGGCCATGATTTGAACATTCTAGCACTTGAGCCATACATCAATTTCCAACACTTGAGGCATATAGTGGCTTTGCCCATGCAACGTTTCCAGCTGCAATCCAAGCATCAAGCAATCTCATATTCTGTATCCAGAAACATCATGAGGGGTAGAGCCCCTTTTTGGTAGTCTCACTAGCAATATGTATTGAAAAAAAAATGTATTCAATTATTATATTCTTCCTTGCTATATGAATGCTCTTAATGCATCCAAATTGTAGAACTACTTCAATACTACTTCTTAGTCATATTGTATAATAACCTCCATATGTATGCTCGTGAGACAACAAAAAGAGACCTGGCAACCCAAAAATGATAGCGCATTGATGCGCTGCCATTTTTGGGCTACCAGGCCTCTTTTTTAATGTCTCCTAAACATAAGAACAAGCACTTGTGTTCCTTACCTTTCTTTCCAATGGGGGTCTTGATTTTGGGGGTGTATGCCAAAAATTGAAAAACAACATTATTTGATGCATATAGTTTTATTAAATCGATAAAATAGGCATGAAAACATCTAAGTTGGCTCTTGCCATTTGATTTGATGTATGACATGACCCCATTTGGATTTGTAATTCCAAAGATACGGGGTCTTACTTTTAGGGCTTGAATGCCTGAAATAGGCAGCGCGTCAATGCACTGCCTATTTCATACATTTAGGCCTCAAAAGTAGGACCCCATGTAGGACCAAATGAGGTCCTACTTTCGAGGCCTAAATGCATGAAATAGGTAGCACATTGACAAGCTACCTATTTTAGGAATTCAGGCCCTAAAAGTAGGACCCCGTATCTTTGGACTTACAAATCCCAATGGGATCATGTCCTATATCAAATCGAACGGCAAGAGCCAATTTAGATGGTTTTCATGCCTATTTTCTCCATCAATCAAAACTGTATGCATAAATATATACATCAAGATATGCATCAATATATACATATGTATGTATGTATATATATATATATATATATATATATATATATATATATATAGATACATACATACATACATACATACATGTGTGTGTGTATACACACAAACACACACACACACACACACACACACACACACACACACACACACACACACATATACACATATAGATATATATGTATGTATATACATACATATAGATATATATGTATACATACTTACATACATACAGCAAAATGGGGGTCTTGATTTTGGGGGGGGGTATGCCAAAAATTGATAAACAACATTATTTGATGAATATAGTTTTAGTTGATGGAGAAAATGGACATGAAAACCATCTAAATTGGATCTTGCCATTCGATTTGATATATGACATGACCCCACTCGGATATACAAGTCCAAAGATACAGGGTGCTACTTTTAGGGTCTGAATGCCTAAAATAGGCAGCGCGTTAACGCGCTGCCTATTTCATGCATTTAGGCCTCAAAAGTAGGACCCCATTGGCAACACAATGGGGTCCTACTTTTGAGGCCTAAATGCATGAAATAGGCAGCGTGTTAACGCACTGCCTATTTCAGGCATTCAGGCCCTAAAAGTAGGACCCCGTATCTTTGGACTTACAAATCTAAATGGAGTCATGTCATATATCAAATCAAACGACAAGAGCCAATTTAGATGATTTTCATGACCATTTTCTCCATATATCAAAATTGTATGCATCAATATATACATATATGCATCAACATATACATACATACATACATACATATATATATATATATATATATATATATATATATATGTATGTATGTATGTATGTATGTATGTATGTATGTATGTATGTATGTATGTATGTATGTATGTATGTATGTATGTATGTATGTACATGCATATATATACATACATACATATATACAAACATCAAAAGTAAGACCCCATTGGTTTCCCATGTCATGCATTTTGTTGTCTCATGAGCATAAGAACAAGCACTTGTGGTCTTTACCTTTCTTCGCAATGGGGGTCTTGATTTTGGGTCAAATTTTGAAATTCAAATCTAGAGATCCTACTTTCAAAAAAATCATCATGATTCACGCTATTACACTTTAAAATCATACTATTACTTTAAAAGCAAACTAGAAAATGTAAAACTATTAAAAAACCAAAACTTTAAAAGGCATAAAAAGTAAACCTATGAGAAGGAATTGAATTTGTCTTCATGACGCCTATTTCTTCTTGCGGAGCACTGCTTCGAACTGTTTCTTCTTCCTCCGCACAGTTTCCGCCTGCTCTTGCCTTCAGTGACAGGTTTCCTTTGCTGGACGACGTTTGGGTAGGCACAAAGGACAAATCTATTTCTTCTTCATAACCCTCAGCAGGCCACTCTTTCGAAACGAGATCTCATCTTGACGAAATCCAAACAGCACAAGCTCACAAACAACAATGGCTACTCAATCATCCAAGTAAGAAAACGAAAGAAATCGAAAGTGTACCTAATTCATGCATGTTCTCCATTTTCTCCATTTCAGAACACCACGATTTGAAAGAAAGACTCTTGTAAAAGTAGGAATCTCGAAGTGTGATTTGAAAGTAGGGTCTTTAGTATATGATTTGACTTTCAGATCTTCAAATTTGAAATTTGAATTCTGTATCTAAGATTTTGAATTTTGAATTTTGAATTTTGAATTTTAAATTTTGAATCTAAGATTTTGAATTCTTCAGATTTGAAATTCGAATCTTAAGATTTGAATTTTAAATTTTAAATGGGGAGATTTGGCCATGCACCCAAATCTTCTGGCTTCTTTCAAACATACAAGATTTGGCCGTACGGCCAAATCTCCCTAGACCTTGGTGATTTCAAAGAAGCTATAAAGATTTGGCATCACAACTAAATCTTCCTAAACCTTGTTGCTTTGAAAAGATTTGGCCACACAACCAAATCTTCCTCAACACTCGTGATTAGAAAGAAGATAGCAAGATTTGGCCGCATGGCCAAATCTCCCTAGACCCTCATGATTAGAAAGAAGCTAGCAAGATTTGGCCGCATGGCCAAATCTCCTTAGACCTAGGTGATTTAAAAGAAGCTAGAAAGATTTGGCATCACAACCAAATCTCCCCAAATCCTGCTTCTTTGAAAAGATTTGGCCGCACGGCCAAATCTTCCTAGACCCTTGTGATGAGAAAGAAGCTAGCCGCATAGTCAAATCTCCCTAAACCCTCGTGACTTATAAAAAGCTAGAAAGATTTCGCATCGTAGCCAAATCTCCCCAAACCTTTGTGCTTTGAAAACTTGGTGCTTTGAAAAGATTTGGCTGCACGGCCAAATCTCCCCAGACCTGGCGCTTTGAAAAGATTTGGCTGCATGGCCAAATCTTCCTAAACCTGTGCTTTGAAAAGAATTGGCCGCACAGCCAAATCTCCATAGACCCTTATGATTAGAAAGAAGCTAGCAAGATTTGACCACACACAAATCTCACCAAACCCTGGTGCTTTGAAAAGATTTGGCTGCACGGCCAAATCTCCATAGACCATCGTGATTAGAAAGAAGCTAGCAAGATTTGGCCGCACGGCCAAATCTCTCTCCCTAAACCTGGTGCTTTGAAAAGATTTGTAGCAAGATTTGGCCGCACGGCCAAATCTCTCTCCCTAAACCTCGTGCTTTGAAAAGATTTGGCTGCACGGCCAAATCTCCCTAAACCTGGTGCTTTGAAAAGAATTGGCCGCACGGCCAAATCTCCATGGATCCTTGTGATTGGAAAGAAGCTAGCAAGATTTGACCGCACACAAATCTCCCCAAACCCTGGTGCTTTGAAAAGATTTGGCCGCACGACCAAATCTCCATAGACCCTCCTGATTAGAAACAAGCTAGCAAGATTTGGCCGCACAGCCAAATCTCCCTAAACCCAAGTGATTTAAAAGAAGCTAGAAAGATTTGACTGATTTGAAAGAACCTAGCAAGATTTGGTTGCACAGCCAAATCTCTCCAGACCCTAGTGCTTTGAAAGAAGCCCACAAGATCTGGACACAAGGCCAAATCTCCCCAAACTTTAGTGCTTTGAAAGAAGCCCATATGATTTGGCCACACATCCAAACCTCCCCTTCCAGTGCTTTAAAAGAAGCCCATAAGATTTGGCCACACGGCCAAATCTCCCTAGTGCGGCCAAATCTCCCTAGAATCTAGTGCTTTCCAAATCTACTACTATGTCTAGTGTCAATTCTAGATTCTATTTCAGATATGTTTATCGATAATGTGTTTTGTCTAACATTAAAGATTATAAAGATGATAGTTTGTATATTGCTTGGGTTAAAGACACAAATGTGAAGAAGGTTGAGAAAGTTGTAAGTGGATTTGCAGAAAAAAGCATACCTTGGTACTTTGACATATATAGTATTGAGGGAGCACAGTTGACACGAGTTCACTTATTTGTTTTGTTACCTAATAAAAGTGCATACACTTGTGTTGGATCGGTACATCAAATCACTGAAGATCTGGTTGGAAAAGAGGGAGATATTGGATTGTTGATCATTATAAATCAAAATAAGAAGTTTCTCTTGGATCCCAGCGATTATGAAGCATCTCGTATGAAGTCTGATGTAGATGATAACATGCACTCAAGAGGCTGGATTAGTGTTCAATCAATTGATGGAAATGAAATTGACACAGTGACAACAATCCTTGAATCATATCGCAAAGTTTCAGCAACATTAAAGAAGCGTAGGAGTGGGGAAGAGAGTGGGGAAGGAACAAAGAAAGGAAAATCGGCTATGGTTCAAGCACCAGGTGGTAGCGGAGAAGGGGCAAAGAAAGGAAAGCTAACTATAGTTGATGTACCACAAGAAGGAACACCTCTAGAGGGTATGCTAGCAGTTGTGGAAAGAAGCAGTGGTAGTGAATTGGAGCCAAGTGGAAAGGTCATAGGAAAAAAAGGGCAAAAGAAACCATCAGGCTTGGTGGAATATGAAAAATACTACCCATTTGGGTTGCATGCAACATTTTCAATTCCAGTTACAAGATGTCAAAAAGCTCCTCCAAGCTATGTATATAGAGGGTTGAACAAAGAGCATGTGGAGAAGCTTGCTGCAGACTTCGGTTATAACTCTAGGCCTCCTGCTGCTGTAGCGGATTTAATGCCTTTCAATCCTGAAACAAAGCAGCCCCTGGAAAGGGTAGATAAAAAGGATTTAACCAAGTACCACTACTGGATACTATCTGGACAACATTCAATATATGCTGCTAAAATATTCACATCTAATGATGATAATAGCACGGCCCAAAGAAAGAACTACTACCGCACCCGCCAGGCGAGGATTGTAGTGAATTGTCTCGCACGCTTTTGTGTGGAGATATCAAAGATGGCAAACCTGGAGTCTCAAAATATCTTGAGACAATCTCCATACATTGATATACTTAAGCAGGTGAGGGGACAATGGATTCTCTTTAACAGACCCAAGAAAGCACAACAAGGGCTTGCAAAAGGACATCCAGATCGTGAGAATTGGGATGTAAGTATAGCTTTTTATTATGAATCATTTTTTACAAGTCAGTTTTCGTAATTATTGCATTCTAATGGATTCATATATTTTGCAGGCTTTCATTGACACTGGCAAGGTAACATTGGGCAATAGCTTTGCCACGAAGGATGTACATATGATAATCACAAGCGATGCCATTTATGATGGTTGGATCTCCATCCTTGAGGATTACATTGCAGGAAAATATTCACAAGATGGAAAATGCCGTAGGCAACCCACAGTCTCAATGTTTAGATGCTTGCGTGGATTGAGTGATGATCAACTTGGTCAAATTCAAAATGACATTAAGGAAGGTAGAGTAGTCATAGCTAAAACAAAGACTGATGCCATGATTCTTGATATTGAAGTACGAGCTATGCAGATCAAGAGAGATGCTGCACTACAAGAAGAACTTTATATGTTTATATCCGCAGAACGGCCTTCTTTAATGTTAAAAAATTGGGATGAGTGCAGATTACATTTCAAAATTACTCCAGAATTGTATCATCGGATTCGTGGTTGCTCTGACTCATGGTTAAAAGTGAAGCTTCAACAGGGCAAGGAAACTCCACCATTGCCTGATGCTGCAAAGGGGTATCTGAGGTGGATTATGGGACAAAGTGAAGGTGCAAGTCATGGACCGAATTCCACCCGGCCTTGGAGGTTCTACACAGTCGGTTCAAACATGGAGGGAATGGAATTTATACATAATGTGTACCAAGAGCCAATGGCAATAGGGGTTGCCTTTTTGGATGTAATGTATGGACCAAGCAGAAGTAGAAATTGGAATGAGGATCGCTTTGAGTGTTTGTTGAAAAGCTTGATGACAATCGCTTCTCCCCCAATGCAATTCCTTCTTGTGGTGTTCTTGACCATGGATCATGTATCATGTTTGAAGAATGCATTAAATAAGACATGCGGACAATATAAAATACACTTCGGTTCCCTTAATTTTGAAACTGCAGATATATTTATCACTGGATCTATGGATGGCTTAATTGCCTGTGTACTGGTAAGCAAGGAAAAGCATTTCAACGATATTGAGCGCTATACCAATGCACAATGTAAGCCATCGATATATGTTGCAGATGAAAAATATGAAAAATCAAGTGGTGCAGAAGAATCAGGTGATGAGGATGATGATGATGAGGATGATGATGATGAATTTGACATTGAATTGTCCTTGAAAAGAAAACGTTCAAGTATCATGAAAGACATGATCATGGGTTTCTGTCGAGAAGATGAGTATGTATTGGACTTGTTCTCTGAGGGGCTTGCTGCAATAGAGTCTCTTTCTTGTAAGAGGCGTGTTGTTTCAGTTGTTGAGACTTATGAGGAGTTGGCAAAGGTTGAAAGTATATGTTGCACGTATGCTTACAGTAATCATGAAATTCGACAATGGGCTGGCTTGCAAGAACCAATATTGGCAATAGAGGGGGTGCCAAAAGAAGATGATACAATTGAAGGTGGAGGGGATAAAGAAATTGATACCATACCAGGACAAAAAGAGCTTCAACCGTTCAATGAAGAGCAGCGTGAGCATTTACAAAAACACGCTTCAAAGTTTTGGGAAACAGAAGAGGAAGCAACAGGTCCTTGAAATTGTCCTTTTATATGGTGTTCGTGTTTTCCATATGTTATCTTGCTATATTCTCCATATGATGTATTAATTTTGTTCCAAAGATCTTTTAATATTTCTTGGAAATTTCTTCTATCTCATTGCCATAATTCAAACATTCATATGTATTCTTGAATATGTTTAATTTTCTATATTTCATGAAAAGATGTGTTTGCATGTTGTAATACCTTCGGAGTGTGATACACATCCAAATTTATTTATGAGTTCATAAATCTTAAAAACTTTGTTGAGTCTTGATTGTGATGAATGAATTAGTGTAAATTGTTGTTTCTATCCTTATTCACTTCATATGAATGCTCAAATATGTTTTGGCCGCTTGGCCAAATATTTTCTTAGTGGGAACACTCGGGCAATGCTAGATAATGTTGGACTCCACTCTATCTATTACGCAAAGGTTTTTGGCATTGTGAGGATATGTAGTTTTGGGGATTAAAATAACTTGAAAGGGTATAGATTCAACAACTTTAGGGGGTATACTAAGCATATGAACATGAATGCTTTCTTTTTTTTAGTATTCCAATTTTGTTTTGAAAAAGAAAAACATGAATGCTTTCACACAAACAAATTGCATTGAGAGCACACAACCTAAAGTTTGACAAATTGGTTTTCCATCTCAATCTTCAGTTTGTTTCTACTTATGAATTTCATTTCCTTGTTTATCAACAGATATTGGCCATCTCAATTTCTCATCGCTAGAAGCATTGCCTGTACATGTGACACCTGATCCAATGATTCATTATGTGCCTAATTTGAACATTAGCATGCAAGTTCCAAGCTCAACATGGTTGATTGAAAATGTTGAGGATGCAATGTCTGTAGTTAATGTTCCATTGACAAATGTGAATGCAAGCTTAGAAGGTAAAGGAGAAGATGCAATGTCATTGTATGAAGCCAAGGTGCAGGAAGAAATCTTAGAAGGTAAAGGAGAAGACATAATGTCACCCTCAGAAATAATGTCAAAAGAGGTGATAACAAAAATAAGACTAGCAGTGATAATAGATTTGAAAGGGTTATTGCTCGAGCATTGTTTTTCGAAGTCAAATAAACATATGAGCTTGCACAATGGGAAGCATTGGCTTGTTCTCCGTCCTGGGTGTTTAGAGTTTCTACAATGGTTGCTCGATCACTACCATGTTGGCATTTGGTCCACTGGAGGAGAAAAGGCCATGGTGCAACACATGCTGGACACTTTGGAGCATCATGTTAACAGAAAGTTACATTTCTTCATGGTTTGGGGTGCGATGGCATGCCACAACCATACAAAGAGTAGAATCATTCGACCAGATAGGATGAATGTGGAAGCGGAGTTTAAACCATTAATGAGAGTGTGGTGTTGTTTTAAAGAGGAATGCAAACCAGCAAGAACAGTGTTCATTGATGTTTCGCCTTACACGGGTTGTGTTAATCCAGCAGAAAATTGCATTTTCCCTACAAAATTTGATATAGATTGTGGTGATTCTATTTTGCTTCATGAGTTATTACCGTACCTACAGATGCTAGATGATGCAGTAGATGTGCGCAGTGCCATCTCTTCTAACAGATTTGGTCAAGCTCCGATTGTCGAAGGGCATGATATGTTCTATTATTTTCAACCAGTGATCCTTGAATTCAAAGAAAAAAACAAAGAAGTTCTCGAAAGGATGAATGTCGAATCTCATATGTCTACTCGTAGTTCAAAAAAAGACACAGAGAAAGGTATTACTTCACCTATAACCAAAACTAGAGTGAGAGGGACTTGTCCTACTACAAGAAGTATGGTGCATGCTCATCATGTTACATTGAATGAAGAGGAAGAATGCATGCTAGGAAAAATTGCCAAAATGGGGCCATTGAAAGATAGTGAGGCAAAACGCTTTGCTATGGTTCTTGGATGCAAGGAAAGGGGAATCACTGCCGATGCTGCAAGGGCATTCTTAGCCAACTTGATTCGATTTTATTGCATAGACAACCCTTAGGGAATGTGAGTGATCTTGTTAATTAGAGTTGCAAACACAAATGCTCAACTAAAACATTTGTACCTACATTCTGATTTATATTTGAACTTTATTTAGATCTGATTTGCAAAACATTATGTTTCAATTTGTTTTGTGAAAGAATTAATAGACATTGAGTTAGTACCTTGTCCAAAAAATGCTATGTGCTTTATGATGTGAGTTTGTATTCCTCCACTAAAAGAATGATTCTTTGATTTTAAACATATGATAGGTGTTGCAGATTGTCCTGAAAAGTTGAAGAGCTATCTTATTACAAATTTTGATCCTGCATCCAATGGCTTATGGAAACATAAATTGCCCATACCCATTGAGCATGTGTTCGAAATGAATGGCATCCATTATGAAGTAAAGAAATCAACAATACCTGGGGCAGGATATGGTCTTTTTGTACATACGAGCATCAAGAAAAAACAAGATTTGATGGTATATAATGGTCCAAAGTATGATTATGATACTTGGAGATCTCTCCTCAAGTTTTTTCCAAGGATGAAGACTTATGGAATGTTTGAAGATCCATTCATTGAGCCATTGACAGATGTGAAATGTATTGTGGGAGATGTATTGTATGGAAACATTGCTGGATATATAAATAGCTCAATGTATTATAAAGAAAGAACAAATGTTATATTTGTATACATCCCTAAACTACCACCTTGGGCTCAGAAGTCACAAGGAAATTTGAGTGCCCATGGCTACATTACTGTGCAAACCATAAAGGATATCTCCTTCGGAGATGAGCTACTTTGTGAGTATGAATACTAGTATGGAATTGTTAATGATTATGTTAAACGATGTGGTGCAAAATTGGCTATGTGTCAATGGTTTTGATTATATTTAGTACAAGAAAGAAATTTAAAAAAAGGTTTTTATCAAGACCATGTCTCTGAGTTTCATGAGCTCTATTGTGATGGAACGGTGTTTTTGAACACCACATTTATATGATGGATGTCAAAGCTCTACCATAATCCTATTGCATATGTCAATACTGCAATTTATCAACATAGAAACATATGCATTTGACATTAATTTGATACATCTAATATACCAAATAAAAATTGACAGTTGTTGCAAGTTTATTTTTGTTTTTGAAGACCACATTTATATGATGGATGTCAAAGATCTATAACAATCCTATTGCATATATCAATACTCCAATTTAATTTACTCCAATGAATCTTCCTAATGCAACATCTATAAATTGGCTTTTGTTTGTGGTTTCGATGTATACGAAACAACAAACATCTTTCTTTCACTAGCAAATCAACAAATGTTTTGGCCATGGAGCCATGTTCACATCTATTAAGGCCTTTTGCCATAGCAACATACGGAAGATTTTTGCTTGGGTTTCTAGGAATTGGGAAAGTATTGTGCATGGTTTAGTCTCCCCCAACATAATTGAAACTTGGGTCCTCAATGGAGCTAATGTTTCAATAAAAAACATCAAATTTTACTTTTGAAGTGACTATATTTTATTTCGTGGGAATTGGGATTTTCCCAAATTCTCTAATATAGTGTTAAGATGCATTTCTGATAGATGGGGTTGTGATAAAAGCATTTTCATAAATGTAATCTTTCAAAATTGCTGTTGCTGCAACCGTTAAGGCTCTTGTTTTGGGCCTTCCTATGTTTCCATGAATGTTAAATTTAACTCCATACTTTGCTTTATTAGCCAAATTCCAATATGTGCCATGTGATAATTCTATAATAATCCGATATGCATTATTGCAAACACTTTTTCAATTTATAAGAGGCCTTATCTATTGTCCTGAACTTCGCCTTCTCTTATCATTTACAAGAAAGCAAGACAGTCTCGTGAGTAGGTGTTCATTTCTTCTGCTCCCTTTCCTCTGACAAACGTGTTCTCTACAACGCTTGATGTCATGTAAGTTAATGGATCGAATACATCTATGCTTACAGCATGTAGATCACATTGCTTTTAGCATAACATCTTCATTCATTACTCTTATTCTCTTTGGTTGCTTTTCTAGATCTGCCTGGACTCATTGTCGTTTCATGCATCTATATGTCCGTTTTGGGACCTTCTGTACATTCTTATTTGGATTTGTGTAGTTCTCCTTGTAAGATTTATTTGTCACGTTGTTTTCATGAGATGTTGCATCCTTGATCTTATCACTCTGATAGTCAAATACTGAGTAGTCCTTTGTTGATGTCATCCTTGCTATTGATACATTCGTCAAACCATTTGTAACATTAACTGTTTCACAATCAAAGTCAAATACCAAATAGTCCTTGATTGATCTCATCCCTACTTTTGATACAATTGTAGAACCACTTGTCACAATGGCATTAGAGTGTCCAGAATGATCTTCAAACTCATCTATTCCTGAGAGAACATCACTTATTGATGCACTTTCTATGGCTTTCATAGCTCCATAGTCAGTGGTGATAGAGTGTCCAGAATGGTCTTCAAACTCATCTATTCCTGAGAGAACATCACTCATTGATGCACTTTCTATGGATTTCATAACTCCATAGTCTTGAAACTCCTCTACTCCAGAGAGAACATCACTCATTATACTATTGTGCATGATTTCCATAATTCCATAGTTACTTGGTTTGACTCCAAGAACTTTATCAGTATCCATGAAGCCATCCATGCTTGAAAAGATATCACTTTTGACATCTTTACCCAAGTTCTCAATGTGCATGAACTCATCCACCCTGGATAAGGCATCACTTGTGAAATCTTTTTCTTTCTTGGTACCAATGAACTCATCGACTTCTGATAAGACGTCAGTGCTATAGTTGAGTGCATTGGAAAAAACCATACGCCGAGTCTTTCCGATCTTTAAAAATTGCATGCTCCATCTCAAATCCTTACCTACCTCATAGTAGGGACCATCCAATGAGATTGAGTTATCATTCATACCATAATCAGTAACTTTTTGAATTCTCATCTGCGCAAATGTCCAGTGTTCCACTTGTTCAAATCCCAAGACTTGACCTTCTACTACATTCTTATTTGCAAATGATAACATTTGTAAAATATCTCCCACTCAAATCCAAAGATATGCACTTTGTATTCTTGATGACATGTGTTGGATAAGTCTCATCTCTGTCCCATGCAATAAATGCTTTGTTGGAAGTATTATAGGGCATAACATCTCCAAGGATTTCCATATCCCCACACTTATGCTTTAGCTCAACATGTGCACTAAGAATCCCTTATACGATAACTGCCACCTTATCTTCGCCAAGTCTTCTAAAGTGATAAATAGAATTTGGATCACTTTCATGGATTGTAGCAAATGCAAC